>NC_049243.1:7575757-7878787 GCF_011100685.1 Canis lupus familiaris | reverse complement strand
ACCACCACCACCACCACCACCATTTCTGGTCTGCTATTTGAACCACATATCCTAGCATGCTGAAACTAGCAAGGACATGAGGTATTGACTAATTTGAAAGAATTTCTTACTTGTGTTTCTATTTTGTGTTCCTTGGTTTAACAGCTTCAGGGGAATCTAACTGTTTTGGTGGGAGGGAAAAGGACGTTGGTGAATGGGGAATAGCGTGGTTGGTCTGGTGAAATCTTTGTGCTACTAGAATTCTAACAGCTCTCCTAGACAATTTTTGTACCATAAACCAATTATAAAGAGGTATGACAGGCTTGTTATACATAGGATCCATGTTTGCCAAGAAGTCCCTTTCATATCTCTAGCTATATAATGATCATTCATTTCATGAGCTATTAGTCTTTTAATTTCAAAAGTAGTGCAAAACAAAATATTCTTTAAAAAACTCACATATATTTTTCTGTTTCTCAATAGGCTTTAAAAATCAATTTGAGACACTTCTCATTTTTAGTCAACTCCTTTTTCCTGGTTAACTGGGACTTTCATGATAAGCAGAAGAAAGAGCAAGAGTGAAATATGCGTGTAATTGAATTCAGTTCCAATGATGGTATAGTTCCAATGATGGTGGTTGAGGGTAAAACTCTTTTTATTTTCTTTAGAGAGAAAAAGGTGATTGATCTCTAGTATTTAGTAAAGCATGACTCAAGAAGCTGGAGACTACGAAAGAAAGGTGATTGGGTGACATAGCCTCCATGTCCTTTAGATGCTGAGAATCTCTCATCCTTCACCTTACTATGTTTAAAACTCTCCAGAGAATGGGCTTGCAAATTCCTAGTCCTGTACCTAAGACCCCTCATTGGTAAACAGGTCTTCCCTTTTCCAGTGAAATTAGGATGACACAGGATAAATACATTTGTCTTTATTTTGTCTCTAGCATATGACTGCCCCCAAGGCATTCCATTATCTCCTTCAACTCCTCTAGTTGGCCTAGAAATATGCTCATCCATCCTTTACCAATGAATGGAAAGGCAATAATATAGTGACACCCTTGATCTACTGTCTCCCTCTTGCCATCTCCCTCTAAGACAATTTCTCTTGGTGTTTAGATTCCCACCAGCTCCCTCACCCGCATGCCAGTCTTTAGAAGAACAGCAGGGAAAGACAGGCTAGGGATTCAATGACTTAAATGAGGGCAATGCCTATTTAAACTTAAAAAAGATGACATCACTCATTGGCACTTCTATCCAACCCATTCCATCTCCCAATTTTCTGGCCTTGGTAGTAGAGGCCAAGTACCTCACTTACTAAGAGGAAAAGTAAAACATTGAGAAACTTCTTCCCACTCCTCCCTTGGAGACTTAAAGCAAAAAGGAACTGCTTGGGATAGAGACAAGGTAAGTGCAGTGGAATGAGAAAACCAGAGGATGCTGTAAGTTAGAGGAGCAACATACTCTAGATAGGGTGTCACATATGCTCATTCCAACACTAGAATGATCTTAAATTCTGAAAATGAGATACAACAATGGGAGAAGAGAACAGGAGGCAGTCAAATAACAATCCATCTGAAAGTAGAGGCCAATTGCCCATTCTGGGTGGGACCAGAATAGTCTCTATATAACAATCACTACAAAATAGAAGTTGTCTGATCCACCCAACAAGGACCTCTGTAAGAAGTTTCATTTCTGTTTCCATATAATTCAGGTACTTTTATGCCATTTATGTAAGATATTTTATTTAATCCTTACAAATGGCCTATGGGAAAGATACAGTCATCCCTACTTAAAAAAAAAAAAAAATGAGGATTAGTATTTTGTCCAAGGTCACAGCTAGGGAATGGAGATGAGATTTTGAATTTATTTTATTTTATTTTTTTTTAATTTTTTTATTTATTTATGATAGAGAGAGAGAGAGGGAGGCAGAGACACAGGCAGAGGGAGAAGCAGGCTCCATGCACCGGGAGCCCGATGTGGGACTCGATCCCGGGTCTCCGGGATCACGCCCTGGGCCAAAGGCAGGCGCCAAACCGCTGCGCCACCCAGGGATCCCAGATTTTGAATTTATATCTGCTTGGTTTTAATTCTTTTGTAATTACCCTAGGTTAATTTCTAGGTTATATATAATATATATTCCTAAATTATAATAAAAAATATGCTTTTTGGGTTTTTCTATTCTTTGAAGCTGCTTGCATATACTCTAGCTACTTAGAGTTAGGACACAAGCTTATCTTTAAAGCCTCTATAACAGAGTAGATTACCTACATTACATAGCACATAGTAGTCACCCTATACATATTAGCTACTGATATTCATAAGTCATACTAGAAAAAGTCCCTAGATGTATGACCGCCAATTGGGAATTTTGCCAATAATTGCTAAATTATTTCTCAATTTTTGTCTACAAAAATACAAGTGTGACTAGTCCTCAGTCTATTAGATAAACCCCTAATTAGTTTAGATTCTGCTTGGGTACTTTTCAAATATCATCTTCCCTTTATCAGTGTTTTGAAAGTGAACATTATTATTTTTTTAATATTTTATTTATTTATTCATAAGAGGCACAGGGAGAGAGAGAGAGAGAGGCACAGACACAGGCAGAGAGAGAAGCGGGCCCCATGCAGGGAGCCCGATGCGGGACCCACGTCTCCAAGATCATACCCTGGGTGTGAAGGCAGGCACTAAACCGCTGAGCCACCCAGGGATCCCCCAAAAGTCAAAATTATTAGAAGTACTTTGGGTCACCAAAGAATCAGCTCCAGTAATTATTTAGAATGGGGAATTTCTCAAATTTAGTAGTAGTATTTCAAGTCAATTGACTACTAAAGAATACTCTGGGGATGCCTGGGTGGCTCAGCAGTTGAGCATCTGCCTTCGGCTCAGGGTGTGGTCCCTGAGTCCCAGGATGGAGTCCCACATCCAGCTGCCTCGAGGACCCTGCTTCTTCTTCTGCCTATGTCTCTGCCTGTGTCTCTCATGAATAAATACATAAAATCTTAAAAAAAAAGTACTCTGTGAACCTCAGAACCTCACTTATATAATGACTGAGTTTAATCACATAATTAATATGACAGCCAATAATCTAATACCAAAGGTCTTAAACAGTTACCATCATTTAGAATTTAAAAGCAGAATGAACAATATGTCTATAAAGGTACAAAGTTCTGAAGATACAAACTTACTATTGGTGGTGCTCTCTAAATGCTTCTCTTCTGAGGTTTTCTTGAAATCTTTTTTTCTCCTCTAGTTTATTGCTCTGAAATTGCAAATATCAAAATGCCACCTATTAGGGAAGCTTTAAGCTTTAAGGAATCTAAATCCTTAGATTCAAGTGGCTCCAATAGTCCAAGACTGATACCTACCAGGGCTTCCAAGATGTGCTGTCTCAACCCATGGGAATGGTTTACTGAAAGCCAGGAGCCCCAAATTCCTTCCATGGCTCCCCTCTCCCAACTTGATTGGTATAATCACAGAATCAGCATTCATATTTTTATTCTCTAGTTCACATGATGGCAACATTTATATTTCAAGAAGTGTTTTCAAGATGGTTTACAGAAAACATGAAAGTTCCACACCAAGTATGTTAAATGAAAATTATAAGAAATGGTTAAGTAGTTCATAAAATGTATATATATATATATATATATATATATATATATATATTCACATTCCAGTAAAACATTCAGAAAAAGATTTTCAATAAACCAACTCAACTCCCTCCTGACTTAGAATCAGATACTGAAAGCTGTTGAGAGACTGAATAGCAAATGTCATAAAAAATGGAATGGAAAGAGTTCTTTTTTTAATTAGTTTTTTGGAGAATCTAGAAACAAAGGACTTCATATTTGATATTACTGTCACCAAGGCTCTGGCATATTTTAATCCAACTTAAATAACCCTCGAGCTTTTTGTTCACTATGACATAACTGTCATTTTTTTTTTTGACTTGCCTATGAAAAACAAGTAAAGTTCCTAGAAAACAAGTTTAATGGGGAGTTGAAACAAGTTCTACAACACAGGGGAGACCTGAAGCTTTAAATGAATCCAAGGGAGACAGCAAGCAGCTGGGTTTGCTTTAATAAAAAGAATTGGATTTGCCTAGCAGGAAGACCTGTGAAAAGGAAATAATGGAAATCATCATTTCTAAATCCTGACATAAGTTTGGCTCCATCTTTCAAGGAGGAGGAAAAACTTCATGTTTTCCATGAAACTCTTCATACCCACAGAACCACTTACTACTCCCATTTTGAAAAATAAAATGGAGGACTTCAGTTTCAGAAAAAAGACAAAGGAAATTTCCTACAAATGGAATCAATTATAATGCAAAGCAATTGGGTTACTAATGAAACAAGTTCTGGAAAGCCAACAAACAGAGAATTATGAAACCAAATCAACAAGCTCTCAACCTAGAAAAAAAAATCCTGATTCAGGAGACCAAAAGATCAATTGTGATGAGCCCCTACTTCTCTGGAAAAAAAAGCAAGGGGCAGTAAAAGACAGGAAGCAAGAAGTAGGGATTCACTAAACCACTTTTAGGAATGCTACTTTGAAAAATAGTGAGAAAACCACACAAGCATGGGCTGGTTTTAATCTCTTCACTAATTATCATTGAATTTAACTCATGGAAACAGTTATTCGGTAGCTAAATTCTGTCCAACAATGGTCTGATTATCCCTCAGAAGTTGATGGAGAAGTATTTGGCAAAATACCAGAGTATCTGAGAAATTATTTTCAATATTTATCAACATTGTTTATTTTTTTTTATCAACATTGTTTATTTTTTTTTAAGATTTTATTTATTTATTCATGAGAGACACATAGAAGAGAGAGAGGCAGAGACACAGGCAGAGGGAGAAGCAGGCTCCATGCAGGGAGTCCAACACGGGACTCAATCCCGGGTCTCCAGGATCACGCCCTGGGCTGAAGGCGGTGCTAAACCGCTGAGCCACCTGGGCTGCCCTGGGAGCTGTTTATTATACTAATCCAAATACTTAAATTTAGTTATACTATTTATTTCTTTCCTTTTAACAGAGAGTTAAGGAGTCATCCAACCATACTTACACATATATATGCAAATACAAAATGCAAATATGCAAATACAAAATGTAAAATGTCTAGGGGCACTTGGATGGCTCAGTGAGTTAAGCATTCAATTCTTAGTTTTAGCTCAGGTCATGATTTCAAGGTCATGGGATTGAGCCCCGTGTGGGGCTCCTTGCTGGATGTGGGGTCTGCTTATGATTCCCTCTCTCCCTCTCCCTCTGCCCTTCCCTACCCCACTCACATGCATGCTCTCTCAAATTCTCTCAAGTTAATTAATAATTGATTAAATAAATAAAATGTCTAAGAACATGGGGTCTAAAAGAAAAAAATGATGTAAAAAAAAAAAAAGAAAAAGAAAAAAATGATGTATCCTGCTCCAGATCCACTATCACTAAGTAACCTTATGCAAATCATTTAATATTACTGAATCTCATTTGCTCAGACGTTTATCAAATGCCTTATACACTTGGTACTATGTTAGATGCTGAGAATACAGATATGAACAGAGCAGTGCCTCCTCTGGAAAATTTCAGAGGCTCGCTGGGAACACAAACAAGGACCCAGTGATGGCAGTATATAAAACATGTTGGGGGATAGAGGTTTGCAAATAATATGAACAGAAAAAAAGCACAGAAGTAGGTAGTTGGGAAATGCTTTCAACATTTCCACAAACATTAATTTAGTGTCTTCCAAGTGGCAGATAGGGTCCTGGGCTCAGGAGCCACGCTAAGTAACATTCAGAATGTGGTTTCTAACCTCAGATTCATGAGTGAACTCTATGTCATAAATATGCCCATTTTTAGGGAGAGCGGGTTCATCCATAGCTCTCTTCAGATTCACTAAGGGGCTGATGGACCAATTCAAAGGATAAGAACCACAGTCTAACGAGAAGTAGAAATTCTAGACAGAGATCAATCTTATCAAGTTTTCCAGGAGGAGATGATGGGAGCAGAGCTACTTCACTCCATTATACAGGTTGCTCACTACCCAGGGGAGGCCTGCAAAGGGGTTGGGGAGGCTAAAGAGGGCTGGCATTCAGCTCTCCACGCCCTATATCCCAGCACAGGATGCTTCGGCACACCTGTCTTTTTCTACGTCTCAGAAAAGTACTATCAGTCCCCCACCTCAGCACCCACAGAACTGACCTCCTGGATGAAGAATCTCCCTCTAATTTGCCCTAAGGCAGTGATGGGCTGGTTGGGACCCCGGAGAGGAAAAGGGACATTCTTATACCTTACAATACCCTCAGTAAATGAAGGCATGAGAGTATAAGCCAGTTTAAGGAGCCCCAAGAAGTTCATGGATAAATTGAAAGGCGTTTGTAGAAACATAGGAGAAAATAAGGTTGAAAAAAATGAGAAAGGGTGGTTATAAAGGAATTTATATGCCAAGTAGAGGAGTTTGGACTTCATTAAAGGCAATGCTGAGCCACCATGTTATTTTAAGCAGGACAGTAAGCAGCCCACTCTGAAAGCAAAGTGGAGAATAAGCTGCACGAAGGACCACAGATATAAAAACCAATGGAGTGGTTCTCACAGTAATCCAGGCCATAAATTATGAGCCCCAAATTAAGGTAACAGGAACAGAGAAGGATGGGCAAACTCTAGAAAAATGCAGGGAACAGAAATAATAGGAGAGGGGGAAAATGAAATAATAGGAGGGAGACTATTTCAACAGAGGATGAGTAAGGCAAGGGGGGATATAACAGGAGGCTGGCCATTAAGAGCAATAGAATGAACAAAAGTTTAGTTTCAAACCTACTGCACTTGAGATCTACTTGCGGCACACCTGGAGAGAAGTATCAAGATACAGAGGAACACACCTGTCTAGGATTCAGGAATGTGGGCTAGAGATACAGATTTCAGAAATCATCAGCACAGGCAATAACTAACGCTTAAATGCTTAATGAAATATGAGGACTTTCACCTAAGACTATGGTGGCATAGGTACAGGGATGAGAGGACCAACAGGTGGGACCTGGATAGAACATCAATAGTAAAAAAAAAAAAAATGTGTGTTGGGGGAAGGATCCAGAAATCCAGAGGGGTGGAATTTGAAGGACAGAGTACTTAAAAGTTACAATATAACAAAGAGTTTAAATGAGTTAGGAATTAAAGAGTCTGTTAGGTTTTGGGGGATTTTTTTTTTCAATTAAGAATGCCTTTGATGCTCTTAGCCAGATCAGTACCACTGGAGCACTAGAGACAGAAGTCAAACTCTGCCCACCAAAGGAACAAGTAGAGGTGAGAACTCAAAGGCAGGTTCCTAAGCCAGCTGCACTCAGCATCACCCAAGGGACACTTTTTAAAACAAGAGATTCTTCGGTTCAGGTGATTGCTAGAAGTTGGGCCACAGACTGGCATTTGGGAATCAAATATGGTAGAAAGGCTTTCAAGCCGTTGAGCCATGATGCTTGCTCGGTAGAGGGGAGTTGAAAGCAAACCAGAACACAGAGAGACACATTGTTTTTAAGATAAGAGATTTGAGTCGGATGATAGCCCAAGAGACAGGGGGTGGGGGACAGGAAAGTGACAAGAAAAAAGGGGGCTTAACTGATGGAGCAGCAAGGTTCCCAAAGAGATGGGAAGAAAGATAAGACTATAAACACAGGTAGAAGAATCCATCATAGCAACGAAGAAAAGCACTTTCTTATTCATCCAGAGATGGGGTAGGGATAGAAACAGCAGAGGAAGAGTACAGAAACAGAAAAATAAGGGTCCTTATGGCCTGATGGACTTTATTTTCCAGAAGGTAAGAGAGGAGATGATGAGCTGAAAACAAAAGAGGAGGATAAGAAGGATGCGAGGGGAGGAAGATCTTGGTAATCAGAGGTGGGCCAGGACTGCAAAGTGAAGTGCATTGTTAGAGACCCAGCTGAGAGGGAAGCCCACAGATTTGGTGGAGCAAAAAAAGAAAACCCACAAAAACATGTGTTTGCTTTCTCCAGCAACCTCATTCATGTGAGTTTAGTAAAAATGAAATAATTGAAGCAATTCATGTGTAAAATAATTATTTGCCTTCCACGCAACAGCTTGATACAACAAAGTCAAATGAGATAGTCTTAAAGCACTTCTCTGCATCTATAATTAATTAGGTTAGGGCACCCCATTCAGTGATTGCTGCATGCTAGGCATTGTATTAAGGGCTCTGCACATATTGTATCCTTTAAGCCTTCATTCCATTATATTAATATTACGCCCATTTTACAGATAAAGAAAGTAAGGCATAGAGAAGCTAATAGCTTACTTTTTTAGTACTATCTCTATATTTCAAAGACATACATCCCAGCACTATGGGATTAATTAAGGGATCCTACTGGATTTCAGCAATAGAGGCTAACTGCTGACACCAGTTCATCCACAAAGAAATGTGTAATGTAGGAACCATATTTCTGGGGAAATACTGGTGTTCCTTGAAATTTTTCAGAAATGGACATTTTTGCTACTTTATAAAAATATTGAAATAAGTACCTTAACATTTTACCCTGTAATGTCTTAAACTTAGCCCTTGCTACTTCTTGCTTCCTAGAAATAAGTAACAAATATGATTCCTTAAAAAACATGTGTTCGGGGATCCCTGGGTGGCACAGCAGTTTAGCGCCTGCCTTTGGCCCAGGGCAAGATCCTGGAGACCCGGGATCGAATCCCACGTCGGGCTCCCGGTGCATGGAGCCTGCTTCTTCCTCTGCCTATGTCTCTGCCTCTCTCTCTCTCTCTGTGACTATCATAAATAAATAAAAATTAAAAAAAAAACGTGTACGTATGCATCTCCGCATCTAACACGCATACCTTATTTTCTACTGGTTAGCTCCTACTTCACTTTATAACATTAAAAATAACTAACAATGCTTCTCGGTGTCTGTTTTAAACACAGTGACCTCCAGTGCTCCAAATAACTATCAGCTTTATGACTTCATAGTTTACTAGAAATCACAAGGAAAGTCATCAGATGCCACCCAGATCTCTGGCTGGTTTCCTGCCCATTTTTAGGTTATGAGACCCCAAGAGGTTCTGAATATTAAATGAAAGTATTTATGAACTATATACCACATGTATAATATTATTTCAAACACAAGAAGATCAAAGGCAGAATAATACGAGGATTCCAGGAGGTAGGAAGGATCTTTAACATGGAATTGGAAGATTTTCATGTTTTAAGTATGTGGGTATTATGAAAGCCTGTGGGGGAAAAAATCAAATTATTACCTAATTCATCAATGTGATTTTGAGGAAAAATCCATGAGGTTGATTCTCATGGCACAAAATTCAGGCAAAAGTCTTGCTTATGAGGATTTATGAAAACCTGTCTACTTAAACTGAAAGACCCAGTGGCAAAGAAAGTACTTGTAGTATGCTGCCTCTGTTTAACAACTTTCATTCACTCTGATGTTCTCATATTTTAGAGATGTTTTCTCTGTTTTATAGATTTCCAGAAAGAGAATTTAATCCATTATCATAAAACCACATGAGTTGCATTAGTTTCCCATTGTTGCTGTAACAAATTGCCAAAACTTTGTGGCTCCAAACAATGAAAGTTTACTCAAAAAAATCTTAGAGCTCTAGAGGTCAGAAGTCCAAGATGGTCCAAGATGGCCTCACTGGGTTAAAAATCAAGGTGTCAGCAGGACTCCTTTTCTTCTGAAGGCTGCAGGGGAGAATCTTTTTCCTTGCCTTTTCTAGCCTCTAGGGGCTGCCTACATTCCTTGACTGATGGCCCCCTCCTCCATCTTAAAGCAGCAGAGGCAGGCCACATCTTTCTCTTGCTATCGTCTCCTCAGTTCTCAATCTCCTGCCTCCCTCTCCCAATTTGATTACACTGCCACTTGGATAGTGTAGAGTTCTCCATTTGAGGGTCAATTGATTAGCAGCCTTAATTCCACCTGCAAATGTAATACCCCCCCCCTTTGCCATGTAATACAACACATTCCTAGGTTCCAGGGATTTGAACGTGGAGGGGCAATGTTTATAGCAACAATGTCCATAACAGCCAAACTGTGGAAGGAGCCTCGGTGTCCATCAAAAGATGAATGGATAAAGAAGATGTGCTCTATATATACAAGGGAATATTGCTCAGCCATTAGAAAGGACGAATACCCACCATTTGCTTTGATGTGTGTGGTGGGAGAAAGTGAGGGAGGCCCTCTTCCGCCCTGGGCTAAAGCAGCGGTGTGCTGATAAACTGAGCAACCAGCCCCAGCAAAGAGAAAGAGAGGAAGGTTGTTTTTGTAGCATTTACTGGTCTCTGTGGTGAAGATACTCCTGCGTGGTCGGGTTCAAGTTACCAAGAGGAAGTTCAGGAGGCTCTAGTACACCAGGGGAAGAATACAGAACATCAACATGTTCTAGTACAGGAAATAAAAGTTAGACTGGAGTATCCAAGTAAGTGCCCTTTCCAAACTTCCCCTTCACCTATAGGACTAACTCTTCCTGAACCCATTGACATGACCACATGCTGGCGGCCTTTCACACCCTTGTGCTTCTTAAAAATCAAAGAACACTCACAAGTGTTGGCAGGGAAGACAGTTTACTCTCCCCTCACTCACACACAGGTGGTAACCAACTAGAGACCCAGTGATCCATAGGGACCTCTCCTGGGGAAGGGAAAACTGAAGGGCAAGGGGGGTTACGATCAGAGGCTAAGCTAGGGACTCTTGGGTGGCAACAGGCTGCTTAGTTTCTACTTGACTCAGAATTCCTGGACAGTAGCCATTTGCCTGAGGAGGAGGGTGTCGTTTTGCAGTGTGATATCCATATTGTGTTGGCCGTGCATTTTAAAGAATAAGTGCTCCATAAGCACAGCCCATTATTGCTTCCCTTGGCCATTTCCACACTGGCAATGTGAAGTATGCCATTTCTAGATGGCTAATGTCCATTTTTCTTTTATCTGACAGAAGCTACTAAATAGGCTCACATTTAGTATGAAGAGCCACAGATTTATGTAGAATAGAAAGAGCTAGGTCCTGGTGGCAGCACAGGGCAATTAACCGGAGAAATCAAGTCTGTGGAAGGACCAGTGTAACTTGCTCCTGATCGTGTTAGGTAGTTTTTGTGAATGTTCCTCAACTTTTATATGCACAAGAATCAACTGGGGAGCTTATTAAAACGCAGGCTCTGGTTCAAAAGGTGTTGGATGGGGTCTCAAGATTCTGCATTTCTAACAAGTGATGCCAATGTTGCTGGTTCAAGGAACACATTTGGAGTGGGAAGCATCAACATATCAACTTTCTCTCCCTATCTTTTACTTTTGGACAAAATGATACCAATAATCATTATACTTATCACATTAGAAAAGCCAACCCAATTAAGATTTCTATAGTTAATGATTGTGATCCATCTAGTGTTATGGTACAACTTGGAAAGAGGAAAATGATGCTTTTCCTCAATGTGAAAGCCACTTCAGTCACTAACATTTCTGAATAGTGTACACTATCTGCCCTGGGAATAAATGAGCTATAAATAACCCACAAGCCAGCCAATTTGGGGATTAAATGACCACTAATTCATGACTTTTAGAAGAAAACATTGCAACACAATAATTCTTTAGGACCTGCAAGCCTCTTAGCTCAATTCCTGGTGATGACTGGATGTTTTCTTGGTTCCACCTGAAATACAGACACACTATGTAAAGGGGACACCTCCCTCTACAATCACAAGACCAAAATGTGAACTTTCCTTTAAAGACAAAAAATGAGAGGAGAAAGCTGGATGAAAAGAATGGGGAGTAGAGAAGTAGAAAGACCAAAAAAATATTTTAAAGGTTAAAAACAAAAACGGAAAACAGTCTGCTCACCAGCCAGGCGGACAGTACGAAGGACTCATATACTCTCATATGTTTTATAAGCCATCACCTTTTGGCTTCATTAACCTTGTAAAAATATCTATTGCTTGGTAACAGGTTTAAATTTTGACCAACACTCCATCTTTAAAAGAAAAAAAGAAAGAGAAGGAGGGAGAGAGAAAGAGATAGGCAGACAGACAGGCAGACGGCAAGAACAGGAACTGTGTTTCCACGACTTATACTTGCAGCAGGTGCCATGCTTGGTGGTATCATGAGCCAACATTCCCACGCCTCTAATACTTAAAAACTGCCACAGCTTAGGACTTTATGGGGAATGTGAGGAGAAAGAAGAGATGGGGATAGAACAATTCTACATTCTTCCTTCTTCTGCAGCAGAAAAGCAAAATTTTTAAGAGATTTCTTTTCACCAAGCCCCAGAAAGAGTATCAAAACCAAAAAAATCATCTTCACTTTGAGGTTTAGAATAGATAATACCAGTAACACTAAAATGCAAATGCACGCTTTTTCTTTTATCAACGAGAGAGGTATATGTTCACTTATCTAACTCTCACCCCAAAAAATTCAATATTTGGATATAAACATGACAGCTCACTGACTGCTCTTATTACTAACTGCTTTGGCTTCTGGCCCAATACAGAGCCCCTACATGGATCGCTTGCCTGGGAGGTAAAACAGCGTGGTCACCAAGAACTCTAGCTCTGATGCCAGTCTGCCCGGATTTGAATCCCACTTCTTCTATTTACTGGCCATGAGCCCTTGGGCAAGTTATGTATCCTCTCTGCCAGTTTCCTAACTTATCAATTTAGGTAATAAGAATAATATATACTGGGATGCCTGGGTGGCTCAGTGGTTGAGCATCTGCCTTTGGCCCAGGGAGTGACCCTAGAGTCCCAGGATCAAGTCCCACATCGGGCTCCCTGCATGGAGCCTGCTTCTCCCTCTGCCTGTGTCTCTGCCTCTGTGTGTGTGTGTGTGTGTGTGTTTCTCATGAATAAATAAATAAAATCTTTAAAAAAATAATATATACTCATACGGTTATTTTGAGAATTAAATGAATTTGTATTTGGACAGAGTGGGGAAGAGAACCTGGCATACAGTGAGCCTTCTGCAAATGGTAGCTCATCATCCTTTCCACTGTCTTACCTTCTCTCTCTGAATCGCCTTCATCTTTTGGATTTGGGCTTCTTCTGCTTCCTTCTTGATTCTCACAGATTCTTCTCTTTTTAGCTAAATTGTATTGAAATTACAGGGGACAAAAAAAACCAGTTACTATTTTTCAGTCTGAACCTCTGGAACACAAAATTATGATGAAAGGCAAATTACAGTATTGTTTGTGCTATACCTCACCATGATTATAGGTTGGTGCTTCCAGCTACTTAGATCACAGAGAATGGTCAGACTGCATCTCCTACCCATGAAATTAATCTCTTGTGTTTCTTCCTTGGTCTCTCTGTCTTCCCACCTCCCACCCAGGTTGGGGAGGAGAAAGAGAAGATAACATTTCCTTACTATAAAACTCATAAATTCATTGTTTTTTTTTTTTAAAAAAAGTCACTGACACCTTAAATCTTTTTGTACTACCTTCATGACTTATATTGGGTAAACAGATTCATGTTCTTAGAACAAAACATTTAAAACATGGTAGAGAGTTGAGCTATAAAAAAATAATAATAATAAATCCCTTCATCAAGGGTCCTGCTGACTGATACATGGCATGGATAAGAATTCTAGATTTTTGTCTCTTTGCTTCTCACTTCTTTCTTTGATTTTGAGAGTTTCCTTTTGCAATCAGTTTAAAGGTTTTATGCTTTTGGTAAAGTTACTGTATTATTCCATGGCTATTGAAAGTGCTGGTACTCAAATTCCTTGCCAAAATTAAAAGAGATGGATTCTGACCTTTTGCTGGTATTTAGATTGCATCACTTGGAGTTGTTGTTTCTGCCTGACTTCAGCCTCTGATTGGCTTCCACCTACAGAAAAAAAAGTCACAAAGGTGAAACATGAATATTAAGCTGAAATGTCAGCCATCAAAGACTAATTAATACATGATAAGTCTACACTGTGAATTTCTTTAACATTTTCCTATCTCTGGAAATAAGGATACAACCAGTTTTCTTACTAAGACATTAGAGAATGGTAATTTCTTAAAAGAGAAACAGAGCTGGACAGAACATGGTGCCATTTCCTGAAAGAAAAGGACAATCCTACTAAGTCATGTAGGTATTCAGGTTTTCACTTAGACTGAGATTATACCTAAAGGTCCAAGCTAAATAATAAGAAATAGTGCCTGTCTTAGAAATTCTAGAACATCCCCCCTGCTTCAGTATAACCACTCCTTAACCTACTAAGGATGATGATCAGTGATGCTGTTTTTCTTCTTCTGACTCTACTGCCCCACATGCTAGTAGCGAAGTGCAGGAAATCCTCAGGGGTCTTGGCCTGACAAATATATAGTCTTTATAACCTAGTTTTTAAAACTACAATGGGAATATTTTAGTTAGCAATTGATTGTCAATCCATACTATTTATTATTCTTTCTTAGGTATTCAATTGAAAAATATGGATGTTAGATTATCTGCCTCTCTTAAACCTCAAATAATCTGGGGACAGAAATCCTTGCAGCTTGACAATCATCTAAGAATTGCTGTTTAGGGATTTCTCGGTGTTTATGCAAGCTGGGTATGTGCATTATAAAGATCCCTTTGAAATAATTCTCCGGTGCTTTGGTCACTAAAAGTGTCAGTTCTCTGAAAGATTCATTCACACAGAAGCAGCATTAAAACAATTTGCATTCACTGTAGTTTTTGTAATTGAACTGATAAAAACACCATAGAGACATTTCTTCTGAGTCCCAAAAGATGTATAAGGCCTATTTTGTTTTAGCCCTTCAGTCTCTGTTGTGGGGGATTGGGGAATGGGAAAGAAACAGTGAGGACTATTGGAGCTTTTATCTAATGTTACAGCCACTGTCAGCATCTCCCAGGACTATTCCAATATTCTAAGGGGTAGAAGAATAGGGCAGGAAGTGAAATTTAATAGAAATAAAGAAAGTCAGATTCCTAAGAATTTGAAGATTTTGTTCAAAACTTATCTCAAGGTTTAACACAGTCTAAATTTTTCTCTTTCCCCCCAGCCTCTTCCCATACCTATAACCTTAATCATTTTAGGTATATTATTAACAGAAAACTGCAATGAGATTCCTGCTCACATTGGCTAAGGCTCTGAGATACTAGGCACCAACTGCTCCAGATTCTAAAGTGAGGGGCCTGGCTCCCTCAGCAGGATCTGCAAAGGGGTAACTGAAAACAGGGGAACCTTAACTAGCAACTGCCTTCAGCCCATAAAAGAGGCTGGATAGGTCACAGGAGGTAGAATCAGAGGAAAGAGGTCTTTGTGAATTCCATTTTGTCTGTGTGTATATTTGGGGAAGAAGGGATATTATGTCAAAATGGGCAAGAGACCATGAAAATCACTTGGAGAACTCGATCTGCATCTCCAATGACTGAAGCATCTAGTGTACCTATTCCTAGAGAAGTCAGGGATGCTGGCTGCTGTTAGATGGCTACCCAGGTCATCAAGAAGAGGTGGCTGCATGGCAAATGGTCTGTACTCCCAGAGTATGGGGGAAGAAAGGATACACAAGTGTTTCCTGTGCTCCCCATCTGGGATGCATGAAAGAGAATGGCAACATAAAGCCATCTTACAGGGGCTTGTTGCCCATGTGGGCCACCCTACAAAGATGGTCTACCGGCTTAAGAGCCAGCGGTGAAGCCAAGTACGCCAGCAAGAAAGTATATGTTGTGTCTATGGGAGAAATCCAGGAGAGAGACGGATGGCAGGCAAGGGGGCTCTGAAGAACTCCAGGAGTGAGAATGCACAGCAGGGACTTTCAGAAACCAGATCTGCGCAGTACAGATCCTACCTCTCTTATCTCTCCTCTCTTCTACCCAGGAGGGGTCAGAATTTGGGAACAGAGCGTCAATAGAGAAAAATTCAGCCATGTCCCATTTCCTTTGCTAGCTTTCTACTCAGAGTAGGCCTGGCCTGGAGCAGAGAGAGAGCCTGAATC
Source organism: Canis lupus familiaris (assembly GCF_011100685.1). Taxonomy (NCBI): domain Eukaryota; kingdom Metazoa; phylum Chordata; class Mammalia; order Carnivora; family Canidae; genus Canis; species Canis lupus. The sequence goes on along the minus strand of NC_049243.1, from coordinate 7,862,896 downwards.
TCCATCAGTAACAGAGTTTTGACTAGTACCTAAGACTGAACACTAATGACTAAATGATACTATTTAACACCTAGAATTAGCTGGACAACTTTTATTTGAGAAAGACCAAAAAGATCTAATTTCATCCAAAGAGCATGGGGAAAAACCAGTCCCACATAGCCAGTGGGGGGGTGGGGGGGCATTAGGAAGGACAAAGCTGTTCCTTGGTTATGCCCCTCAAATGTGGCTTATTCAGCATAAAGGTGACACTTGAGGTTAACCCCTTTCCCCGAAATACAGTGGAATGATGGTGATAATACCATCACTTTCACCCATCAAATGATTTCCAAATTAGGTTATTTTATTTTCACCAGCCCTTTCAGTTCTCAGATGCTGCTGGAAGAGAAAAGAAAGGACGTGAATGATTCCCATTAGGTGGCATCCCTGTTGAATGATTCAAACACCAGGCAAGGGCAGCCCGCACAATTCATCACACTGGCATGCACTCCAGAGGCCCAAAGGTCTCTCTATCTGTAGAATGAAAACACAGGTGGTGTTCTCTTTATACCCACCACCAGGTCCCCAGCTCATTCTCATTCTTAGTTTTAGAATTGAATATCCATTCATTTACTTTCCCATTAGCATTAATCCTGGCAGGATTAATATGCTCGTGCTAGCTTTCACTCCCATCCTGACTAGTGCTACGACAAGGCATATGCAGCACCCCAGGTAAGCTTTCTTCAGAGTTGATCATCTAAGAGGATCTAAATTATTCAGCAATTAAGCCATCACTTTATTCCCACACAACTGTGGCATCATACATTTGCTTCTTGCAGAAAATCAGAAACAACATCCCTACACACCTAAGAGTTTCCATTTTAAATGCATTCCATTCCAAGCAGCACAGTGACCCAAAAACCTGTAACCTGTGTCCAAAGATAGGTGTAGGCAAGGTGCTAACAGGATCCCTGGGTGGCCCTGTCCTCCCAATTCAGGCACCTGGTTTGCTGGCTTACCTAACCGCCTTGGCACCAGGTTAACAGGCTTCGCTCTATGTTGCTCCTTCCACTTCTCAAGATTCTTCAGCTCTTGCTCAGCAACTAAGCCAAGTGAGAAATGTCATCAATTATTAGAATATAAAAAGGAAACAGGTCCCTTGAAAGGAACAAACGTCAGAGGGCGATTAACTGTATGCAAGCATCGGTGGACAGAATATCCAGGAAAGGAAGAAACCCCCACCCCCCAACCCCACCCTACCCTACCCCGCCCCACCCCACCCCCTGGAGTCACCCTGCACCCACCCCTGAGGCAATTTCTCTCCAAGAGTATGAACTGAAGGTTCAAATTTGATTAAAAAAAAAAAAAAAAAACTGAACTACTAAAATAAGGGAGTTTAGTTTTTTTTTCTCTCATTCTGTCATTTTTAAAATCCTATATCAAATTCATTTTTTTTAATTCCCTATAGACGATGTGTGCAAAATGAGACTATCCATATGTCGATAAGAACTCTTCACACACAGTAAACATATCCCCAGAGAATTTTTTTTAAGACTTTATTTATTTATTCATGAGAGACAGAGAGAGAGAGAGGCAGAGACACAGGCAGAGGGAGAAGCAGGCTCCATGCAGGGAGCCTGACGTGGGACTCGATCCGGGGTCTCCAGGATCAGGCCCTGGGCTGAAGGCGGTGCCACCCGAGCTGCCCTCCCCAGAGAATTCTGATGCCCATAGTAACTGTACTTTAAATGTCCCCCAAGCTTACTGCAGCTGGGAGGAGTGAGGGCTCTTGGGTTCCTGGCGCTGGATACCACCAGGCCAAAGGCCTCCTCGTGCTGGAGCATTGCTATTTCCCCAAATATGGACCCTGTGTGACAGCAGGGGGCTCCAGAGATCCTGATCCTGTCTTTCCCAAGGCACGTCTGAAATCTTCCCAGACCTGATTGTTTCAAAGGTCCCTATATGGTAGTTTTTAATTATCAGCAGAAAAAAGAAAAAAAACTGAAACATCCCAAAATTCCAGACCACACCAAGGCTTAAATTCCTGGAAAGTATTGAAATCAAAAGCTTGTAAAATGCCAGAACCTTTAGGATTTGGGTGGTCGCCACCGGTAGCACCCACAATCGCTCTGCATAGTTGGGACTGTTGTATCCTGCCGGTGTTCTGATGCAGGTGTACCACCCAGGGTGCCACCTGTGTGGTGGAGACCAAAGTCTCTAATGTAGAGGCCTGTTGGGCCTGTATGTCCATTCTTAGCCACAGTATTAAATTTCTTACCAAGATCTCATAAAGGAGAGCACAGAACATCAGGGCTAGCCCAGAGCTTGACTTGAACAAGCCTCATAACTTCTTTGTGAACTAGTTGAACTTTAGTTCTCCATCCACCTCTAAGGTATAATGCTTTAACTTTAAATGACAGCATTTATTTTACTGTACAACTTCAGGCAAAAATGTTACATACCCACTAGGTACAAGGAGCACAAAAATAAGTAAGGTGTCCCTGCCCTCAAAGAGATGGTAATGCACACAAGCCAAGTACACATATAAAAATAGCTGAGGGTAGACTCTGATACTTACACAATTATGGGAACACAGAGGCTAAAGAAAGATTCTATTAAGAAGGGATGGGACAGGACAGATCAAGAAAGGGGCAATTGGGCTCCTGGGTGGTGGCTCAGTCAGTTGGGCATCTGCCTTCAGCTCAGGTCATGATCCCAGGGTCTTGGGATCCAGTCCTGTGTCTGGCTCCCTGTTCAGTGGGGAGTCTGCTTCTCCTTCTCCCTCTTCCCTCCCTCCTGCATGTTCTCTCTCTCTCGCATTCACTCTTGCTCTCTCTCTCTCAAGTAAATAAATAAAATATTTTTTTTAAGATTTTATTTATTTATTCATGAGAGACAGAGAGAGAGGGGAGGAGAGACACAGGCAGACAGAGAAGCAGGCTCCATGCAGGGAGCCCGACATGGGACTCGATCCTGGGGCTCCAGGATCATTCCCTGGGCTGAAGGCAGATGTTCAACCACTGAGCCACCCAGGGATCCCAATAAAATCTTTAAAAAAAAAAAAAAAGAAAGACAAATTATGTCATAATATATTTCATATATAATTCATCTGCCCCACAGGTGTTCATAGTTCTGTAAAAGTATCTGCAGCCAGCCCAATTTCCTGGGAACTAGATCGATTTACTGGCAATAGATGGTGAAATTGTTTGAGGCCAATGGAAATCTGAGATTTACAACCACATTACATGAGTTTCTGCTATTAACATAGAGAAACAAATTTAGAAGCATTAACAACAGAATAATCAGAAGGTAAAGCAGCTGAAGTTAAAAAAAGAAAAAAATTTGGTGTAAGATCTGGTGAGTCTATACAAACGAGAAAATAAAAATACTACAACCTAAGTAAACCAATCCTCCTCTATAAGAAGAGAAGAAGCATTCTGAATGTTGAATGGATACAAATACGTACTCCTTTGTATCTGACTTCTTCGGTTTTCATTGGGTGCTATCATGGTATATGCGCCTGGGCTAGAATAAAGATGAAAAAAACGATTACCATGAGGAACTACTCATGCATATAAACCTCCAGACAGTCTTTCTGCTCATATACTTATGCTCATCACCCACAAACAGATATCATGTAAGAGAACCTTCTTCTTAAGACCCAGCTCTGTACTCTAGGAGCTTCCAATCTAGTTGCCAAGATAAAACAAATGCACAGGGCCAAACGTGAAAATATAAAGCAGTTGGTGAACACTGACAAGTGACTACTTCCTTTTGGCTCTTGGTAAACTGTCTTTGTAGGGATCCATTTTTCCTCCAGGTGGCACTCGTGGGCAACTCCCTTGGAAAGGGCTCTAGATGGGCATTCTCTGCAGTGATGACCCACATTGGGGGTACAGAAAACACTTGTGCATTCTTGTTCCCACAAACTGGAAATACAGGCCATTTGCAATGCAGCCACCTTCTCTTCATGACACATCTGAGTAACCCTCTGACCACAGTCTTGTGCTTTGGGACTTTGGGACTTTGACTCTTCCAGGCCTGGGTCTACTAGGTCCCCCATCCTCCTGGGGACACAAGTAGAACATAATCAGAGAAGGATTTTAATTCATGGGATGGGGATCTGGGAAGACTTCATTTCAGCAAAAATACACAACACTGGGCAGCCCGGGTGGCTCAGCAGTTTAGCGCCGCCTTCAGTCCAGGGCCTGACCCTGGAGACCCGGGATCAAGTCCCACATCAGGCTCCCTGCATGGAGCCTGCTTCTCCCTCTGCCTGTGTCTCTGCCTCTCTCTCTCTCTCTCTCTGTGTGTGTCTCTCATAAATAAATAAAATCTTAAAAAAAAATACACAACACTGAGATACCAGGAAGTTGTTAAAATATTGTGAGCTTTTGAGAACAGAAACTTGACTGATCTATACACACCCAGCCTCTGGCACGATGCCTGGCACAAAGTAGCTGCTTCATGCATGTGGGCTGAACTAAAATGAAATGATGCCACAGAGCTAGTCTGTATATTGGGGGGTGGGGGGGATTGAGATGATGCACGTGGTCCCACAAGAGTACAAATACTTCACAGAGCAGAAATCTAGTGCAACAGACTGCAGCATATGTGTGGGGACAGTTTTAGAGGAAATACTATGGATAAACACAGCTTATAAATGTAGGATTTAAAAAAAAAAACCCAGATACTCTTAGAATTCTTTCTCTTCAACACAGAATGTACAATTTCAAAGGACAAATTAGCAAAGATTGAACAGTAGAGGCCAAAGTGCTGATTAACAGAAGTCATTTCTTCCTTATCTCATTATTTTCCTAGCAGCAAGACTTCAGCCTGCTTCAAACTGGGCTTTAATTTTAGACTTGTAAATGGGAAGTGTACAACCACCTTTGCATGCAAATGGGGCTGCAAGATGCCCAATTACCTAATGTATATCAGCAGACGTTGCATGTGTAGCCTCACATGCATACGACGTTATGAATATAAAATCAGGAGGCTGCTACTGGAAATTAATCCCTTGTCCATTGCATATTCTTTGTTCACCCTAAGAAAGATTTTTCAGTCCTCAATTGCCAGCACTTCATAGGAGCTTGGGAGCTGAATTCTGTGGATAATAGCTGCGCATTTGAATATGATGCAGTGGTGAGCCACTGTACAGAGCCTTAAAGATGAAACACAAGGTACTGGATTTAAGTACCAACCATGACATGACTGCACAATCCTCAATGTCCACTAACATTAAGGTATAAAGCTTCTCACACTACCAGGGATTTGACTCTATACAAACCAGTAGTTCTCAAACGTTAGTGTGTCTCAGAATCACCTGGAGGGCCTGTTAGAGTGCAGCGTTCCTAATTCAGGAGGTTTGGGGTGGGGGTTGAGAAGCTGCATTTTTTTAACAATTCCCAGGTAATGTCTATGTTCTTGATCTAGGGACCACGTTGTGAGAACCATCGCTGTAGATAATTCAAGCTAGATAGATAATTCAACATTTAAACTTAAGGGGATTTAGGGATTAAATCACTGATAAACACATAGACATTAAATCATCTGCCAAAGGTCATGAGGCTAATTAAGCAGTGATGCTTAGACTCGAACCCAGGACTTCTGTCTTAGACCAGCTGGGCATCTGCAGCTAACTCTTCAGCTCAATACAGAAAGCATACAGTAGGACTGTCATTTATCTCCAGCCTCTTGATAGGCTTCCAAAGGAATCTACTTAACTGAGCACTTATTTATGGACTTGTGCTAAGGGGCTATTGAAGAGTGAGGAAAATATGAAAAAACAGACACCAACCAGTTTAACGGAGAGTAGACTCTAGTTTGGAACAATTTACGGAACTGCAGGAGCACACCAGGAGAATACCCAAACAAGTGTCAAAATAGGATGATAAGGAGAGATCCAAGGTGGGGGAGAGTTACAGAGACCCCAGGGGCGGGAAGAAATCTTCAGAGAAGCTTAGCAAGCTCAAGTTTAAAAGGTAGGCTCTAAAATGGCAAAAAAGAAGTACTAGGACTTTACTAAGAGCAAACTCATAGAGAATTTTGCAAGTTCCTTGGGCCTCCCCTATGCAAATTTTGTGAAAGATTGAGAAAGAAAACAAAATCAATCTGTTTCTAAAAAGATCTTACTCTACAATTTCTTTTTCTTTTTTTTCTTTTTTTTCTTTTTTTTTACTCTACAATTTCTAATCTGGATAAGGTAAAGTCTGATGACATCATACTAGAATCTTTTGTTTTAGGAACTGAACTGTAGTCAATCTATTGCAATCCGTGTAGCCTACGAGTACACAGTGCAGGACCATGAAAAGAGGGAAAGAATTATCCAACCCTAAATTCAGAGCCTTTTAACTGAAAGCATTTGAACATAACCCCAGGGTCAAGGACAGAGGTCCCAGTAATAAATGTTTCATGTTAGAGAATTCCTTAGCAACCTTTTTAGTAACATTTTCTTGCCTGAACATGCCAGATCTGAAACATAATATTCAGAAGAAAGAATGGCAAGTAATTGAGCTTCTATTCTTACCTGCTACGGGGAAGAGGAGCCTAGGTCTAAGGTTCTGCTCTTTATCTTTTATTTTTTTATCGTGTGGCAGAGTGTAACGCCTTGTTAGATACAAATATTCATCCCTTCTCTCCTCGCTTTTTCTTGACACGAATAACAAGTATAATTTATTCATGTTTTCAGCCAATTAGTTTCCACCCACAGCAAGGGCCTCTGCTGTTTTAACCTGCATGTCTTCCCTTTCAACATTCTGACTCTCAAAGATGCTGATCTAGACAAGCCCAACCTACCTATATTTAGTATTCTGGGCATTTCCTGATTAAGCAATATTCAAGCCACTGAAATAAATGTATATCTTTGAAAATGAGTTTCCTTAATTACCTCATTGAAACTTAATGAAATATCACAATTCGTAAGATTATTTTCACTTTCAACAGCGCACATCCGTGAGACATACTAGGGGAAATCATACAAAGAACAGCACAAGACAAAGAGGAAAATGTGTTCCTGCACCATAAAAAAAAAAAAAAAAAGAAAAGAAAAGAAAGAAAGAAAGAAGGAAAGAAAAAGAAAAAAGAAAAAAGAAAGAAAGAAAAAACACAAAAAAGAAAAATATATTTAAGGAATGTTTTTCTTGTGAGATCTCTCCTGAGCTACACAACTGCTTCTCTGGTGTTCATTCTTGCACAATTTTTATAATGTCTCATCAATAAGCACTCTATGAAAAAACGTTATGCTGAAGTTATGAAAAATACCTTGGCTGACTAAAAGTATTCCATAAATATATCCCCTGGTGTGTACAAACTGCAGTAGATGTAATTTAAATTTCTAATTAGGAACAACACTGGTTTGACTGAAAAAGAAACATAGTCAGGAGCAAAAATTCAGAAAGAGGTAGAAGATTAAGTAACAAACAGATCTTTTCAAGCAGAATAGTAGACATGTAGTCTACTATCCTGTAAGAAATTAGTTTGAAATTTTCATAGTTCAAGAAAATCCTAACCTTGTGTGAATTTGAAAAAAAAAAAAAGATTTTTGGTTAATCAAAAGCACTGGATAGAGATTTATTTTTTAGCTACAGCTTTCCATATTGGTTTTTCTTTTATGGCCTTCTAAAGGGGCCTCTGAAGCTTACTGTTTTAGGCCAACATGAGTCAAAACTTTTGAGGTATTCAGGTTTCCAAAAGTTCTTTTATAAACAGACCATATTCTCAAGAAAAAAACAAAAAAAGTGACAAGGACAGGCTGAGAGATTCATCCTTAACCACTCCACCTGTTACACCAACTCTGATCCAGCACTCCACAACTCCAGTGTAGAAGGGCTCATGAATTCTCTTTGGTCTCAGAACCTGCAGAACCCAAAACATTGTCTACACATTCAAGAGACTGATGTGAAGTGGGTCAGTTCTTTAATTCACAGCTTCTGCTGGACAGTTGAATAGACACCCAGAGGGCTTGAACAGACAGACACCCAGGGAGGAAAAGATAAACAAGAGATCACAGATCATCAGCTCCTTTGTTCATAGGATAACTTTACAGAAAGTCGAAAGAAGTATATACATGCACACATCCATTCATCCATCCATCCCAGTACCCCTACGTGTAGGCTCATGACTTAGTGAGGTGGGGTTAATTTATGCAAATTAGAAAAATGTGCCCCTTCTTTCAGGTGGAAGTACCCCTACACCAGGGCACATGGTTTGGTATGTATTTCAGCTCCAAATTATCACCTGAGCCAGGTAAGTTTGTGCAGTTTACCAACCTGCACAACCATACAGGGTAGACCTGAAAGATGTCACATTTTGTCCCTTAAAACACATATACACACATAAATGATAAAAGCTATGAGAAAAGCAAGAGGGATTCACTTTAAAGATACAAAGAATATATATGAAACATAATGTTATAGAGACTTACCTTTAAGAGGCCAAAAACCAATGACAGGAGTAGAGACGGGAACCAATTTTTAGGTACACTTGCAAAATGTATAAAATTCCTTCCTCAGTACAAACCATGAGAGACTCCTAACTCTGGAAAATAAGCAACGGGCTGCAGAAGAGGAGAAGGGTGGGGGGATGGAGTGACTGGGTGACGGGCACTGAGGAGGGCACTTGATGGGATGAGCACTGGATGTTATACGATATGTTGGCAAACTGAAATGAAACAAAATATAAAAAAGAAAAGATATTTCCTTCCTCAGTAAAAATAACTACAAGGAATTCCTATTTTCAGAACATAGAGATATCAGGTCTGGGAATTGATTTGAGCCTGCTTGCAAACTAACCTTAACCTAACAAGCTAACCTTAGCCTAACGGTAAGCCTGTTACTGTTCCATAGGTGCTGGCAAAAGCCATGAGACTCAAAAAAAAAAAAAAAAAAAGCCATGAGACTCCTGGGTCAGAGACTAAGACTTTATTACTCATGCATTACAACATACTGCATGAGCATTAGCATATTTATGTCTGTTCTCTCCGGCACCAAGTCTGATGGGGGCAACATGACAGACACTGCACACACAGTGTGTTGGCATGACAGGTGAGGGACACGGTTGAGGAAACTACCATTTTTACAGCAGGTAGTAAGCAAGCCTGGTCTTGGTTGTAGGGAAAGCTAACCTCATCTTTCAAGGTTCCCAGCTACCTAATGAGAGGAATAGTCTAGAGGAAAGAATGGTCTGGTGTGCGGTCTTGGCACACCCAGCAAGACACCTAAGAGTGGAAGAGGCCCACGCAGGACTGTCTTTTCCAACAAGAGAATATTCAGGATAAACATTCTCTTTAAGAACAGCTTAGTGATAAGGAAATGGGCATTTGCATTAAAGCCACTTATTTACCAAATGGTTGTACATTTTCTGTTATTATTATTATTAGACTAAGATCTGATTATGTCTACATGTCTTAAGCATTGCTCCTGAAGAGTATCAAGGAGAAAACCAGAAATGCAAGCCATGAGGGACTTACATCTAAATCTCTGCATAGAACATTTATTTTATTTTAAGATTTTATTTATTTATTCATGAGGGGCACAGAGAGAGAGGCAGAGACACAGGCAGAGAGAGAAGCTGGCTCCATGCAGGGAGTCCGATGTGGGACTTGATCCTGAGACTCCAGGATCATGCCCTGGAGCTGAAGGTTGATGCTCAACTGCTGAGCCACCTAGGCGTCCCATGCATAGAACATTTAAAAACAAATTTTGCCTTTTATTTCTGATTTTGGAAGAAACATATGCTTACAGGAGAAAATTCACAAAGATATATGTTTTAAATATGGAAAAGTCACTCATAATCCCACCCTTAAGAGATCACAAATACTTTTCTTGGAGTAAATTTCAGTCCAATCTATATTCTGCATCTATTATTACACAGTTGCAATCATATCTGAAGTCAAATTGTATGTCTTACTTTCACTTATAAGTAGTTTTCCCAACTATTCACGTAACAAGCTTAATATTACATGGCTGATAATACTTCACAACATGGATATAGCATAATATAACCACTCACTTAACTATTTCAGTTGTTTCAATTGTTCTCTATTATAAACAATCCTGCAGGATGTACAAAGCATAAAAATAAAGCTTTGCACAGAATATTATCCAGAAGAAGACTCTAAGAACAAGAATGTGGACTACATTTAAATTTTTTCATCCCTTAGATATCCCATTTGCATTTCCAAAAATCCCAGGAAGTTTGATTGGGTGATTACTTTCTGCCCTCAGGCCTCACTCTCCCCAGTTCTCAAACTAGGAAGATACTGGCCCTAACCAACCATTCCTTTTCACCTCCTCCTTCTAACGGCACCTTTATACTATTCAGGTTGACAACTCTACCCGGTTAAAAGATTAGAGTCCACAACCTTTTTTATAGCTATGTATGACCATCTTACCAAGTTTGGGAAATCAAAATATAAATGGAAGCCACTGAGAAGGATTTCCAGGAAAACTCCTTTAAATGGGGACAGACAGGAAAAATTGTCGGTTGCTTTCCCCTTCCTGGAAGACTGAAGTGGTAGCTAATGCTCAAGCAGCTATCTTGGTCAATGAGGCTACTTGACTATGAAAGACACACATCAGAAACAGCAAAGCACGGGCAGCCCAGGTGGCTCAGCAGTTTAGCTCCGTGTTTTAGCCCAGGGTATGATCCTGGAGACCCTGGATGGAGTCCCACATTGGGCTTCCTGCATGGGGCCTGCTTCTCCCTCTGCCTGTGTCTCTGCCTCTCTCTCTCTCTCTCTTTCTCTCTCTCTCTGTGTCTCTCATGAATAAACAAATAAAAACTTAAAAAAAAAAAAAGAAAAAAGAAATAGCAGAGCAGAAAGACAAAAGCTATGCTGTGCCCTGTGACTATAAAACCACCTCATGAGCAGTAATCTATTGCTATGCTGCCTGACTTTAAACCTTAATTCTGTTACTTTCTAACTATAATCTTGAGCAAATTACTAAGTTTTTCTATTTTTTTTTTCACCCATGAAATGGGACTAACAGCTATGTCCTTAGACCAATGCTAGAAAATAAATGTTCTATTATACTTGCTTGCTATTTGTACTACATCACCCCTAGACTAGCTGCCTTCACACTTATTTCATAGGTGAGAAACAAATAAACAAAGCCATCTATGCTTAAGACACCTATTTGGAGATATCTATTATATGTAATTGTAACGTAAGAATGATGTGTGTGTGTGTGTATATATATATATATATATATATATATGATACCTCTTTTATCATATGTAATAAAACCTAGCCCTGAATCACAGTACATCTCCTTTTTCATGCTGTGACTGAATTTCTTTGCTCCAACTTCTTCCACAACATATACAATTTAGCTTTTCTAATTGTCTTTTTACAATCTTGGTTCTGGCATTTGTCTCTAACATCTATATCCTAGTTCCTGATTCTTTCCTTTGATCTGTGTCTTAGGAGTAATAAGAACCACCGCATGAGACAAAGTGGTGTTGATAAATAGCTCATTAAAGATTAGCAAATAGTCTTCTGTAAAAGATAGCATGTTTCTGAGCCCAGGTTTTTTTCCCTAAATTATTTATTGAGCCATAATATACTTAGGACAAACTGTACAAATCTTAAACATACAGCTCCATGACAAACTGCCTTTGAATTTCTCCAGATTCCAAAAGAATAAAGGAAAAAAAGAAAGAAGCACAATGAACTTTAGAATATGATCTGAAATTACTTATTCCCCAATTTTTTGTCTTAAATTTTAAGCCTACAAGCAAAGTTAAAATATTGATAAAATGAAAACCTATATACTATTTATCTATACTTACCAATTGTTCATGTTTGGCCACATTTCTTTCACTCTCATCTTTATTCTTTCTGAACTATATGAAAGTAAACTACAGAGTCAGTAAGATAACCCCAAATACTTTAGCATGTATCTCCTAAAAACAAAGACATTCTCCTAGTTACATGTTAAAAACTTTTGCACCCAAAGGAATTAACATTAATATAGCATTTACTCTATATTCAAATTTCTAAATTGTTCCAACTTTTAAAATATTCTTCTCTACCCCCACTGCATCCTGGATCCAATCACAGATTACAGATGCCTGTTGTTTGACATGTCTCTATAGACTTCTAGGATGCAGGACCATTTCCTTGACTTTTTCCTGCCTTTCATGACTAACATTTCTGAAGAGTCCAGGTGTGATGGTTAATTGTATGTGTCAACTTGACATGGCAACAGGATACCCCTGTATCTGGCTAAACACTATTTCTGTGTATGTCTGTGAGGGTGTTTCTGAAACAGGTAAGCATTTGAATCCATGGTCTGAGTGAAAGCAGGCAGCCTTTACTATTGTGGGTGGGCATCACCAAACCCACTGAGGGCCTCAACAGAACAAGGAAGGCAGAGGAAGGTTGAAATCAGTCTTGACCTGATTAGCTGAGCTGAGACATGGATCTTCTGCTCTTGATGCTCCTGGTTCTCAGGCCTTCACACTTAGAGGGGAATGTACACCATGGGCTCTATTGCTTTTAGGACTTCAAACTACACACTGGCTTTCCTGAGTCTCCAGCTTGTAGATGACAGATCATGGGATTTCTCAGCCCTCATAATTATGTGAACCAATACTTTATAGCCTTATAACAAATTTCTTTATAAATATATATATATGAAATAATAATCTCTTCACATATAAATATATAAGCATATTGTATATTTATATAATTATAAAATATTATATATTTATTATAATTATACTCTATTTTATAATTTGCATATTTTATATATAATAAAATTTATATATTTATATATTAAAATTCATTTATACATTTTATGTTATATGTATATATATACTATATAAAATCTATTAGTTCTGTTTGTCTGGAGAACCCTGACCAATATACCAGGTAAACTGTCTTATAGAATTTATAGAACACTTCACACTCTGGATTTGAGAAAATGATGATTAGATGTTCAAGTTAGACATTTTGGGGAAGAGTACTACATAAAAGATAATATCCAAGATTCCAGTGTGAGAACAAGGGTTGTTTCCTTGCACAACTAAATAATAACCCAAGGTGAAAACAGTACCTGCCTATAGGATAGCAAGCAATCCCACTTTAAAATAAAGATTAGAAAGAGAACATATCTTCTCCTGCCTGCTGCCTTCCATTAGCAATAGAAATCAAAAGGCATAATGGCTCTAAGACTTTCTACTTGGCATAAAGAGTCAAAGAGCATAACCTCCACTTTAAAAATAAAGATGTCGGGGATCCCTGGGTGGCGCAGCGGTTTGGCGCCTGCCTTTGGCCCAGGGTGCAATCCTGGAGACCCGGGATCGAGTCCCATGTCGGGCTCCCGGTGCATGGAGCCTGCTTCTCCCTCTGCCTCTCTCTCTCTCTGTGTGACTATCATAATAAATAAAAAAATTTAAAAAAAAATAAAAATAAAGATGTCTTCCTATCAAACTAGTTAAAGTGTTTATCTTTAAGGATTAGAATTGCAGGGGACAAAAAAAAAAAAGAATTGCAGGGGACTTTTACTTTCTATCTTATTTTTGTAATGTTTGAACTTTTATAACAAGCAGATATGACTTTACTTTTAAAATCAGGGGAAGATATTCCAAAGATTTTTTTAGTGAGGAAATATTTAAAACAAAGACTTCAAGCAGAGGCTCAGATTTTCCTACAAGGTTAGGTAGCACAGGATTTCCACTCTCTCTGGTGCCATAGCAAAACAAACACGGGGCCATACAAGCCCTTGAGTTTTAATGATGATAAATGTCTTTCATTTTTCTATAGGAGTTTAATGGATTCCCTTTTAAGTGTTCATATTTGGGGGGGGGAATTCAAACATTACAGAACAAAAGAAGATCATCATTAGCTGATTCTCTGATATAGAACAGACCTTTCAAATGCAGTCTTCTCCCTTTGATGATTTTTTTCCTGTTAAGCTTTTGTTTCAGATTAAAATAGATTCTGAATAGATGCAATTAACCTTAACAATATGTATAACCTTACAGCACTCTACTGACTTTGAATTAAATAACCTTACTATGTAATTGAACTAAGTTTCTTTTTTCTCATTTCTGCTCTGCTTCTACTGAATATTATAGGTATTATGTGTTTTCATGCTTTCATCATCCTGTTGATTGATTGTTTCACTGTATCAGCTGTCAAAGACTTTCTGAGAAAAGCCCACTCATTTTTGATATTGTATTTGAGCAAAAATGATTGCTCCCTAAGACTTGGCAGACTGCAAATGCATTCATACTGAGGAGTGAAATCTGGTGCAGAAAAGTTAGATATTCGTCTAAACAGAACCATAATTTCTACCCTCCTGTATAAACAGGAAGATAAATTGGATCTAAGCAAACCAAAATGGCTTTTCTTTCCATCCACTCCAGCAATCTCTTCTGCCATGCACAGAACTACATTTTTCACAGTACACAGGTAACCCACTAATGGGTCATGAAACCAATTTAATGGGTTTATTTTTAATGAATGAGACTAGAAAGCCTCAGAGTGCATCACATACAGTAAGGGTGAGAGCTAAAATTTTTTTTCAGTTATATATAAACTCATATATGCCCACACACGTCCTTGATCATGAATGTCAAATGACATTCATGCTTGCTTTTACTCTAGTCTATGGTCAGAAATCTGAAAGATCACCAGGAAGCAGATGTTGTTTAGGTTGTTCATAAACAAGGATGGTAAAAGAACTGTTCTAATGCAAGCCCACCAAACTGTCATTTAAGAAAAGCAGCAGAGACCAGAGAATCCCCACAGAAACTGCATTCATGTAAACCATTTCTCCATCCAGAGAATTTTAAAGCTGTAAATGTCACATTACTGTTTCTATAGTGTCACTCCCTTTAGTCTATAGAATTCTTATTTTCTTGATGTGAAAATATGACGATTGGTGGGAACTTAGCTAGCTGTACTACCCCTTCCTCCTCCAGCTGCATATCATGGTCAGGATCTAGACTTTGGTAGATAGAACCAGCAGCACTCAAACCTGAGTCTATCACTAAAAAAAAAAAAAAAAAACCCATGAGACCTTGGGAAATCATTTAATCCCTCAAGACTCGGTTCTTCAACTGTGAAGTGGCAAAGAATTTATGATGATGAGAAAAAGGAATTCTATGACGCGTAGTTCAAGGTCTAGCACTTGGTTAAGAGGCCCAAGACATAAGAGTTCAAGCTATTGATTGTTATTTTAGTTTTATTCTCTTGGGGTACCCAGTTTGACTATTCATAAGGCATTTACTTTAAGCTACTACAGTATTGGAATGCTTTGCCACATTTTTCATTTCAAAAATAAGTCAAATAGAGTTCTACTGATCAGTTTGCTAGAATATAGTAATCACTGAGACACCTAACAAGTTCATTGAGCCATATAATTATCATTAAGAGTTAAACACTATCTGTTGTTTTACAAACTTTCTGAATGCTTATGAGCCTCGTCTGAAGATTGAGTTATAGCCCTCTAATGAACAGCCATCTATAGTGAGCCGTCAAGAAGATTACTCATCAAAATCAATCATAGATTTTCTCTTTCCATGTAGTATTATTTCAGAGCACTAAAAGGAACTTCGTCATTATTCAGTTCTCCATCCCCAGGGAGGAGTAATAGCCTGATGCTTTCATGCCATTTAACATCTATAGGCAAAAGCTTATTTTCTCACACTCATATGAGGATTCAAAAGAGAAATCTGGGGCATTGCAGTGAAGAGGAAATAGTGAAAGCAGTTCTTACAGGCTCTCATAAGTTTGTAAAAACTTGTACTTAATTTAAGACTATTTTATGTGGCTAGTTTGGATTGAAATGAGCTAAGTCAAGAATGACATAAGAAGTTTTTGATGATCTGTCTTGAACATAAGACATTATACTTCAGAATTCAGAACATATTCAACAATTATTAGATAGTGATGTTCATAAAAACTGAACATTATAACAATAATTAGTTTATCATACATTCCACTTTATATCCCACCTTCTAGTTATAAAATGTTTCATACTAATGTAGTATAGTGCTCTTTAAAGGGAAAAGAGAGAAAAATCAGGAATTGGCCATTAATAAGGAGTCTTGCCAAGCTATCCTTTATTCACCCTTCACTGTCCCTTGAGACTTTGAGGATGAAGGGAAAGAAAACTATCAGTTACCAGAATTCTTTCTTTCCCTGGAGCACAGCAAACTAGGGGAAGTTTTGAAGTTTGAGTAAGGAAATAAGGAAACCAGGGCCCCAAAGAGAGGAAGTAAGAAAAAGGAGTGGATTTCCCCAGTACAATTATATAGCACTTCAACAGACATAGTGTCTAAGCTGTTGTAATTGGGAGTATGGTTTATCTAAGAGGCTGTGTCAGTTTGGGTCCTCCAAAAAGAAGACATCATGACAGGATTAGACATGGAAGAGGTTTACTGGGAAGAAGGCTTAGGAAGGATAAAAGGGGAATGAGCAGGGGTAGGCCGTGAAACCCTCAAGAACATGAGCAGATCTGAAACCTATGAAAGCCGAGACGGGAGGGGGGATTGAGTTGGGAAAAGCCTCAGACTGATGTACAGTTCTGAGAAAATCTTGGATAGTTCAGTTGAGGAGTGTTCTGGCAAAAGCTGCCCAATTGCCCAATAGAGGAGTCCCACCTGGGCCAGGAACAGGCTGACACTAGTACCCTGGAATGTTCAGACACTGGCTGGAAGAACACAGAATAAGATGCTCTCAGAACAAAGGGTAATGGACAAAGGGGTTGCAGCTGGGCCCTCAGTGGACTATGCTTCCCACAGTAAGTTCTTTTGAAGATCTGAACAGCAAGTTTCCCTGACTGCCACAGAGGCTGTATAAACTCCTGGGGTATAACAAACTATAAAAACTTACTTCGTCCCTGGTTCCTGACACAGAGCTCCAAAAAATCCTTGGGATTCCAAGTGATAAAAGAGTGTTGATTGTATGTTAATGAGGTGACCCCAGAATGCTTCAGGATAGGAGCTATTTGCCAGAAAATCTAACCACGTGATTAGAGGGTTAGAACTAACCACGTGATTAGAGGGTTAGAACTTTCAGGTCTGCCCCTTGAACACCTCTGGGGAGGAGAGAGGAGCTAGAGATTGAGTTCAATGATCAACTCAGTGGCCAATGATGGAATCAATTATGCCTGTTTAATGGAGCTGGAATAAATATTCTTGAAGGAGGATTGAGGACCTTCCAGATTGGTGAGCACATCAAAGTGCCGAGAAGGTAGTCCACTGAGACAGGGTATAGAATTCTGTGCAACACTCCACCTCCATATCTTGACCTATACATCTTTTCTATTTGGCTGGTCCTGAGCTGTACCCTTTATAATAAAACTATAAGGGATCCCTGGGTGGCGCAGCGTTTTAGCGCCTGCCTTTGGCCCGGGGTGCGATCCTGGAGACCCGGGATCGAATCCCACGTCGGGCTCACGGTGCATGGAGTCTCTCTCTCTGTGACTATCATAAATAAATAAAAATTTAAAAATAAATAAAAATAAATAAAACTATAAACAGCAATTTCTAGGATTTCTGTGAGTCGTTCTAGTGAATTATCAAACTGGGGGAGGAGGCATCATGGAAACTCCCACATTTGTGGTCAGGCAGAAGTATGGGATAGTTTGGGGACCCCATTTGTGGCTGGTGTCTAAAACAGGGGCAGGGATCCCTGGGTGGCGCAGCGGTTTGGCGCCTGCCTTTGGCCCAGGGCGCGATCCTAGAGACCTGGGATCGAATCCCATGTTGGGCTCCCGGTGCATGGAGCCTGCGTCTCCCTCTGCCTGTGTCTCTGCCTCTCTCTCTCTCTCTCTGTGTGACTATCATAAATAAATAAAAATTTAAAAAAAATAAATAAAACAGGGGCAGTCTTATGGCATCGGGCCCTAACCTGGGGGGGGTCCATGCAAACTTTCGGTAGTGTTAGAACTGAATGAAAGTTGGTTGGCGTTGGAATAATGCATTTGATGTCAGAAAAAAACCCACACAGCTCCTAACTATCCTGTAGACTGCAGCTCAAACATCACTCCTTGGGAACACTTCTGCTCCCAAGACTGCCTCAGACCTTGGCTTATGAAGTCATTCCTGTAATTATCTAAGAACTGTTCGCCCCAACAGTAAGACTATAAGGTATATAAGGGCTTATCTTCTACTGAGTAGTTATTTTCTCCTAAAATTTTAATTAAGTATCCAGAACTAGAGATCCTGTTATTTTAGGGTTGTTATGAGGCCTGAAAGAGTTAATATACATAACGCACTTTGACATACTAAGCATTGTTTGCTATTATTATTGCTCTTATGCCTCTTCAGTCCTTAGTATAAAGTAGGCCACAGGGATCCCTGGATGGCGCAGCGGTTTGGCGCCTGCCTTTGGCCCAGGGCGCGATCCTGGAGACCCGGGATTAAATCCCACGTTGGGCTCCCGATACATGGAATCTGCTACTCCCTATGCCTGTGTCTCTGCCTCTCTCTCTCTCTCTCTCTCTCTCTCTGTGACTATCATAAAATAAATAAATAAAATAAAGTAGGCCACAAATATTAATTTATATACAAATTCAGCTCACCTGATGCAAACTGTACAGCAAAATTCCAATTATAGGTTCACTTTCAGAATATCTTTTTATTTCCTTGAAATGGCATCAAGCTAAAGGACCACTTCCAAGTATGATTATAGGCTAGTATTTCAATGAAGTGAATGCTGTGTTGCTATCACAGACAAGAACCTATTGCCCAGAATTGGGTAAAGTCAGGTGAAAACCCCCTCCAGAAAAACCCATGCTTTAATCTTGTATTTATCTAGATGCTACATAAGTGAGTGCGAGATATTTGCAAAAGAGCAAAATATTGAAAGGGAAAGTGAAGGTAAAGTGTTACTTTGGATTTGAAGTAAGCTT
The DNA here is from genome assembly GCF_011100685.1 of Canis lupus familiaris. Lineage (NCBI taxonomy): Eukaryota > Metazoa > Chordata > Mammalia > Carnivora > Canidae > Canis > Canis lupus. Next base: position 7,844,048 of record NC_049243.1, on the reverse strand, counting down.
TGGATAAGCTTTCTTTCTCTTTCAATCTGTGTAGATGGCTTATGATATTTAAGGACAAGAGAAAAACACCAACTAAAAATAATTGGGAAAGCTGATACGAATTAGCACTTATAATTACTTAAATCCAAATATAATCAAGAACACAGCCTTGCCTTAGAGTCTATTAGAGGTTCTCAGAAGTCATTTAAAATTTTAAAACATTGCCTTTAAATATCTATTTATATGTAAGAAGGTGTTTTAAATCAGTGTATTTTTACAAGTACAAACACTCCACTTCAGGGTGATAGCATACTTGATCAATAAACATTTGCTAAATGAATTCAAGGCTATCAGGACCCAATACTTACTGGATATTTCCTTTCTGCCAGGCATGATGTTTTATGCATACATACACACACAAAAAATAAAGAGCCTCTCAGAGATTAGTATTATTTCATTTTAAGTAACGAGGAAACTGAGGCATAAAGTATTAAGCACCATGTTGATGTTCAGAGAGCAAGTCATGGCAGAATCAGAAGGTGGGCCCAAGTGTGGCCTCAAAGCCCATGCTCCTATGCCTACACTGGTGCTTCCCTAAGAAATTAATGGAAGGATGCATACAATACAAGGTTAAATCTCAATCCTTTCTCATATAAATAGGCTCATATTGAGGGTGAACAAATGAAGCTTCTTAAGCACTTTATCCTTCCTTTTTATTTCCCAGAAAATACTGTAATTCCTCTCCAAAAATTAAAAACTGAATAAATTAAACCCCCTTCTTAGTAGCTTTTAATGTGTGTATGTGAATTTTACTAAGATGTTATTTACCAGGCAACCATTTTCCTTGGTTTTCCAGTTCCCCTAAAGGAGACAAGTGGGAATAAACAATAGATAGAAGTTAGTGATGGAGATGTAGGAATTCAGAGTGGTCCAAACAGGATCTTAGATATGAAACACCTGGGCAGCCCCGGTGGCGCAGCGGTTTGGCGCTGCCTGCAGCCTGGGGTGTGATCCTGGAGACCCGGGATCGAGTCCCACATCGGGCTCCCTGCGTGGAGCCTGCTTCTCCCTCTGTCTGTGTCTCTGCCCCTCTCTCTGTGTGTCTATGAATAAAAAAATAAAATCAAAAAAAAAAAAAAGATATGAAACACCTAAAAGGGAATGTCTCCTATAATGCTCTACTGATTGCAACTGGTTCACAGTTTTTAAAATAAATACATAGGGGTAAACTGGGTGGCTCAGTCGGTGAATCCTCCAACTCTTGGTTTCAGCTCAGGTCAGGATCTCAGGGTTCTGGAATCAAGCCCCACGTGGGGGTCCTTGCTCCATGTGGAGTCTGCTTGAGACATTCCCTCTCCAGCCCTTTTCACCCTCTACCCCTTGCCCTTGTGTCTTAAATAAATAAATATTTAATAAATGAGTGAATCAGTTCTGGGAAAGCTGCTGAACTCTCCTACGTACTCTCTAATGGTCTATTACCAAATCTTAAAAAAATCACAAAATAGTATGCAGTGAGGTCTTCAGGTATTGAGACCTGGACAATTAATTAGAAAACATCCCTTTTCTGAACAATTTGGTCTGGCAAGATTCTGGGATAACTTAAAATCAAATAAAAATAGATGCAACCACTAATATTTAGAAATTGATGTGAGCTTGCATCTAAATGATTATATCTAAGTAGCTGTTCTTTAATAAACAGACACATAAAAGGTACTCATAATCCACATGAGACTGTATGTCCATGACCTCTACTACATTAAATGGTACAGCTGAGCTATAGATAACTTGAAATTAATGAATGTCTATTGTAGCAAGACATCTCCCATTCTGCCAAGGAGAGAAATGAAGTAATCTCTAACTGAAATCACCCAGGTTACCCACTCCATCTAAGGGTAACCCCAAGCCAAATAATATTAAAAGCCCGAATAATATTAAAAATATTTATGAATTCTTTCAAAATTAAGGGATGAAAGAAAATCTACTGTTTATTGGCCATAAGGTTATACACTATTCCTTAGCAACCGGCATGTCTTTCATGTGATTAGAAGTTGATGGAAAACGGGGAACTGAAAATGAAACCACTTGCAACAACTCCAATTCACAGAGGCAGCTCTTCAAAGGCACTGTGTACACCATACTATTGTGTTAAAGAAGCTTCTTCCACTGAGAAGAAAGAGAGGATCACTGACAAGGCATAAGAAAACGTTTCCAAGGTACCAAATGTAGACCCTGAACCGAAGACCAAGATAAAAATTACCTATAACAGTTCTTATGTACCCACCAACGCCAGGTCTGGAAATCCTGCAGCAGCTCTGCACCTCACCAAGTCCTACTTCCTCTGGTCCTAAGAGGTGGTTTATCCGGGAACTTTGTTGAGATGCAAGCTTGCTCCCAGACACAGCATATGAATCTCCTACACCCTAACACATTCCCTCTCCGCCCCTACCCTGGCAGCGGATATGAAGATATCATTTAGGGCACTGATCTTCTAAAACAGGAAGGAAAACATTTTTTTTTCATACCAGTTAAGAGTGTGAATTCTGGAAATACCTGGAAAGCTAGTAAGCAGCTCAGGCCCTTTCTACACAGGTCTTTTCAACCGCGCAGCTAGTCACAAGAATCAGGAAAACCATGTTCTTGAAAGGAACAGGAGCTCAGATTTGTAGTAAAGAACCGCAGACTGGGCCCACTCAATTTACAAGGTAGTAATTCCTGACTGCTTTTGCTAGGCAAATAAGCCTGCATGCTCCCAATCAATAAAATAAAATAAAAAACTAAAATAAAATAAAATAAAACAAAAGAACATAAAACAAACTAATAAAATAATAAAATAATAAAACAAAATAATAAAATAAAATAATAAAATAAAATAAAATTATAAAATAAAATTATAAAATTATAAAATAAAATTATAAAATAAAATTATAAAATTATAAAATAAAATTATAAAATAAAATTATAAAATAAAATAATAAATAATAAATAATAGTAATAAATAAAACAAAATCATAAAATAAAACAAAATAATGAAATAAAATAAATAAAATAAAATGATAAAATAATAAAATAAAATAAAATTATAAAATCATAAAATGGGATCCCTGGGTGGCGCAGCGGTTTAGCGCCTGCCTTTGGCCCAGGGCGCGATCCTGGAGACCCGGGATCGAATCCCACATCGGGCTCCCGGTGCATGGAGCCTGCTTCTCCCTGTGCCTGTGTCTCTGCCTCTCTCTCTGACTATCATAAATAAATAAAAATTTAAAAAATAAAAATAAAAAAATAAAATCATAAATTATAAAATAAAAAATGATAAATTATAAATTATAAATCATAAAATAAAACAAAATTATAAAATAAAATTATAAAATAGAATTATAAAATAGAATTATAAAATTATAAAATAAAATCATAAAACCATAGGGATCCCTGGGTGGCGCAGCGGTTTAGCGCCTGCCTTTGGCCCAGGGCGCGATCCTGGAGACCCGGGATCGAATCCCACATCGGGCTCCCGGTGCATGGAGCCTGCTTCTCCCTCTGCCTGTGTCTCTGCCTCTATCTCTCTCTCTCTGTGACTATCATAAAATAAAAAAAAAATTAAAAAAAAAAAATCATAAAACCATAAAATAAAATGAAACAAAATTATAAAATAAAATAAAATAATAAAATGAAATAAAATTATAAAATAGAATCATAAAATGAAATAATAAAATAATAAAACAAAATAATAAAATAAAATTATTTTAAAATTTTATAAAATTATAAAATAAAATCATAAATAAAATCATAAAATAATAAATAAAATAAAATAAAATATAAAATAAAATAAATAAGATAAAATACAATAAAATATAAAATAAAATAATAAAATTTAAAAATAAAATAAAAATAAATAAATAAAATAATTAAAATAAAATAAAAAAATAAAGTAAAATAAAATAAATAAAATAAATAAAATAAATACAAAACAAAAACCTGCGACTGGGCCCCGGTGGTCTCCGGCTCCCAGCGGCCGAGAGGCGCCTGCGCGACGGCTCCAGTACTTACGGGCGGCGGGCGGCGGGCCCGGGGCTGTCCTCCGCGGGGCTCCGGGGCGCCCCCTCCACGCCGGGGCGGGGACCCTGCGGCGGGCCTGGCTCCGTGCGCGGCCCCCGGGCGTGGGTGCGGGTGAACATGGCTCAGGTCGGCGGTCCCGGGCGGCCACGGCGGGAGGGACGCGGGCGGGGACGCCTGGGGAGTCTCGAGGGCGATCCCCAAGGGTTTTAACAGCTCGAGTTTCGATTTCCCGCGGCCGCGCCGCGCAGCTGGCCCGCCCCCGCCCCCGCCCCCCCGCCTCCCCCGGCCTCCCCCGGCCTCCCCCGGCCTCTCCCGGCGGCGCCCTCTGCCCTTAGGGCGGGCGCGGGCTGGGGCCGCGCGGCCTGGGGGGCTGCGGAGGGCGGGGGCGGCTCCCGGCCTCACCCACCGCCCCCTGGGAGCGTGGGAGGGACACCTGTCCTCCGCCGCCCGCACCTTGGCGGCGAGCAGCACCAGGGGACCAGAACCCCGAAAGATGCCTTCGGGGCGGCTTAACAGGTAACCCCGATTTGGGGTTACTGCTGGATATTTGAGACCGTGAGTAGTGTGTATGAACCTTCGGACGCCAGAGCTGGGATGAATAAATAAATAAAACCATCTTTTTTTTTTTTTGAGATTTTTATTTATTCATTCATGAGAGCCAGGCAGAGAGAGAAGCAGGCTCCTTGCAGGGACTCGATCCCGGGACTCCAGAATCACGCCCTGGGTTGAAGGCAGACGCTCCACCGCGGAGCCACCCTGGCGTCCCAATAAAATTGCCTCTAATAAATATAATAAATTTCCCTTTTCTTTAAGTCTTATTTTACTTACTCATGAGAGATACAGGCAGAGGGAGAAGCAGGCTCCACGGAGCGAGCCCACGTGAGACTCGACCCCGGGTCTCCAGGGTCACGCCCCGGGCCGCAGGTGGCGCTAAACTGCTGCGCCAACGGAGCTGACCTAAAGGTTTCCCTTTTACCGGTAATGACTGCTGTTTGGCTGTTGCGCAACTACTTTCAAGGTAAAGGAAATGCAAAGTGAATTCAAACCCCTCTTCCCCCTCTCCCCCCAAAAAAAAGCCCAACAGTGAAGCAAACTCTTAAATCACCTGCACCTTGGTGGCATTAGCGTTTGTTTACATGTCTCCTACCACGCAGGTTGTGGGAGGCAAGAGACGGCTCTCATTTTTTGTATAGCCGGCATTATGACTGTCGTGATCACCCCCAAGACATCAGGATCACCAGGGAGCTTTATAAGGGACGCCTGGGGGGCTCAGGGGTTGAGCCTGCCTTAGGCCCAAGTCCTGACCCCATCGAGTCCCATATCAGCCTCCTTGCAGGGAGCCTGCTTCTCCCTCTGCCTGTGTCTCTGCCTCTCTCTGTGTGTCTCGAATGAATGAATGAATGAATGAATGAATGAATGAATGAATGAATGAATGAATTTCTAAAAAAGAAGAATCACCAGGGAGCTTTTTAAAAATATGGCTGCTGGGCAGTCCCAGTGGCTCAGCGGTTTAGCGCCGCCTGCAGCCCAGGGTGTGATCCTGGAGACTCAGGATCGAGTCCTACAACAGGCTCCCTGCATGGACCCTGCTTCTCCCTATGCCTGTTTCTGTGCTTTTCTCTCTCCTCTCTGTGTGTTCTCATAAATAAATAAAATCTTAAAATAAAAATATGGATGCTGAGACTCACCCCCAGATCTACAAATACAGTCTTGCAAATCCATATTTGAAAAAGTCCCCGTACCATAGTTGGATGTCTTGCACAGACCAGGTGTGTAAACAATATTTCTTGAATGTCTGATGCCTTTCAGCTTGTCCAAGGATTTGCATTTCTAACAGGTGTCCTGGAGATACCAGTCTTGGGACCACCCTTTGAGAGGGCTGCTGTGGGTTCATATGGAAGGCGCAGAAGGTTTTTCAATAGGGCAGTTATGTAATAACATATTTGAGAAAGCTCTGCCAGCAATTGTGAAGGCGAAACTAAAAAATGAAGAGACTGAAATATGTGAGATAAATTAGGAGCCTGCTTGCTATAATCTAGCCAGGAAATACAGGCTTCAACTGAGGCAATACTACGTGAAATAGGAAGCAGGGAGCAGAGTCCAAACATCCCAAATGAAAGGCTAACACGGTGAGATTAAAAAACTAGATGCAGAGGTGCCTGGCTGGCTCAGTGGGAAGGGCATGCAACTCTTGATCTTGGGGTTGTGAGTTCAAGCCTCAGGTTAGGTGTAGAGATTACTTTAAGAAAATAAAATCTTTAAAAAAATACTTAAAAATAACTAGATGCAGAAGGGAACTGAGCTCCAGAGGTAGTAAAGACAGATGGGGAGACAGGTTTTACAGTACTCTGAAACCCCGCTCTGCCACATACCAGCCTCATGACCAAGGACAAGTCACTGATTTTCCCAGAGGCCCAGTTTCCTGGTCTGCACTACATGGAATGAAGTTATAATACTTACCTTGTGGGGAACTGCACGGAATAAAGAGATCATCTACACTGGTGCTTCTCAAATGGAGTTGGGGTTGATTTTTGCCTCCAGCAGACATTTGGCAATACCTAGAGACACTTTTTTTTTTTAAGATTTTATTTATTTATTCATGAGACACACACAGAGAGAGAGAGAGAGAGAGGCAGAGACACAGGCAGAGGGAGAAGCAGGCTCCATGCAGGGAGCCCGACGTGGGACTCGATCCCGGGTCTCCAGGATCAGGCCCTGGGCTGAAGGCGGTGCTAAACCACTGGGCCACCCGGGGCTGCCCCTGGAGACACTTCTTACTGTGAAGCCTAGCAGGGGGTCAGGGTGTGTCTCCTGGCATCTAGAGGGTTCAGGCCAGGGATGCTGCTAAATATCCTGTAATGGACAGGACAGCCTCCCAGAACAGAGAATCATCCTGCCCAAAAAGTCAGTAACACTGAGGTTGAAAAATCCCTATCTACACAATTTGCCTAGTTTAGAGTCCCAGTAATTTAACGGTAACTATAAGGTTTTCGCTTTGTGTGTAGGTAGAAGGCAGAACCATTCATCATTAACCAGGAAGAGGGACAGGTTTTTGGCACAGGTAAAAGACCTTGATTTGGGGATCCCTGGGTGGCGCAGCGGTTTGGCGCCTGCCTTTGGCCCGGGGCGCGATCCTGGAGACCCGGGATCGAATCCCACGTCGGGCTCCCGGTGCATGGAGCCTGCTTCTCCCTCTGCCTGTGTCTCTGCCTCTCTCTCTCTCTCTCTCTCTGTGACTATCATAAATAAATAAAAATTTTGAAAAAAAAGACCTTGATTTGGAAACTGTTGGGTTGCAGGTGGCTGCAGGGTGAGAAAGGCAGTTCTAGAACCCACCAAAAAGTGGAATCTGGGTGGTCTTTCTGGAGGCAATCTTCTTCAAAATGTCACCTGCTGGGAAAATACCAGCAAAGGAGAAAGCAGTTGTTGTTTGGTGATTGGATTCAATTCAAAGTTTGAATAAGGGAAAAATGGTTCCTCTGATGGAGCTAGTAATAACACAGACTTCAGGAATACACTTATTTATTTTATAACCCAACCATGTAGCATACCAAGGTTTCAAACATGAGATAGAAGTTGAGGTAATAGGCAAAGCCTGAATTGCTTAATCTGTTCATTTCTCATTTTGCTATATTCTCAGTGTTAAAAAAAAAGTGTCTATGATTTATTATTGCAACAGACTCCTTTAGGATACTTGCGAGTGGTTATCTGCTTGTGCATCACATATGCTCTTACTTAATGTGTGTGTATTTGTATGAGAATATGGGCTGGCCTTTTACCAGGGTTGCTCAGAGTCGTGGGCTTCTACAGCAATGGCTGGTGGAGAGAAGCACAGTGAGTGGAGAAAGTTCTGGATCCCCACCACTGTCTCAACCAGAGTATGTTAGCTCTTATCTCTTCCATGTACTGGATTGCTGCCTGATTCTGTTTGCACAAGAGTGGCTTTAAAAGTTCGATGAACCAGGACAGCCCGGGTGGCTCAGTGGTTTACTGCTGCCTTCAGCCCAGGGCTTGACCCTGGAGACCTGGGGTCCAGTCCTGTGTCGGGCTCCTTGCATGGAGCCTGCTTCTCCCTCTGCCTGTGCCTGTCTCTCTCTGTCTCTCATGAATAAATAAATAAAATCTTTGGGAAAAAAAAAAAAAAAGCCTGATGAACCATTGTAACTAGATAATTGCCTGTATGTTTTAAGGGAAATGAAGGAATCCCTAAAATCTGGTGAGATTGTTAAATTGCCTGAAATTTGGCCAATTAGAGATTCCTTTAGGAAATGGTTTTCTTTTAATATGTAACAGCCTCTGGGAAATAATCATTTATTCATTCCTTTAGGTAAAGGAGTTTAAGCAAAAGATATTTTGGGGTAGGTAAGAGGGAACCTGAGAGAAAGAAAAGGAGGATTCAAAAGGATGTACACAGGAATATGTTGTAAAATGAGATATTGATAGGGAATGGCAATTCAGGATTACAATGAGTTTTAATCTAAGATAAGATTAAAAATAAGATGAAATCAAAAAGAAACTTCACCAATTTGGGCTAATGCTAACATGTCCAAGTATGTCCTTTATCTTCCAAGGAAATAAATGAAAACATATATCTGATTTTTAAATTAGTTGTCTTCCATTACTGTTTCATTACTGTGAGTAAATACAGAGACATAGATTCTTAGCTGTTGCTTGTCATAAAGTATCTCAATGTGAATCTCAGTTTCTGAAAATTCTAAAAGTCATGCTTCCTTAAATTTGATTCTGCAGTGAAAAGTTAAATTAAGCCAAAAGATTGAGGACGCAGCTATTTTAAAGCATTTATTTCTCTCTTCCAACAAAGGAACAATGTAAAACTCACCTACTACTAGGCATCTCCTCATTTTAAGTGTGTGTGTGTGTGTATTTGTATATAAGCCTATTTATGTTGTGGCAATTCTATATTCTTTAGGAATTCTTTAAATTTATGCCATAAAATCATGGAATGCTACAATTATAAGTCACCTTAAGTTCATAGAATAGATGTTTATTGAATGATAAGCACAGACTCCTAATCTGTTTGACCCAGGAACTACAGTGGGGAGCAGATAGACCTTATTTTGCTAACTTCACATTTCAGACCGTCTAGCCACCTCATTTTAGACAGGAGGAAACAGAAACTTAGAGAAGTCACGTGGCTTGTCAGTATTGTGTAATAGCTTAGTGGCGGAACCAGAACTTGAATTTAGGTCTCCTGAGCCCACGTCTAACTGTCCACATTTTGGAAGATGATTGTGACAATATATATCTTTTGACAAAATCCAGAATTTGGAATGCTGTTCATTTCTTATAATTTTCCCCATGAGCAGCTATGTATTTTTTTTTTCAAAAAACAGTTATGTCAAAGTCTCTAAACCTATTAGAATCAAAAGTAATAAAAACCATCGTGCTCCAGCACTCATCCCTATAATTCCATGGTCAAATAATCTTTATAGTGACAGTGCTTTATACAACTTGTCAAATTTTCATGAATAGCAAACATGCTAAATTTGGGTTAGAATTCCTTTTTCTTTAACAGCATTAAAATACTGAGCTGTATAGTGAGCATAAAGAATTCTACTGGGGAATGGAAAGATGTACATTTGTTCTCTCTGTTTTTCTGATGATGAGTACTGTCGCTTGGGGAAATGAGGAGAAATGTGCTTTCACTAATATTTGCTATCTTCTGGAAGGTGGCTTGCATTAATTTATTGGTAAACTCAGATCTGAGGCAAGGGTAGTGGCTTCCATCTCTGGGTTCTAACATTGCAGAGTAGCTGTCACAGACCTCTGCTGGCTGCAGGGATGAAAGGAATCTCCCTTAACTGGGGAAAGTTCTGAAGACTCTTGTCAGTGGCATGGGAGAGAAATTCCCCTGAAGGGTTCCTTTAGCTGTGACAAATGAATCAAACAGAAACTTTCCACAGCACTGGCCATTTTGAACCCCACCACTATGCCTTTTCCAAAAATGCTCTCTCTTAGGGAACTCCTCATTGTCCTGATGTTTTAACTCTAAGCCAGCTCCTGTGAGTGTTCACATCCTTTGTAAATATGGCCAAGTATGTAAGAGAAAGCGTAGTGTAGGGGCAAGGGGCAGAAGACCTAAATTTGAGACCTGGCAGAGACATTTAAAAATTTTGTGACCTCGGGCAAACACTGAAACTCTCTCAGGTTTGGTTGCTTCATTTGTAAAATGGAAATATTAATCATAATAAGACCAGCTGTCCAATCTACCTTCAGGGGTTTGTGATGGCCAAATGAGATAACGTGTATGAAAGTGGTTCGCAAATTGCACCTTGATGCCAAATAAATGGAAAGTTGTGTTGTGGTTTTTTTTTTTTTTTTTTGAGCTGTCAATGCAAGCACTTTATATATGTTTTCTAATAATACTTAAATTGGTCGTCAAAGAGTTCTTAACTTTAGTTCCAGCAGCTCTTGGCTTTCAGTTGCTAAAACATTACAGAGCTACACCCTCAGTGTGTTTTATCTTGAAATCTCTTTCAGAATAGAAATAAAGCTGTTTATAGTTTTACCCAGCAATATATAAATACCTGGCACAAGAGTACAGTCCGCAGTGAAACTGGAACTTGGCATAACTGGAAGGCACTGAGCACGACATAGACATTTCATGACATTGCTCCATCTCTAATGTCTTCTAGAAGCCAACAAGAGTTCCATTTCTATGGATAAAACCTAGCATTCTCCTATTTGACTTGACTCCTAAAAAGGAGCCATGGCCTTGTATGCTTCCAGGATTGTGATTGGGGTTGAGTGTCCCCGAAGGTACTCCACAGAAGTTAGAATTCAAGACCCTCCTGAATAGTCCTCAGAGGCCAGCCAACCAATATGGCTCTTATTCCTGGAATTCCAGTAAAACAATCTCTGACAGAGGGAGAGTCATAAAAATGATTACAATAATGAGGATAAATTCAGTCTGAAGAGAGGGAATGATTCCCATGTTATGCATCCTGGATTTGTCATGCAAGTTTCAGGCTTTGTCAGATCGATCTGTGTTTAGATCTTGGCTCTACCACTTATAACTGACAGACATTGAATGAACTTCTGAACATCTCAGGGCTTTGATTTCTTCAACTATGAAATGAAAATGAGTTATAGAGCTACTGAACGTGGTTGTACACATAAGGTAAGCATAAAGTGTTTAGTATCATGTATCCAACATAGTATACTGAATAAATACAGTGATTAATACTATTTAAATTCTCAAAAAATAAAGTGAGCTGGGCAAAATACTTGAACAAGTACTTTACATTAAAAAGATATCCAAGGGCAGCGCTGGTGGCTCAGCGGTTTAGCGTCGCCTTCAGCCCAGGGAGTGATCCTGGAGACCCGGGATCGAGTCCCATGTCGGGCTCCCTGCATGGAACCTGCTTTTCCCTCTGCCTGTGTATCTGCCTCTATCACTCTCATGAATGAATAAATAAAATCTTAAAAAAAAAATATATATATATATATATATATCCAAATGGCTAGTAAATATATGGAAAGGAGCTCCACTTTATCTATCATGGGGGAAATGTATATTAAAATTATAGTGAGGGGATCCCTGGGTGGCGCAGCGGTTTGGCGCCTGCCTTTGGCCCAGGGCGCGATCCTGGAGACCCGGGATCGAATCCCACATCGGGCTCCCTGCATGGAGCCTGCTTCTCCCTCTGCCTGTGTCTCTGACTCTCTCTCTCTCTCTCTGTGACTATCATGAATAAATAAAATCTTAAAAATAAAAAAAATAATAATAAAATTATAGTGAGATGCCTCCATATACTCAACAGAGTTACTAAAATGAAAGAAAAAAGCTACTGTGAGAATGTGAAACTAAAATTCTCATGCCCTGACTTGACTTAGGCTAGTGGGCTTGTAAATTAGTATTTTTTTGAAAAATTGACAGAATTTTCTAAGGTTGAATATTTTCCTATCTAGCCATTCCACTGTATGTGGATTTACCAAGTCCTGTACCAAAATTTCACATAAGCATGATTCATAGAGTATAAAACTAGAAATGATTTACATACCTATCAGTAATGGATGGATTGTAAATCAAACTATCATGCTGTACACTTTAAACTTATACAGTGATGTATATCAATTGTATCTTAGAACTAGGGAAAAAAACCCAAAATGACAAAAAGAAATAATAATAGATGGATAAATGGTGGTATATTCCTACGATGTAAGACTACATATGAAGAGTTCTGTATTTGTCATTCTCTAAGTGCTAGATGGCCATTTATCTTACTTTCTCAGGCTATTTTCAGGCATGATTATATTTCTATCTAGCCCCTCTCACTCATGTAACATATTAGTTAAACTACATGTTTAGCTGTAATAGTAGAGACTCAAAATAACTATAGTTTAAACAGCTAAGAAATTTGCTCTCAGGTACTAATCCTAGCATATGCCAGCCAGGGCTAGTACAGTGATGGTGTTACTGTATTAGGGTGTCAAGGGTCCAGGCTTCTATTGCGCTGCTCTGGCTTCTCTAGGGTATTTCCCGTTTCTACGTCTAATACATAAATAATCCAGCTGGTGAAGAGGGAGTAAAAGAAATTGTGGGACAGCTTTATCTTTACGTGCACAACCTAGAGATGGCACTCAGTACATTTGCTCACATTTCACTGGTCAAATTTAGTTGCATAGCCACATCTAGCCACAAGAGAGGCCAAGAAACGAGGTCTTACTGAATTTAACATATATTTATTGAGTATCTAGTATAAACCAGGCACTGGGGATATAGTAGTGAATAAACCCATCAAAAATCCCTCTGCCACATGCTTTCATGCTAGATGGACAACTGACAAAGCAAATAAGTAAGTAAGATCTATAGTGTGTTAGATATTGTTAAATACTAAGGTATTCAGATTTCAAGATGGCCTCCAGTGATTCTTGCTTCCTACCCCAAATCTGGGATGAATTGTAATGCAGAAGTCATCAGCTAAAATATAGTACCCAGAAGTGTGGTGCAGTCTAATGAAGACTGAAAATATGGGCTTGGCTTCAAAGCTGGTCAGAGGACAGAAGCAAGAAGGACTCTGAGGAGAATGTCGGCACAAATTTAGGAGCATTGTTAGGGATCTTTATTGTGTGGTGGTAGATAGTAACACTGTGACCTGCGGTAATATGGGAAGTAGAAAATGTACCTAATGAACTGAGTGAGCCAGTCAAGAAGATGTTCAGGCAGACTATGGAAGATCCTGCCTCTTTCATTCTTGCTCCTTATAGTAAAATGTGGGAAGAGACAAAGAACCTAAATGAAGGGTTATCTAAAAGGAGCTAGGAATTGCCTCTCCAATGGCAAACTATGCTGCCATTAAGAAATGGCTCTGGGAAGAGATCAAATCAGACCACCATCATGAGAGCCTGATCTAAAATAGAACATGAGGGATCCCTGGGTGGCGCAGCGGTTTGGCGCCTGCCTTTGGCCCGGGGCGCGATCCTGGAGACTCGGGATCGAATCCCACGTCGGGCTCCCGGTGCATGGAGCCTGCTTCTCCCTCTGCCTGTGTCTCTGCCTCTCTCTCTCTCTCTGTGTGACTATCATGAATAAATAAATAAAATCTTTAAAAAAAAAATAAATAAATAAAATAAAATAGAACATGAGAGAGTGGCTATTGATTCCTTCATTAAGAAATCAGAATGATTAAAAAGAAAATGAAAAAGAAAAAGAAAAAAAAGAACTCAGAATGATCTAAGGAAATAAATATCTCTAGGAACCATTCAGTCAAAGAATACAACTTTTAGAAGATTAAAAATGTCATCCTTTAACACTCTGCCACTCTGCCACTCTTGCCACTCTGCCAAGGTGTGGTTTTGGTCCAATGGGATAAACCCAAATGACATTTATTTAAAAAAAAAAAAAAAAAAAACACAACTCAGACTGATTATTTATTTATTTATTTATTTTTAAGTAATCTCTCCACTCAATGTGGGGCTTGAACTTACAACTCCAAGACCAAGAGTCACCTACTCTACTGACTGAGGCAGTCAGGCACCCCACCGAAAACTTTTGAAGAGAATTGTATTTTCAGAAATGTCACCAGTTTGGACTGAAATTGACAAATACATGATGAAATGGAGTCTCACACTGACAGGGATCAGGCTGGGAAAACTAGCCCTGCACACATGGGCTACCTCTCATGGAAAATAGAAGATAACTCAAAGGGCAGAACTGAAAGCCCACAGTGTGTAACCAAATGCCACAAAAAGTTATTCCCAGGCCTCGAGTCCTAATCAAGGAAGTGCCAACTTGTACCCTGTTGAATTTCAGAATCACTATGTTCCTCCCATTTCCCCCTTCGAGCAAAGCACCTATATTGGTTATCCTTTGCACATTCCACCATTTTATGTGGGATATGTTGGGGACAGATAACTGGACCCCTTACTTCATAGGCCTTCAGGTCAAGAGAAACCATACTGGAGGAGCTATACCTAAGTAACAACCTGTGTGGAGTCTCACCTGCACCAGACTTGATGTAGATAACAAGATTCTAGATTTTTGAGCTGATGCTCTAATGAGATGAGGCTTGGGAGGAGACGAGTATAGTTTGCATGTGAACCTGTGGGGACCCATGGGCATACTGTTGGTAGCTGGCCTCCATGGTGGCCTCCAGTGATTCTTGTGTTCTGCTATTCTTGCCCTTTTGTTTCCTCCAACTAAGGACTGTGCGGTGTAATCCTCAGCCCCTAATCAAGATGACTATAACTCTAACTGACATCTTGATGCAGCCTGAGCAAGAACCATGCAGCTAAGCTGCTCCTGAATTTCTGCCTCACATAACTGCTTGAGAAAATATTTAATATTATTTTAAGCCACTATATGTTGGGGGAATATGTGATGCAGCAGTGGATAACTAATACAAATACGAGGAGAGGGATCCCTGGGTGGCGCAGCGGTTTAGCACCTGCCTTTGGCCCAGGGCGTGATCCCGGAGACCCGGGATCGAATCCCACATCAGGCTATTGGTGCATGGAGCCTGCTTCTCCCTCTGCCTGTGTCTCTGCCTCTCTCTCTCTCGCTCTCTCTCTGTGTGACTATCATAAATAAATAAAAGAAAACAAAAAACACTTACAAATACGAGGAGAAAAATTAAAGTGGAAAGAGAATGGGAAGTAAAATTTGTATGAAATGTTAGATAGGGTAGCCAGGAAATGTCTTCCTGTGACCTCTGAGTAGGGATCTCGGGGATGTGAGGGCACCAGAAGAGCATTTCAGGTTAGAAAGCATGTTGATACTCAAAATATTCAATGACCAGTATGACACAGGCACTGCCCAGTCACAGCATATGCCCAAACCAATAAAAACTAATGCAAGTCATAAACATCCCCTAGGGCCTCATGTTGAAACCCAGCTGAATTTCAGCCTTGAGCAATTGGAATAGAGTCAAATGCCCTGAGGTAAGAAAATGTCTGTGTTGGATAAACAACAAAAACGTGGATGTGAGCAGAAGGAGAGAGTAGTAGGAAATAAGGACAGAAGCATAACTCAGAGCCAGGCCATACAGGGTCCTTTAAGTCATAGTAAAGCTTTTGGCTTTTACTCCCGTGAAATGGGAAGCATTTGGAGGATTTGGTGCAGGGGAGTAATGTGATGTAACATGTTTTAACAAGATCGCTGTGGCTGATGTTTTGAGAATAGACTGAAAGAAAGCAAGAGTAGAAGCAGGGAGGCAAGTTGAGAGGCAGTTGCAATGATCCAGATGAGAAATGATGATGCCTTGAACCACATACAGACACTTGCACATGCACGCACACGCACACACACACAGTAGAGGTGGTGAGAAATGCCCAGATTCTTGATATATTTTTAAAGTATAATGAACAGGAATTTTAGTGTAAGATGAACAGAAACAGATTGGATGTGACTTGTAGAGAGTCAGGGATGATCTGAAGGTTTTCAGCTCCAGCTGCTGGAAGATGGAGTTGCCATCAAGGCTGTGAGGGAGATGTTTCTGGTATTGGTGGTTTGGAAGGGTATTGTCATGAGCTCACTTTTGGACATGTTGAGTTTTAAGAGCCTACTAGACATCCAAGTAGAGTAAGTTGTTAAAGAAGAAGTGTGGGTTCAAGGAAGATGCCCAAACTGAAGACATAAATTTGGAATTCACTGGCTTATAGAGTGTATAAAAACCCAGGTGGTTGGATGAGATGACCTAGAAAGGGAGTTTTGTTTTTTTGTTTATGATAGTCAGAGAGAGAGAGAGAGAGGCAGAGACACAGGCAGAGGGAGAAGCAGGCTCCATGCACCGGGAGCCCGACGTGGGATTCGATCCTGGGTCTCCAGGATCACACCCTGGGCCAAAGGCAGGCGCCAAACCTCTGCGCCACCCAGGGATCCCAGAAAGGGAGTTTAAACAGAAAAGAGAACTTGGGTGTCCTTTTCCCTATCTTTAAATTATAGAAGCAATTTTATCACTACAGAAGAAGGGAAGCAACAATATTGAAGGAGAACTAGAATTCTCTCCCTGCTTATTCCAGGTGCACGCTGGTCAGTTAGTAATAATGCAGAGGTATGTTATTCTTTATGTTGGCAAATTGAACACGAATAAAAATTAAATTTATTTAAAAAAAAAAAGAATGCAGAGGTATTCAGGGTGGACATTGGTCAGCCAGGCCAATGTTCTGGTTGGTCCGGGGTCAGCACTGAGAGTATAAGAACAGAGGTTCAGACACATCTGAACCTCCAAAAACTCAAGTCCAATTGGGAACACAGTCACAGACAAGGTGGAAAATCTATTGATTGACTAGCTCAGCGGTCCTCAATGTTAGCTACCTTTGGAATCACTTGGGCAGCGTTAGAATTACGGAGGTTCCACCCCCAGAATTCTGATTTCATTGGTCTGGGGTACAGCGTGGACACTGGGAATTTTACAGGCTTGCCAGGGATTCCAATGTACAGCTGAGGTTGAGAATCAGCCCCGTAGATGAAGAACTACAGTTAATAAGTCACCATTATCAGCTCTTTTAGGAGCAGCTCTTAGCTTCCTTTTTGTCCAGACAAACATTAGAGAGAAGTTACTAAACCATAACAAAATGACAGCTTAGAAGGCTGAAAAATAGACAAAGTGTAGGGAGAAATCTTGAACTTATATTTTACATCGCTTCTCGTAGGTCATTTCTCAGAACATTAGGCCTAGACCAAATGCTGGCTGCCAGCAGAACAACAATTTGGGTTTTTTTGTAGTTTGTGATGGAGTAGATGTTGTATAGTATAGAGCAGCAGCAGTAGCTGGATAGGATAACGAAATATGTACACAGAATGTACTAAAACATAGGCTGTGGCAAGGAATGTAATACCTGACACTTTTTAGGAGAATGAGGAAAAAGTAAGGATATAAAAATTGGTTATTGTTGTAAGAAATTTCTTAACGGTTTGACAGTGCTTTCAAAACTCCTTCTGAACTCCTATCTGGTAAGTCTGTTGTCAGAGTATGGTTCTACGTGGACCCCATGCAGCCAACCCTGAAAAGGTCATACTGTTCTCAGGGCCGGAGTCGGGGAACATCACCTCAATGAGACTGAGTTTTGTTTTTTCACAGGGTTGAGAAAAATAAAAGTATTTGGAAGGGCAAGCCCACATCACCTTCAGTCCCTTTTGCGTTCAATACATTTTCACAGCCATAAAGTAGGAAGAACAAGTAAAATGGGAAGAGAGTAGCACAGTTTGTACTGTCAGTATTAGAGATTCTTTGCTATTCAGTGTGGGTTCAAACAATCCAATAGACTTTCGTCTCAAAACCTCACAAATTCACATAGAATCTGCCACAAAAACAAAGATAAGACCCAAACAAACAAACAAAAAAACCCCACAATTTCCTGGTTGTGTTTGTCCACAATACTTTTTCTGTTGCAAACGGCCTTGGATCATCATACCGTTATTTCCTTGTAGGGTGTATTTAATTTAAGAAAAAAAAAAAAAAACATGAAAACATGCTTCTGGGCTATGGAATGCCAAGAGGAATTTTCCACCCACTGGGAAAATAAATGAAGCAATCAAATGTATTCTGTTATAAATAGTAATAGGTGGATTAGTTTCTCAGGTACCATCAACACTCTGTGCTTCAAAGCAGATGTTTACTTCTGGCTAAGCTGTGTTCTAAAGAGATGACTGACAGCAGCATTTTAGGAATTTTAAATAAGAAAGTTACCCATGTTGTCTCTTCTTCTTAAAGCCATGACCTTGAGGGAATTACATGATCCTCTGAACCTGTTTCCCTCTCCGTAAAACCTCTCCTACTCATTTGCTTTTATATGATTTCAGGCCCAAATGTGATCATTCCACACTGGAAATTATCAAGGTTTTTTTTTTTTTTTTCCAGGTTATTATTTAACCACTTAACATGGTTAAGTGGCATGGCAAACCCAATAATCTGGAACTGCAAATAGTATTGTGAGCGTGCATTAGTGTGATGGTAACATTTTTACAGATGATGTAAATGTTCTCTGCAGGAGGGTTTAGAGGTTAAAAAGAAATTTTACATTTATTGTCTCATTATTTATCCTGACATAACCTGTGAAGAATGTCAGTTCCTCCACCTTAAATTTAAAGCAAGCTCCTTAGAATTATTGCATAGCAATTCTCTCTCTCTCTCTCTCTCTCTCACACACACACACACACATTTACATACATATTTACTGGGTGTATACTACTGTGTGTCAGACATCGTTAGGCATTTTTACCTGTGTGGTGTCAGTTCCAAAAGCAGGCTTCAGATCTAATTCATCTAATTCTCTGCTGCTCTCTCCACTACTTCAGTCTGCTTTATCGTATTGGCCATCTTAAAGGGGACACTATGCAGGAAGGAAATGAAAATTAAAAGATAGTGTCATAGTCCATTTGCGCTGCTGTAACAAAACACCATAGACTGGGTGGCTTGTAAACAGAAATTTATTGCTCACAGTTCTAGAATCTGGAAGTCCAAGATCAGGGTACCAGCATGGTCAAGTGACAGCCCTCTTCTGGGTAATAGAATTCTTGTTTTGTATCCTCACATGGCAAATGGAGCTAAGGAAGCTCTGCCTATCTCTTTTATAAAAGGACTAATCCCATTCATGACAGTTCCACCTACATGACCTAACTGCCTTATCAGGCCCTACCTGATAATATCATCACCTTTGGGGTTAGGATTTCAACCCTAACACACATATTCTGATCACAGCAGACACAGTGACATCATATGCAAGAGTCCCATAGGTATGTGGATGAAAGATGTGTGCGTAGAAAAATAACAAAAATTTTTTATGTGTACATAGAAATACATTACTGTATTGTTCTCTCAGCTGCTCTTTTAAAATACTCAAGTTCAGAAAATCATATGCCTAAGATGCTGGTGTTAATAGCGAGCAAGTGATTTGATTTGTCTTAGTTTCCTAGGGCTGTCATAGCAAAGTACCACAAACCGGGTGACTTGAAGCAACAGAAAGTTATTCACTTAGAGTTCTGGAGGCTGGAAGCTCGAAATCAAGGTGTCAACAGAGTTGGTTCCTTCTGGAGGCCCTGAGGGAGAATCTCTTCCATGTTCATCTCCTAGCTTCTGTTGTTTATTGGAAATCCTTGACTCATAGCTGCATCACTCCATCATTTGCCTCTGCCACGGCCTTCTTCTTTGTGTCCCCATGCCTCCAAATATCTCTCTCCTTATAAGGTCAACAGTCACTGTATTTAGTGTCTACCCTAGTCCAGTATGCCCTCATCTTAGAGTGATTCCATCTACAAAAATCCCATTTCCAAATGAGGACATATTCACAGGGATAGGGTTAGATCTTCAAACTTTATCTCTTTGGGGGACACAATTCAACTTTCTACAGGGCTTTTTTTCTTTCTTTCTTTCTTTCTTTCTTTCTTTCTTTCTTTCTTTCTTTCTTTCTTTTTCTTTCTTTCAAAAAGATTTTACTTATTTATTCATGAGAGACACACACACAGAGAGGCAGAGATACAGACAGAGGGAGAAGCAGGCTACAGGCAGGAAGCCCAACGTGGGACTTGATCCCTGGACTCCAGGATCACTCCCTGGGCTTAAGGCAGACGCTCGACTGCTGAGCCACCCAGGCATCCCAATACAGGATTTTCTAAACTTTGTTTGCTGAAACATTTGAGTGTAAGTTATAGATACACAGCCCTATAACTCCTAAATACTATGGTGTGCATGTCCCAAAAATGGAGACGCTCTTCTACATAACCATAGTATACACATAAAAATCAAGAAATTAACATCAATACATACTGCCATCTAGGCCACAGGTTCCATTCAAATTTTGCCACTTGTCTCAAAAAATCCTTCATAACAAAACAAAGAGCAAACTTCTTCCCTTTTCCCCTTTATTCTTTTTTTTTTTTTAAGATTTTATTTATTTATTCATGAGAGACACACAGAGAGGACAGGCAGAGGGAGAAGCAGGCCCCCTTAGGGAGCGCGCTATGGGACTTGATCCCAGGACCCCAGGATCACGCCCTGAGCCAAAGGCAGGCGCCAAACCGCTGAACCACCCAGGCGTCCCTCTCCCTTTATTCTTGATCCAGGATCCAGTCTAGAACCATTTAGTTGTCATGCCTCTGATCTCTTTCAAGCTGGAACTGTTCCCAATTTTTCCTTGTCTCTAGGTGACCTTGGCATTTTTTGAGGAGTGTAGCCTAGTAATTCTGCAGTATTCTTTGCAAAGGTTTGTCTGGTGTTTCCTCAAGATTTAAATAAAGCTATGCATTTCAGCAGAAATACCACCACAGAGATAGTCTGTTTTTCTCAGCACATCATATTGGGAAACATTCAAATGGCAGTTTGTCCCATTACTGGTCATAGTATTATCACTTGGTGAAGATAGTACATACTAGATTTCACTGTATAGTTAATGAATAATCAATAAGCATTTAGTATGTGATTTGTGGGAAGATACTCAGGCTTTGTAAATAACCCATTCCTTATCAGACTTTTACACAGTGATTTTAGCATCCACTGATATTTTTGCCTGAATCATTTGTGATTGCAAGACAGTAATTTCTAATTCCATCATCTCTTCAACATTATTAGATGACATTCAGCTTTCCCTTTTTCCTTGTGTATCCATTTAGACAAATAAGGACTCTTGGAAATCTATTTTATTCAGTAGGTTAAAATCCTTCAGTATCATTATTTAGATGGTCACATTTGGCCATTGAGAATTCCTTCATGCTGGCCCCTGATCCTTTGCACATGGCCTATCATTTTTGAGCACTCCTTACTTTCTGTTACAACAGAGCCTTTTGTACTTTCCCTGCTTCAACCATAGAATTATCCAAGAAACCCTATTTCCATTTAGTGGGGAATGGTATTTAGAAACCATTTGAGTACAAGGTGTACTCATTTTTGCTGGCGTATCATTATTTCTAGGCTCTTTCCAAAGATATGTATTCAATATACACACCCACACATGCAAATATTTCCAAATCTTTCCATATAAGTATGTACTAATCCATTGATAGTATGAGAAAAAGAATTCTAAAGATTGCTTCCCTAAGAATCTTGTCTATCATTTATTCACTCAAACACTAACATGAGTACAGCTGTGAAGAGATTTTTGCAGATATAATTAAAGTTCTGAATCATTTGACCTTGAAATAAGATGGTTCAGGTAGGTAAGCTTTGCCTATTCAGGTGAGTCCTTTAAAAGCAGAGACTTTAGGGATCCCTGGGTGGCGCAGCGGTTTAGCACCTGCCTTTGGCCCAGGGTGTGATCCTGGAGACCTGGGATCGAATCCCACATCGGGCTCCCTGTGCATAGAGCCTGCTTCTCCCTCTGCCTATGTCTCTGCCTCTCTCTCTCTCTCTCTCTCTCTCTCTGTGTGACTATCATAAATAAATAAAAATTTAAAAAAATAAAAAATAAAAGCAGAGACTTTAGAAATAAATAAATAAATAAAAATAAAAAATAAATAAAAGCAGAGACTTTTTTCCATCTAGAAGCAGAAGGGAAGTCAGAGATGTCAAGCACAATAAAGTTTGACATGCTGTTGCTGGCTTGAAGATAAAGGGACACTATGTTGAAGGATGCAGGTAGTCTCAAGTTGCTGAGGATGGCCCTGTCTGACAGCCAGAAGGAAACTGGGACCTCAGTCCTACAACCGCAAGAAACAGAACTCTGTCAACAACCCGACTAAAACAGATTCTTTCCCAGAGCCTCCAGGTAAAAGCCTTGCCTGACCAACACCTTGATTTTGGTTTTGTGAGACCTTGAACATAGAATCCAACTGAGTCCCCTTGGATTTCTGACTTACAGAATGTGGGCTAATAAATGAGTACTGTTTTAAGCCACTAAATTTGTGGTAATTTTATAGCAGCACTAGAAAACATATATAGATGAACTAGGATATAAATAAAAAACTGAATTTACACTGATTCTAACTGAATACCACAGATTTTTCTAATCTTCCCTTTTTCATATCTGAACCTTCAAAAGTTAATAACCAATTCCTCTTCAAGACATTTACTTATTTGCTTAATCACCTTATATATAACAGACTGCTTTACCTGTGAGCCTACCACTTGACTTGCAGGTCATCACCTCAGCCTTGACCCCATAGCATATAGGAGTTGTGCCAGTTGAATTCCCACCACCTGTGACCCCATTTTACACTAAATCCAGAACATACCATCCATGGGGGCCATGCCAGCCAAGTTATGCCTGGGCTATGCTCTGCTCCACTCTAAAGGATTTATGTTTAAGTGTATTTTACTTTTTTAGCATCATTTTAGAAAAAGTTCTTCTCTCTTAAAAGATGGTGGTTATGGGGACACCTGGGTGGCTCAGTCAGTTAAGCATGTGATTTTGGCGAAGATCATGATGTCAGAGTCCTAGGATTGAGCCCCAAGTAAAGCTCCTCATTCAGCAAAAAGTCTTCCTGTCCCTCTGCCCTTCCCTCTGCTTGTGTGTGCACGCTCTCTTTCTCTCTCTCAAATAGATAAAATCTTTAAAAAATGGTGGTTTGGGGATGGATCCCTGGGTGGCTCAGCGGTTTAGCACTTGCCTTTGGCCCAGGGCGTGATCCTGGAGTCCCAAGATCAAGTCCCACGTTGGGCTCCCTGCATGGAGCCTGCTTCTCCCTCTGCCTGTGTCTCTGCCTCTCTCTCTCTCTCTCTCTCTCTCTCTGTGTGTGTCTTTCATGAATAAATAAATAAAAATCCTTTTAAAAAATGGTGGTTATATACCACTTCCTATTCTAACAACTTTATTGCTGCCATCAACATGAAACAGCATTTGACTGAGTACCACAGTACTCACTGCTGTGTTAGATGTTCTGAAGCACTTCTAAATGAGGAATATGATGCTGGGTTTCAGACTACCATTTTATAATATAATAAGTATGAAAGAATTACAACCCTAAATTGATAGCTGATCTTTTACTTTGCCTAACATTCTTTTTCAAAAAGATAGACTCATCCAATTTTGAGTTTGTTTGTTTGTTTGTTTGTTTTTTTTACAAACAATCCATGTGTTTATGAGTATAAAGGAAAAAAAAAGCATACCTGTGTTCCTCCTTTACTACTCACACTAAACACTTCAGCTACTCCTGGTCACCAAATGTGGGCTGGGGGCCAGGGCAGGGGGTGGGGGTATTCCCCACACGAGGCCATTCTGCGATACTAGAGGGTGTCTTATAATTCAGTTCTGACTCTACCTGGAGATAGCATTAGATCTCAGAGGCTAAGGGCTCAGACCCACAGGACTGCAACCTCAGTCTCACACTCCAGGTGCTGATTGCAAGTCCAGGTTGTTACCCATGCTTCTGACTGACTGGCTAGAAATTGGGGGTTTCCAGGGCTGCCTCTTTGGGTTTGATTAATTTACTAGAACAACTCACAGAACTCAGAGAAACATTCATTTACTTTTCGTTTGCCAGTTTGCTATAGAGGATATTATAGAGGATACAGATGAACAGCCAGATAAAATAGGATGGAATCCAAAAGAGTGCCAAGAGCAGGAGTTCCTATCCCCTTAGACTTGGGGTGCACTCTTCCAAGTTCACCAACCCAGAAGCTCATCAAATCTCCTAGTTCAAGAGTTTTTATAGAGTTTACTATGTATCCCCCCAGCCTCTTTCTCCTTCCCAGAGATGGTGGGTGGAGTTGAAAGTGAGGACTTTCTAATTACTTGGTTTTTGTGACTGGCCCCATCCTGAAGCTATCTAGGGACTCCACCCTAAGCCACTCATTAGCATAAACAAACTCAGGCTGCTCTAAAGAAGTTCCTTATGAATAATAAGACACTCCTATTACTCAAGAAATTCAGAGGTTTTTAGGAGATTAGTGCCAGTCACCAGGGACAAAGATCAACTATATTTCTTATTATGCCACAATTAGGAACACATCTTCTACACACTTCTTTTCTTTGGAACGGAGAGAGAAAAGGGAAGAGCTAGATTTGGGAAAATGTAAAACATAATACATTTTAATTATAATAGGCAGGTAATACAAAGAACTTGTTTTGCTATCCGGGAGAAAAGACCTCCTCTCTCAACTATAAATCTGGCTGAGAGACAAGGACAAAATAATTATATATTCACCTCAGTCTTTCAATAAAGGCAGAAAGAGCTTTCCATTTTAAATTTGTTTTGTTTTGTACCACATGTGGGTTAATTAGATAAAACCATGTCATGTGCCAGATTCAATCAGCCTGAAAATAATCAGAAAACCGGGTTTGGCATTGTTTATGCTGTTCTGGCTCAGATAGACAAAAGCACAAAATGTAAATTGGCTCCAGAAAATAACATATGTGTACTGGTGCCAGCTTTGCTTTCATGGGATTATCTCTAGCTGGCACCTGAACAGCAGATGCTGCTCTGGGTGACCATTAGACAAACCTACACGATGTAGATACCCATTTTCCATGAGTGGACACCTCCATGAAGGGCACTTATTTTACTGCCTCTGACAGAGGCCGAAACTAGCTTTCCAGCTATTGGCAGTCAGTCAACTGAAAATGCATGTTGAAGTTAAAAAATGAAAATGCATTTTTGTTTGGCTTATCCCCTAGTGAATTCCTTTAGGTTTATTTCTTTGTCTTTAAAAATCTCCTGTAGGATTAGAAATACAGTTCTGAAACTACTCCTTAGCTGTATGTCTTTGCTGTAGGTAGTTCAGTGAATATTATTACGAAGGGGAAGAATGCAGAATGTTTCACTGTCTTCCTACTTAAGTTCCAAGGGATGAACATTTTAGCAATTATCCAAGCAATCATGGAATGACAAACATTCATTTAAAAAAAACGAATCAGGGATCCCTGGGTGGCGCAGCGGTTTGGCGCCTGCCTTTGGCCCAGGGCACGATCCTGGAGACCCAGGATCGAATCCCACATCGGGCTCCCGGTGCATGGAGCCTGCTTCTCCCTCTGCCTATGTCTCTGCCTCTCTCTCTTTCTCTCTCTGTGACTATCATAAATAAATAAAAATTAAAAAAAAAAAAAAAACGAATCATCTGATAGATGGTAAAATCCAAATGAGCTAATTTTTCCTTCTGTTTGTTCTATGTAAACTACCTGATATCAATGCACAAGGGAACAGGATTCCAGGTTGTTCCCCTTATACTTTTTTAAAAGAATAATTTTTTTAGAATATTATAGAATGTGTGTTTGGGTGGTGACCACTTCTCTCAGTATGGATGAAACTACCTGAGTTAGAGAAACTAAAAGGACTCTATGAAGAATTGCTTTTTTGTTCCATTTCCTGCTTCTATTTTTGCTAGGACCTGCATCCTGCCCTACACATATTTTTTTTTTCCTACACATATTTTATAATATGTTTTCTTTGTAAGAGTCAGGGAGTTAATGACTTCTTTGGAATCTTCCAGCACAGTAAGATAACATCTAAGGAGTGACTTGTGGGATCATCATATATGTTTTCCAGACCACTGACTCCAGACACCTTGACACCAAGACAGACCCCCTCGCTTGAGGGTATAAATGACTTATGGAGGGTACCTGGACACTTGTCTTTGTTTAAACCAGTTCCTGGGTGCCAGAGAGGACATCTACACCAGACCACAAGCAAAGGAGAGACTCACTCTCCTTTCAGAGTCTTTCAGACACTCTGCCTCAATCTGCACTTTCTCTGAATCTTCAGTAAACTCCGCTCTCACTTCCCTCTGGTTCATTTTGATTTTTATCCTGCATGAAGCCGAGAACCCTCTTGGCTGGTCCTGCAGGACCCCTTTGGGGGCTCGGACCTGGCTTACCTATGTCATACCTACCTGTCAAATTCAACGGGAACATTTTATCCTCATTTTACTTGGTTTATCTGCAGGTATCTGGAATTTTTCACTATTTCATCCTTTTTGAAATTTCCTTGTTTTCCATGACCCACTATCTCCTGACTTCTACCTCTTTTACTTTTCTGGCTTCTTATTTGTAGCTCCTTTCACCCACCCCACCCCATCCTCCCACCCCCGCCCTTTTTCCCATCCACTTCTTGAGTCTGGGTGATGAGGGAACAGAGGTCTTGCTGAGAACAGACCACAAGCTGACGCCCCACAAATGACTCCCCCTCCCAGGTGGGATATGGGTGGCATTCCTCAGGCACTCCCAACTGCCCTAAAGCTAAGGGAAAGGAAAAGCTAATAGTTAATTTTTAGAGATCATTGTCTTACAGACCTAAGTCTCCCTCAGTTTACAAAACAAACGCCTTGGTGATTTACAAGAATAAAGCATTCTTATCAATAACCTAATTTCCGGAAGGAAACTCCCTATTATCTTAATGTTAATGCTTTACTAGAGGGAAAAACAACCTTACTTTGACAATGGCGAGGCCTCAAATATCTTGTAGGTCCTGTTTAGCATACATAAATCATTTTGAACACCTGCCTTTTCCTACCTCCCCCAACTCCTAAGTATATAATCAGCCACTCCTCACAAGCCCAGGGCAGGAGCTCTTCCTGCCCATGGGTCCTCTCCCTATGTTTTAATAAAACCACCATTTTGCACTAAAAATGTCTCAAGAATCCTTTCTTGGTTGTCGGCTCCGGGCCTCTCCCAACCAAACCTCACCTAGATTCCAAAATTACATCTTTGGTGTGCACAGAGTCTAATCTCTCTCTCTCTCTCTCTCTCTCTCTCTCTCTCTCTCTCTCTCTCCCTCTCTTTTGTTCTTTGTATTTTTTCCTAGTTCTATAGTTGCCAGTGGCAGAAACCTAAAAATCACCTTGGATTCTTACCTTTTCCTCATCCCTTCTATCTGCTCAATCCCTTGTCTTCTTGACACTATCTCTTCACCTCTTAGATTTCTCCTCGGACTAGTAAAACCACTTTGGTTGCAAATACAGAAAATCCCACTAGAACTTGGTTTAAAAATAGAATGACAGTCTCTTCAACAAGTCAATGGCATGAAAAAAATGTAGGGAAAGGGATTTTTGTGATTAAATGAGACTAATAAGACTTAAACATCAGCTCCTACATGTGTGTGTGTGGACCTTGTTTGGATTCCAACGTGAACAAACCAACTATTTAAAAAGTTTTTTGTAAACAAAACCATATCAGAGAGGAAACAAACCATAAGAGATTTTTTTTTTTTTTTTTTTAACCATAAGAGATTCTTAATCATAGGAAACAAACTGAGGGTTACTGGAGGGGAGGGGGGCAGAGATGGGGTAACTGGGTGATGGGCATTAATGAGGGCACGTGATGTAATGAGCACTGGGTGTTATATAAGACTAATGAATCACTGAACTCTTCCTCTGAAATTAATACATTATATATTAATTAATTAAATTTAAATTTTAAAAAGCGAAAAAAAGGTTTTTTGTAACCATCAGGGGAATTTGGGTAAGAACTGGATATTAGGTGACATTGACACTGTAGGGGACAAGCGCAGGGTGACCCAAGACAGGCCACTTTGACATAAACATTATTTTGAGTTAAAAGTAATCAAGTAGGGATCCCTGGGTGGCGCAGCAGTTTGGCGCCTGCCTTTGGCCCAGGGCGCGATCCTGGAGACCCGGGATCGAATCCCATGTCGGGCTCCCGGTGCATGGAGCCTGCTTCTCCCTCTGCCTGTGTCTCTGCCTCTCTCTCTCTCTCTCTCTGTGACTATCATAAATAAATAAAAATTAAAAAAAAAAGTAATCAAGTAATCAAAACCCAGCAAATGCAGGATAAGTCCTCTCCCTGGTCCTCAATTGCCTAAATTTACATTGGAAAGGAGAGCCTGTAACTGGAAGAGAGCTATTAACCTGAGACTCCCCTTTGCCTAAGAACCTTACCTGCATAATGGGGTAACCTTTGTGCTTCAAAACGTCTCCTTTCAACTTGATACTAATGGCTTTCCTCCCCCTTGTATCCTCAGACTCTACTTCTCTCATTAGCTCCTATAAGCTTCCTGTTGCCTCACTGTCTTTGGAATTTTATGTCTGTGTGGACTTCCCCTATGCACATCTATTAAATTTGATTTTCTCCTGTTAATCTGTCTCATATCAATTTGATTCTAAGTCCAGCTAGAAGGACCTTGAAAGGCAGAGGATAATCTTCCTCCCTGACAACACAAAGGTTATCGATAATTTTTGTTGGGTTCACAATGGTGTGATTTTAGAAAATGCCCATACTGAAATATATGCTAAAATAATCTGAGTGAAATGACATGATATCTTGATTGCTTTAAAATATTTCATCAAAAAAGGAAAATAGATGAAGAATTGTGGCAGAATGTTGACAATTGTTGAATCCGGATTTTTGGAATATGAGAGTTCATTATACCATCTTTATTCTTTTTAAATCCTTAAAGAGAAATCAAAACAAACAATTTTTACTTCATAACTAAGAAGTTCAGAGATAAGTTTGACTTTAAGTGAAGGTTGATATAGGAGTTAATATTACTGGGATGCCTCGATGGCTCAGTGGTTGAGCGTCTATCTGCCTTTGGCTCAGGGTGTGATCCCGTGGTCCTGGGATCGAGTCCCACATCGGGGTCTCTGCGGGGAACCTGCTTCTCCCTCTGACTGTGTCTTGGCCTCTCTCTGTGTCTCTCATGAATAAATAAATAAAATCTTTAAAAATAATAATAACATTATTATCATTATTATAAAAACTCAGTTTCTTTGTAATCTCATTGTGGCTTTCAATGGTGTTTGCTTCATCCTAAAGTTAACATAAATTATTTATAACACTGAATTGCATTCAACTGTGATCTAGTTTGAGATAAGTTAAATGGTCACCCTAGCTCAAGGCTGTCAAATGATTGCCAACCACAATAAGGGCTTCATGCTTCTCTGTTCATGTCCAACTGAGTAGAGAAAAAGCTCCTTCCCCAGCAAACATTTTCTATAACCCCTATGTCCAAGAAGGGCTATGTATGCTAAACAGTTAGAATAATGGGATACCTTGGTTGGCTTAGGTTAATCAGGACTCTTCCTGAGAGTAGGAGGCAGAGACAGTTCTTGGGTCCTTGTTGGGTGGGGGCCAAGAAGGATTGACTATGGGAAGGAAACCTTCCTTCCTTGGAAGGAAACCTTCACTATCACCCTCCTTGCCATGTCCCTGCCACCGTCCTAGTCTGGCACCCAAGGTTTAGTACTCAGACTATTGAAATAACTTTCTTGCTGATTTTCCTTCTTTAGTTTTGGCCCATCAATTCCACATTACTACCAGAATGATCTTCTTAGCATGTAGATTTGATCATGTCACTGCCACCTTCAATATTTTTTTGATATCTTGGCTTTACCTATAAGGCATTTACCAATTCCAAATGCCTTTTCTTATTAAGTAAAGCTGTTTAATATCCGGCCCTTGTCTGGTTATCTGTCCACTCTCATCTATCTATATTCTCTTCTCTATACTTTAAGCTTTAGCAAAACAGAATTACTTGTAATACTCTTCATATGCAATGCTTTCTCATACCTTGTTCCCCCAAGCCTGCCTCAATCTTACAGTCAGCTTGAATGCTATCTTCTTGGACTCCTTTTCAGACTCATCCTTTTATGCCCACTGCACTTGCCACCCACGAGAGTCCTGTTTTCTGATCAGACCAGAATAGTGACTTGTGGGTTAACTGAAAACCTAATTAAATGGAGGATAAACAGTATTTTTTATTTTATTTTATCTTTAAACATTATTTTTTAAAGATTTTTATTTATGTATTTATTTGAGAGAGAGAGAGAGCGTTGCAATGGAAAAGGGGAGGGGAGAAAGTATCTGAAGCAGACTCCAGCACTGA
The DNA here is from genome assembly GCF_011100685.1 of Canis lupus familiaris. Lineage (NCBI taxonomy): Eukaryota > Metazoa > Chordata > Mammalia > Carnivora > Canidae > Canis > Canis lupus. The sequence continues at coordinate 7,813,846 of NC_049243.1, read as the reverse complement.
GTCATGGAGGGGATGTCACTTCCATGACTGATCTCATGACCTGAGCTGAAACTGAAGTGGGAGAGTGAGGTTCTTGTCTCATTGAGTCAAAGAATGAATGTTGCGGACAAAGGAGACTGAGTAAAGTGGTAGAAGTTTATTAAGCAAGGATACAGAAAAAGCTTTCAGGAATGAGAGGGGTCCGGACAGGGTTGCCAATGTGGGCCTCCATTGACAAGTCTTTTCTTTAGAACTGACCAGGGAGCCTTATCATTCTTAGGATGTCTTGGTTTGAGTAAGGACTGGTGATAACCTCTTTAATGGCTTACTTCTGTTTAGGATCTGGTTATTCTTTGTTGATCACAGGTGACTGTATAAAAAAGACAGCCTCCCCACCCACCCCTAGGGCAGGTGGTCTGGTTGGTTCCCTTATCTCTGGTTTCCTTACATGTCAGCATTTTGGGGATTTCCATGAGCCTCATCACAATGCCCCCTATCTATCTCTCTCTACCTAGCCTCGCCTGTCCTTTACTCATTCCTCCCCCTAAAATATTTACCCTAATTGCTGTCAGGGAATGGGAGATGATCACTCTGGCGGCTTCCTGCTGAAATGGGTCGGCAGGCTGTGCAGCGGTTAGAATCTATCCACAGGCTGGTCCAGAGGTCTATGGTATGGCTCCGCAGGTCATGATGGAGAGCAAATGGTACATGCAAAAGGATAAACATAAAACAAGCATTAGATCCAAAATTATGATCACATCCCTTAGATAAGATCGGTGGATATCTTGATCTTATTTAATTGATCATAATTATGGCTTCATGTTTCATAAAGTCAACCTTAGTTCCTTAAAGCTGTTTGGTCATATCTGAGTCTATGCATGTCTCTCAAATCTGCCATTCCAGTCAAAGCCTTGGTAAAATAACCAATATTTCCAATGGTGTCCTGTTACAAGGAGAACAGATTTTTAATGAATTTATGCAAATGATTATGATTGCCATGGAAGAAAGAATACTTATTGAGAACTTTCAAATTTCAGAGAGTTTGGGTAGAGAGAAAAGTTAAATGCTACAATTTGTTCACAAATGAATACTTTATCACATTTCCAAAAGTCATAGATAACTTAAGAGAAAGTTTCCTTAATCTGGGAGAGCAAATATAAGAGAACCAGCATGTTTCAAACAAGAGTCACAAAAAAACTATAATCATTTTTCCCAATTCACTTAGTCCCATATTACCATTTCTTATTTAGTTTGAAAGCAGCTTTAATTAGTTCTGGAAATTCTTACCCATTTCAGTTTTGATCTTAAAGATATTGAATACCTGTATTTGTCCTAAAAATCCTTTATATGAACCTCCTTGAAGATGAAACTCATTTTGGAAGATAATAAGAACCATAAGAAATGACAAAAACTTAGAAATGGACATGGTTAATGATCTGATATGAGAGTTCATTAATGATGCAACTGACAAGGAAACTCAGTTATTTCTGTGACACATAATACTTCAATAATCAGGGCAGCCCGGGTGGCTCAGCATAGTTTAGCACTGCCTTCGGCCCAGGGAGTGATCCTGGAGACCCGGGATCCGGATCAAGTCCCACATTGGGCTCCCTGCATGGAGCCTGCTTCTCCTTCTGCCTATGTCTCTGCCTCTCTCTGTGTCTCTCATGAATAAATAAATAAAATCTTAAAAGAAATATTTCAATAATCAAAATATCAAGTGATGACCTTTCATTAAAACATATTAAAACTTTATAAATTGCATATCATCTCTAGAATAGTTATAGCATTTACCCAAATGTAACCTAAGGCCTATCCGTTGTTTAATAGTGCTTCCAGGGATCCCTGGGTGGCGCAGCGGTTTGGCGCCTGCCTTTGACCCAGGGCGCGATCCTGGAGACCCTGGATCGAGTCCCATGTCGGGCTCCCGGTGCATGGAGCCTGCTTCTCCCTCTGCCTGTGTCTCTGCCTCATTCTCTCTCTCTCTCTGTGACTATCACAAATAAATAAAAGTTAAAAAAAATTTAAAAAAAAATAGTGCTTCCAGAGTAACTTAACATACTAAATAAAAAGGCCTAATGAGTCAGAGACTTCATTTACACCTTATTTTTTGGGAAGTTTGTTAAAACTTTAGAAAGGTTTCAAGCACATGCCTAACTAGAATTAGGGATGTTAAAGACCTGATAAAAGCAAAACATAGAAATGGGGTTTTTCTGGGCAGACAAAAAAGAAAACAACCATTTACATCTTCCTATAAAGAGCAGACCAACCCTTCAAGAAAACCTGCTGAATAGAGAGAACACAGACTTTCATTCTTATCCCCCTGTACTTTAAAATCCATTCTCTTAATCTTAGTCCATCTTGACCACACCTAAAATTTATTTCCAAAGATTTCCCTTCACAAACCTTCTACAACTTTCCTTTGCTCTCAGATTTTGTCCCAAGCCATTTCTTTCCAAACAAGCAATCTCATTTGGGACAAAATTACCTTCTTTTACTTTCAACAAAAATGCACTCCTATTCCTTATATCTTTCTTACATATCTCCAACCTCTCTACATACAGAGTTGCTTCCCTTATTCCCATCAGTCTTAACTACATTTAGCAGGATTTTGGTCTCTTAGAGACCTTAGTCTCCAGTGAAAACTAAGTAGTAACCAATTGTGAACTGTTACACCTGAACTCTTTAGACAGCAATTTTATGAACCCGTTTAAGAACAAAGCATGTTGGGGAGGAGGGCGGGGGGTGGGGGTGAATGGGTGATGGGCACTGAGGGGGGTACTTGACGGGATGAGCACTGTGTGTTATTCTGTACGTTGGTAAATTGAACACCAATAAAAAATAAATTTATTTAAAAAAAAAGAACAAAGCATGTTTACCAATACACCCAAATATTGTTAGTTTCCTTGCAATAAGAAGTCAAAAGCACAAACCTATGTCCAATAATCAATGATTTAGCACTTTACCCTACTTGGAAAAGACCTAGATGTCCAATGACTTCAATCCCAATTACCATCCAAGCAAAATGTAAAGCTTCTAAGTCTTTCCAAAGACTTAGAAAGCTATCTTAACAATTACCCATGAAAACTTTGAGGCAGACAAGATTAAACATCATTTTAAGTCATCTTTTTGCTAACAAATTGCAACAGAGATAACATGAGCTTATTTGACCTTCAGTAGACCTTGGTAGAATAGGTTTCACATTTAATGCTGGTAACTTGAAAGGAATGTCTACCTTAAACCAACGAACTCTAAATACTGAATTATAGTCCATCTGGATCCACTCTTGAAAGTCCATCAGTTTGTTCCTCATTGTCAATTTTTACCTGAGACACTGGTGGGGAAATCCGAAGTGAGTAGTGAACACAGGCGGCACACACGGTGGTGTGGAAGCAGGAACAGGGGGAGAAGACAGAAGAGGCAAAGTGCAGCCAGAAGGCAGAGAAAAGGGGTCCCTGGTTCATCCACTTGGACAGATGAGCAAACCCCATGTTCTTCCACCAAGTGGAATTAAGCAGTCCATGTCAGGCCAGAGAAGACAGGGAACCTCCCTGAAACATAGGGAGTTTCAGCAGCTGCTTGGGAATATTCCTTAAAATCCCCGTCCTGAGGCAGACTAACCACAATTGGCTCCAATTATAGCCATTAACCTGAGAAATGAATGAGGGAGAAGCCCCCATGTGCGCTACTATAACCTGAATCTATTGGGAGGAACAGTGAGAGTGAGAGTCAGTATCCCCCTTGCAAGGGAGAGCCTGCATTTCCTCCAGCAACTTGGGTTTATCCAGAGGCTTATTTAGATAACTGTCCAGTATGTCAGGAGGTAGTTTACTAGTCAACCTCTTCAAGCAAACACATTCTGCAAGAGGCCCTTCGGTGGGGGTCCTGAAGTAGAGCCCCGTTCCATGCAGAAGATCTAACTGATAATCCCATTGAGGCCATGCAGTGTTACAGGAGATCAATCCTTTCCTAGTTTTGCAATCAATATTGTTTCCAGTGGGTTAAAAGGCACCCCAAGGGAGAGTCCTTGGGAACTGAAGAAGAGACCATGCCTTGCTGCAAAGGTCACACCTTATTTTACCATTGCCTTGAAGAACCCACCACGGAAAACACTGCAAGAGTTTCAAGGGGGAAATTACCGAATTTTGCAGTACCCAATGTAGAGAAGTTCCCACAGAGAATGGTTTGTTTCCCATCTTGTGATCCTGGTAGGAGCCCCTTACCCCATACCTGTTATAAAGAGGTGACTCTGAAGGCATCCCTACATATCAGTTCTCTCCCAAGAACCAAGGCGTCCCCTGGTTTGCCTACCCAAGGTGAAAGAGTGGCCTAACGTCTTGGGTTGAGGAGGGATTAGGCCGGTGGGAGTAGCCACTCTTACCTGTCCATCACTTGATCCTCCTTATCTCCTCTGGATTTCCCCCCAGAAAGTCTGGCCTAATCATAAGGGCTTAGGGAGGTTAACAGTTTAATATTCTTTTTAGAAGGCTAAGAATGTGACTGAAACAGCTAGGATCTCTCAGTGGGAGGTGTGTGTTGCTTATGGATGAGGCTTCCCTGGGGTGTGATCCCCAGGGCCGGTCTCTACTCTTTTGTGTCTCAGAGAATCCCCAAGGTCACTAATGGTAACGGAAGGGCAGGTTCAGAGCGCTGGATTGCCGGTCCTCCTGTGCATTCCCAGGATGAATCTTAAATAAGCAGGGAATCCTTTTAAAGACCTCATTCTTTGGAGCTCTCTTGAATTGAGCTCTTGTTGTTTGGTCATGTTAAATTGGCCTGCAGTCCCTAGCTCCTTGAATATCCGATCAGTCAGGCCAATTATAAACCGATTTTAATTATGTTTCCTTGCTTTATCCCTGGGTGCTTTTTTTGTCGATATACCTATGGTCCCACCTGCAAGCATGGCCCTGTTGAGGGGTGCAGACCCCAAGTTTTAGCGTCATCATAATTTCATATTTTTGTTATTGGAACAAGAAAGCCTCAACCATATGACCCATTAAAGTCCCAGCCACTAATGCCACCAATTAAGGAATTGACTGGGGGTGTGTAAGGAGGTAATTACACTCCTTAATGCCCAAAGTATCCTAAGGGGAGTAAATGCCCAGGAAACATCAGGCTGTTTCCAAAGTATCATAGAAAGAGATCGCTGTAATCCTGCTCACCGATAACTCGGGTTTAATTCCTGGCCGTGATTAAAACTAAATTACACCTAACAGAGAAATATGTCTTAAACCAGGCAGCAAAAATGAGGAAAATGTTGTTCTTCCTAAACTAAGTTCTCATGAAAGGCACTTTTTTTTTTTTTAAGATTTTATTTATTTATTCATGAGAGACACAGGCAGAGGAAGAAGCAGGCTCCCCATGGGGAGCCCAATGTGGAACTGGGACTCCGGGATCACACCCTGAGCCAAAGGTAGACTCTCAACCACTAAGCCACCCAGGCATCTCGATAATTAGTTTACTAAAGAAATCTCATATACAACCAAGCTGGCATTTCCTGTGCACGGCCTAGGGCATCCAGGCAGGCACTCAACCACTGAGCCACCCAGGCACCCCTCATGAAAGACACTTTTAAATGGAAAAGTCTTATATCTACATAGGCAATACTCTTTCTCGAATAAATCCCTGATTAAAAGGGCATATTGATCATTGGGAGACTGGAAGGGCCCTACTACCAGCAAAGGTAGGAGAAGGCCATTTAAGAAAAACCAATGAACAAAGCAGAATTGGGTAGGCTTAGGCCAACATTCCTTTCTTTTCAGGAAGGGGGATTGATCAAAGCTTTCTCTAGAAGCCTGTCAACTCAGTCTTAAAACAGAAGGCTGTGCTATTTGCCTTTAACTGGCCGACAGGTGCCTGGTTTTGCTGTTAAAAGAAGAGGTTATCCAAGGGAGAGTCATCTCCCAGGAAAGAAGAGTCTGCTTCTACTCACCCTTCGGTGGGAGTAGTCCGGGGTTTCGGCCTTTAAGTGAGGTGGGAGAGTGAGGTTCTTGTCTCATTGAGTCAAAGAATGAATGTCGCAGACAAAGGAGACTGAGTAAAGTGGTTAAGCAAGGATACAGAAAAAGCTCTCAGGAATGAGAGGGGTCCGGACAGGGTTGCCAGCGTGGGCCTCCATTGACAAGTCTTTTCTTTAGAACTGACCAGGGAGCCTTATCCATTCTTAGGATGTCTTGGTTTGAGTAAAGACTGGTGATAATCTCTTTAATGGCTTACTTCTTTTTAGGGTCTGGTTATTCTTTGTTGATCACAGGTGATTGTATAAAAAAGACAGCCTCCCCACCCACCCCTAGGGCAGGTGGTCGGGTTGGTTCCCTTATCTCTGGTTTCCTTACTGGTCAGCATTTTGGGGATTTCCATGAGCCTCATCACAATGCCCCCTATGTATCTCTCCCTACCTAGCCCTGCCTGTCCTTTACTCAAAACCAAGAGCCAGACTATCAACCAACTGAGCCACCCAGGTGCCCCTAAATATTATTTTTTTTAAAACATCACTTACAAATCACTGTTTCTAAAAAAAAATAAATAAATAAAAATAAAATAAAATAACAAAAAAACAAAACAAAACAAAAAACCAAATCACTGTTTCTTAGTAAGGAAGGTTTTTTTTTTTTTTTTTCGTGTGTGTGTTTAAAAAAAATTTTTTTTTAAGCAAGTTCCATACCCACTGTGAAGCTTGAACGCACAACCCTGAAATCAAGAGTCAAATGCTCTACCAACTGCGCCAGCCAAGCCCTGGTTACTATGGAGTTATTTAAATTTTTTGTTCCTAGTAACACCCTTCCTCCCACTCCCTATGATATTTTATTTTATTTTATTTTTTATTTTTTTTAAGAGGTTTTTTTTTTTTTGTTTTTTTTTTAATTTTTTTAATTTATTTGTGATAGTCACAGAGAGAGAGAGAGAATGAGGCAGAGACACAGGCAGAGGGAGAAGCAGGCTCCATGCACCGGGAGCCCGACGTGGGATTCGATCCCGAGTCTCCAGGATCGCGCCCTGGGCCAAAGGCAGGCGCCAAACCGCTGCGCCACCCAGGGATCCCTCTATGATATTTTAATACCACAATATACACACACTATATCTATTTATGTACTCTATATTTGTAGGGTCAAGGCCTTTTTTTTTTAAGATTTTATTTATTTATTCATGAGAGACACACAGAGAGAGTCAGAGACACAGGCAGGGAGAGAAGCAGACTCCCTGCGGGGAGCCCCATGTGGGACTGGACCTGGGACTCCAGGATCACACCCTGAGCCAAAGGCAGATGCTCAACTGCTGAACCATCCAGGCCTCCCAGGGTCTTTTATTTGGATGTGGGTCCTCGGCCTCAGATTTCTTCCACATTGATAATCTATCCTATATGATTCCTAATTTGGATTTGTTTAAAATAGAGGAGAACAGAACATTTTTAAAAACAAACGATGTAGAATCACACTCAATTATTATGATTTTATTCCTATGATCACCATTCAACAGCTTTTTAAACTATATGTGTGTGTGTGTGTGTGTATATATATATATATATATATATATATATACTTGCTTTAATTAAGCCTTTCCAAAACATTTAATTTAGTTTTCATAAAAACAACTTGTTCTCTCCCCACAATTACACTTTATCATTATATAACGTCTAGTCACATTTTATCATTTCAAAGACAAGACAACCCCTTGGGGATCAACCACAACCATTGTCAGGGGGCAGCAATAAGAAAATATACAGGAAAGAGGTGAAAGGAGTCATATATAGAAAATAGTAACTAACACTTTCAGAGAACTTATAAGGTATCCAGTGCTATTTCAAGAGCTTTACAAAAGTCGACTCTTTTATTTTATTTTATTTTTTTAAGTCGACTCATTTATTACACAGAAGTTCCATTATCATCTTCCATTTTCCTGATGAGGAGACTGAGGCACACAAATGTCATTTTTTGGGGTCGGGGGGCAAAAGTCTTTATTTTTTTATTTTTATTGCAAAAGTCTTTTTATTTTTTTATTTTTTATTTATTTATGATAGTCACACAGAGAGAGAGAAAGAGAGGCAGAGACACAAGCAGAGGGAGAAGCAGGCTCCATGCACCGGGAGCCTGATGTGGGATTCAATCCCGGGTCTCCAGGATCGTGCCCTGCGCCAAAGACAGGCGCCAAACCGCTGCGCCACCCAGGGATCCCCCTGCAAAAGTCTTTTTAAACAACAGATGTTTAAAACATCTTTTTTTTTTAATTTTTATTTATTTATGATAGTCACACAAAGAGAGAGAGATGCAGAGACACAGGCAGAGGGAGAAGCAGGCTCCAGCACCGGGAGCCCGACGTGGGACTCGATCCCGGGTCTCCAGGATCGCACCCTGGGCCAAAGGCAGGCGCTAAACCACTGCACCACCCAGGGATCCCTGTTTAAAACATCTTTTACTGAAACACATTACCACTCTCTTTCTTTTACAAAGCCTATTGAACACCAGGTAACTTGTCTCTAAAATGGTGTAGCTAATCAAAATAGGCAGATGAAAATCTAATGTGGCTTCCCTTTTGGGTTTCACAAAAGCATTCTTCTTCACTCTCAGGGAAACCAGAGAAGTGAGTTTAGCTAAATGAGGATGAGATCTGTGTGACGAGAGAGAGGATTTCATTGCTCTCGTTTCCATCCTTCCTTAGGGGGTGAGGGTGACCTTAGCCAAGAACCAAAAGCTAAGAACTGATAGTCTTTGTGGAAGGTTTTTCTTTAAAACTGGCTACTGCTGTAGGAGCAGATGCTCGAGCCGCAGTGCAACTGAGGCGAAGTTTGCAAGCAGTCAGCAACCTGCTTTCACTAGGTTGGGGTTTGACTTGAGGCACCATCCTGCTGAGCCCACCTCCCCACAGAGTCACCATTCTCCCCACTGCCCCATTATTCCCTTTTCCAAACTTCTGCTCTGGAAACTTCCCTCCAGTTCTGGAGCAGGGGCAGCAACTTCCCTAAAAGGAGCTGGGGCTGACTTGGGTCTTGCTCTAATTGCTTGTTTGCTTTAGGCTGGTCGCCTGTGACCATGAGGAGCCAGCTGCTAGGGGACACCAGAACCCTCCCATAGTATGTGAAATGCAAGGAATCAGTAATTTTTTAAAAGATTTTATTTATTTATTCATGAGAGACAGAGAGAGAGAGAGAGAGAGAGAGAGAGAGAGAGAGAGAGAGAGAGAGACAACCAGAGGGATAAGCAGGCCTCATGCAGGGAGCCTGATGTGGGACTCCATCCCAGGTCTCCAGGGTCACACCCTGGGCCAAAGGCAGGTGCTAAACCACTGAGCCACTTGGGCTGCCCAGGAATCAGTAATTTTGTCTACTTGACACTGTAGGCCCAATGCCCAGCATAGTGCATAGGACCCAACAGGTGCTCCATAAATGCCTACTGAACAAATAAATGGATGAACGAATGCCAAACTGCTTCCATATCCTTCTCCCCCCCTCCTAGTTGTCTTCATTTTACCGTGCAACCTCCCTGAGCCAAAATGTTGGACAAATGGTATTCCCCTTCCACAATTAAGGAGAGCTTTGGAGAATTAAGTGAGTATTTCAGCGACACAAGCCTAGAAAATGACAGGACATACGGTACAGCTCGCGTCTCTTAACAGTGGATATAAAGGGCAAAAGAGGGCAGCCCGGGTGGCTCAGTGGTTTAGCGCCTCCTTCAGCCCAGGGCGTGACCCTAGAGACCCAGGATAGAGTCCTGCATTGGGCTCCCTGCATGCAGCCTGCTTCTCCCTCTGCCTGTATCTCTGCCCCTCTCTCTCTCCTCTCTCCTCTGTATCTCTCATCAATAAGTAAATAAAATCTTAAAAAAAAGGGGGGGGGGGGACAAAAGAGCTGCCAAGTTGCTCCAGGGCTTGGAAAACACTCCACTGGCTTCATGTGTGGGTTAAGTTTTGCTCCAAAAGGCTTTACTTGGGGAGCCCAGGGGGGCTCAGTGGTTTAGCGCCGCCTTCAGCTCAGGTCGAGACCCCGGGGTCCTGGGTTCGAGTCTTGCTCGGGCTCCCTGCAGGGATGAGCAAGTGGCCACCTCTATTGCTTTCAGGGGTGGGAGAGTGCAGCCTTCACGGGAAGCATGCTCCGAGGCGTGCTGTGGCTCGCAGGCCTTCAGGCCCTGCAGCCTCCCTGCAAAGCCATCCGAGGAGACCCACACCCGACCTCTGGGCTTGCATCCCGGCCCTCGGCTGGGAAGAGGGCTGAGCGGGAGCCAGGCTCCCCCGCGCGATGGCTCTGGGCCTGCGAACCTCCGACAAACCAAATACCCTCCACGTCGCGGGGGCCTCAGCTCGGAGTCCGGCGCTCGGCTGCGCGGGGCCAAGGCGGACCGGGACCCGGGCGAGGTCGAGGTCTGCTGGGGACCCGCGCCCTCCCGCGCTCTGCCGGGCCGGCGTCCGCGGATCCAGCGCCGCCCTACCAAGTTTGTCCCTGCGGCCGGCTCGTAGGCGACGTCGCGGCGCGCCGGGCCCCGCCCGTGCCCCGCCCCCTGCCCCGCCCCTTCCGCCGCGCGGCGTCCCGTCGCCATGGCTGCCCGCGGTGGTGTCGCCGCTGCCGGCGAGAGTCTGCGCTACGCCGAGTACTCGCCTCCGGCGACCCGACGGCCGGACGCCGACCTGGACAAGGGGCTGGTGAGTCCCGCCGGCTGCTCCCGCCCCTCTCCGGGCCTGGCCGCCGGCTCCCGCAGGACTCCCCCCCCGCCCGCCCTCGTTCCCTCTCACCCCTCGGGCCGTGGCGGTCGCGGGAGCCTCAGCTCTGCCCCGCCCCTCCCGTTGGTCCCGCGGAGCCGCGCTCGGTGCACCGAGTCCTTCGGGGGGGAGCTCCCAGGACTGTCGGGGAGACGGGCGCTTGCAGAGGCGCAAGCAGGGTGGGTTGTCCTGGCGCAGCGGGGGGCGACCCCAGCCCAGTCTTGGTCCCCGTGAGGTCGTGGGGGCCCTTGGAGAAAGGGATGGTGAAACACTGAGCTCTGTGGGGCGCCCGGGGGGCTCAGCGGCCCGGCACCCGCCTCCGGCCCGGGGCGTGACCCCGGGGTCCTGGGATCGAGTCCCGCGTCGGGCTCCCTGCGTGGAGCCTGCTTCTCCCTCTGCCTGGGTCTCTGCCCCCCTCTCTCTCTCTTTCTCTCTCTCTGTGTCTGATGAATAAATTAAAAAAAAAAACACTAAACTAGATTCTGAAGAATGAGCGGCGGGTAACTCAGGGCAAGGAAGAGGATACAAAGTTTCAGGCTCCAGCCTTTGTATTCGCGGGCCCGGGAAACTGCAGCTGGTTTATTCCGCCCGAAATGCAGAGCATTTGGGGCAACTCAGTGTCCAGTAGGGAAGTAATGCGAACCTCCTCCTACGCATCTGTAAGTTCTCTGTAGCGGCGCTCAAAACAGGTGAATTTAATTTTAATAACGTACCTTTATTTTTTATTTTTTTAAAGATTTATATATTCATGAGACAGAGAGAGAAGCAGAGACACAGGCAAAGGGAGGAGCAGGCTCCATGCAGGGAGCCCGACGCGGGACTCGATCCTCTGACCCCGGGGTCACGCCCTGGGCGGAAGGCGGTGCTAAACCGCTGAGCCACCCGGACCGCTCTTTATTTTTATTTTTATTTTTTAAGATTTTATTTATTTATTAGAGAGAGAGACACAGACACAGACACAGGCAGAAGAGAAGCAGGTTCCATGCAGGGAGCCCGACGTGGGACTCGATCCTGGGGTCTCCGGGGTCACGACCTGGGCCGGAGGCAGGGCTCAACCGCTGAGTCCCCCAGGGCTGCCCAATAGGGTACCTTTATTTAACCCAGTGTATCCACAGTAGTATTTTGATATGTGATCAGTATAGAATTACTGAGATGTTTTGTTTTTTTTATTTTTATTTTTAAATTTTATTTTATTTTTTATTTATCTATGATAGTCACACAGAGAGAGAGAGAAGCAGAGACATAGGCAGAGGGAGAAGCAGGCTCCATGCACCGGGAGCCCGACGTGGGATTCGATCCCGGGTCTCCAGGATCGCACCCTGGGCCAAAGGCAGGCGCCAAACCGCTGCGCCACCCAGGGATCCCGTACTGAGATGTTTTACATCCTTTCTCTCTCTCTCTCTCTCTCTCTCTCTCTCTCTCTCTCTCTCTCTCTCTCTCTCTCTCTCTCTCTCTCTCTCTCTCTCTTTTGTACTAAGTCTTTGAAATCTAGTGCGTGTTTTACACTTAGCAACGTGTCTGGCGGGGCAGCCTGGGTGGCTCTGAGGTTGAGCATCTGCCTCTGGCCCAAGGCGTGAGTGATCCTGGAGTCCCGGGATCGAGTCCCACGTCGGGCTCCTTGCATGGAGCCTGCTTCTCCCTCTGCCTGTGTCTCTGCCTTTCTCTCTCTGTCTCTCATGAATAAGTATTTAAAATCTTAAAAAAAAAAAAAAAAAAAAAAAGGCATTGTGCAGGGCAGCCCGGGGGAGGGGGGGGGGGGGCTCAGCGGTTCAGCTCCTGCCTGCAGCCCAGGGCGTGATCCTGGAGACTCTGGATCGAGTCCCATGTCAGGCTCCCTGCATGGAGCCTGCTTCTCCCTCTGCCTCTCTCTCTCTCTCTCTCTCTGTGTCTCTCATGAATAAATAAATACAATCTTAAAAAAAATAAAAATAGAATAAAAAAAATCCAGCACACCTGGCTTGGGACTAGCCACATTTCAGGTGCTTAGCTATGTGTAGCTGGTGGCTACGTTATTAATCATTGCAGTTCCCAAAGATTTACCGGGGACTGGAAGGACTGGAACATATGAAGCATCTGGTAAATCATGTGAAGGAGTTGGGTTATCCTGAGGGCAGTGGTACCATTTTCGGATGAGTTTTAAGTAGAGAAGTGACAAATTGGGCCCTTATGAAGCTCTCTTAGGCTTTGTGTAAGAAGAATGGATTAGTTGGAGGAAGTCTAGAAACATAACTTTTTCACATGGCACTCCATGAAGGGCCAGCCCACAGTGATCCATAAATACCTTGCCTTTAGATGCGCAGGGCCTATTGTCCATGCCAATTGTTGACTAGTCATACGCTGTGTTTGACATCTTTTATGTTGACCTGCCACCTTCCAGCATTTTTTAAAGTTTCCTAAGAGTGGGTACTGGGGATTTACTTCTAGTAAGCACTCTGTTTATGAGCAGTCAATCATCATTACTTGATTAACAGATAAATTTCTGGAGCAGTCAGATGGGCTTGCTTGGGAAGGTTTTAGAAAGCAATGTGCTTTCATTCAACATTTCCTTTTTTTATTTTATTTTATTTTTTAATTTTAAAAACTTAAATTATTATTATTTTTTAAAAATTTATTTATTTATTCATGAGAGACACAGGGAGAGAGAGGCAGAGACACAGGCAGAGGGAGAAGCAGGCTCCATGCAGGGAGCCCGACGCGAGACTCGATCCCAGGACCCTGGGGTCACGCCCTGAGCCAAAGGCAGATGCTGAACCGCTCAGCCACCCAGGCGTCTCTCAACAGCCATTCCTTGAGTACTACTAGGTGCCAGGTATTATTCTGAGACCTTGAAATAGATAAGCACACAGAAGAGATAAAAGTTTGAAGTAGCAAGCTCTGAGCTTCCACTTTTCTCTTCCATTCCTTAACATAACCCTGTGAGGAAAGTCCTTTTTAATTCTCACTTAAGAAATGAGGAGACTCAGAAAGTGGTAAGTAATTTAACCCTGGATCATTCTCCTGGGTAATAATAATAAGTGACAGACCTAGAATTCCAAGTCCTATACCCTATACCCTTTCCACTATGGCTTGCGGACTTCTTAGAAATAAGGCTTTCCGAGTGGAGTGTTCAGTCTGTGATGTAGACTGGATAAATTATTAGGTAGAAGGAATCTCTTTGTGGAGAGTCGTAAAAATCTCTGTACTGGACTGATTTCCAGGTCAGTTGGGAGCTCTGTGGTATTTTGAAGATAGAAGTAATATTGGTGATCTTTTACATCTGTAGGTACTTCATTTGGAAGAGGATATGTACTGTAGGGTTTAAGATATCAGTTAGGAGACATCTTTAGTAGTCCAGTCACATGGAGACTAAAGTGTAGGGCATAGGGCAGTGATTCTAAAGTGATTCCTGTCCAATCTAGTGCCTCCTTTTTGTAACAAATATTCTGTAAGGTCTCCTGTAATACCTTCAATGATATTCATAGGCAATGAAATCTATTGGCAAAAAAACCCCTTAAAAATCAATATAATGTTTTAATTGAAAGATAAAGGTGAAGTATTTATTAGAAAATAACATGTTTACTATTCAAGTAGTTAAATGCTCAAGCATGAATACATTAGAAGACATAATGAAGTAATCCGTTGCTGTCATATTCTTTGCATTGGTGCAGTATGCCAGCAACTGCAATAAGAATCTCTGTGAGTGTGGCAGCTATAAATGTAGACAGATTTCAAATATATTATACTGACACTTCAGACACTGTAAGGGCCATTGTCATTGACAAACTGATTTTTCCCAAATTGTTAACAATTTTTGGTAAAATTTTGACCAAAACAAAGTGAGATCTTCCCTCAATTTACATAAAAGTTGCATTTTTTAAAAATTCAGTCTTCTTTAAAACAGTGAGAAAATGATATATTTTATGTATACTGTATCATAAAGTTCTAGACTACAGTGAACATAAATATACCTACTTTAATGTCCAGTAGATTCTTTTTTAAAATCCTGAGGGATGCAGGAAGCTCTTTGTTGTACAAGGTTGTGTCATACATTTTAGGACTTCTAGAATGAATAGTAGCTCATCCACCAAATACCCTCCCTCCCACCCAAATTATTGTTGCAACCAAAAGGTCTTCACAAATTCTCAAAATGTCTCTAATGGCCTGTTCTGCTTCTGTGGGAATCATTGGTCCAGGTAATGATCAATGATGAGTTAGAAGATAAGAGAACTGATAATAATAATTTTGGAGGAGCTTGGAAGTAATGGATGGATACCTGACAAAGAGTAAGCTTAGGGAAAAAGTAAATGACCCAGGAGTGGGACATATTAGTAATCTTATTGAAAATAGTAGAAAATAAAATGTCAAGGAGCTGAAGAAGAGATTTGTCACTTCTTTTTTTTAAAGATGCAATTTATTTTGAAGTTTTCGAAATATAGCATCTGCAATTGTAAATGTTAAGTAACTCTCAGGTAAACTTTCCTTCAGGGACTAAGAATTGATGTGCATTAACCAGTTTAGGAGATTAAAAAGATTAAAATGTATGTAAAAATACTTGTGTAGTGCCTTAAATAGTATCTTATAATTAATTGTGTTATAGTCAGAGGTCATGGTCAGATTTTGCTTTAGCAAATCTGGTTCACATGGAAAAGTAGAGAAGAACTTGAATGTTAAGAAGAGAATATTATAAATTTTTAAAGCATTTTGAAAAAAAAAAAAACCCAGTTTGTATGAAATGACAGCCTTTTTAGTTTTCAGTACTTTCCCCAAAAGTATAACTTCTAGTGTTAGTACTATAGTGTAACATGTAAAAAAATCAGCCACATAGATATTTCAGGATAGTCCACATTGATACATGAAAACTAAGACCTACCAAACATGTAAATTACTAAGTACTTATTTGTTACCAAAACAAAAGAAACTTCTATTTTTCATTTCAAATTTTTACCTTGAAGCTTCCTTTTGAAGAAGTCACATGGATTACAGATTGTGTATCCTTTTAAAATTTTTTTCCTTTTTTTATTTTTTAAAGAGGCATCAAGTACCAGCTGGGGGAGAAGGGCAGAGGGGAAGGGAGAGAGAATCTTAAGCAGCCTCCACAGCCCAAGGCAGGGCCAATCTCTCCACCTGGAGATCATGACCTGAGCCCAAAAGGAGTTGGATGCTCAACTGACTTAGCCACCAGGTGCCCCTGGGCAAGAACTTTTATATGCTTCTGTGATTGGTACTCTATTTGACACGTGGTAGTCACTTAATTGTTTATTAAATCGATAGCTATTAACTTCTATTATTATTGAGTGACAAACATGAATGTTTGATTCTAATGTTGATTAGGGTATTTTTTTCTTTGTAGGATTCCTCCTTTATGTTAGCCTCTAAGGGAGATCAAGAGTCTATGTCTGTCTTACTATTCTTTCCCAAGAATTTATTTATTTATTTTTCTTTCCCAAGAATTTAGCGCAAGGCTTGATACATACTGAATAAATGTTTGTATATGTATATAGTAAATACTAAGTAAATATTTGTGGCATGAGTTAATAGTCTCCATCTTTCCTCTTTGTATCACAACTGTCTTTTTGAGGCAGAATAATTTTTTTCCTTCTTAACTTTCCACAGATACAACTATTGTCTATCTTGAACTTAAATGTTACAGTCTTGAGATAGAAGTTTTAGCATTTTAGATTTTATTTACTTACTCGGGGAGAGAGAGAGAGAGAGAGAGAGAGAACGAATGAACAAACAAGCCAGGGAGAGTGGGAGGAGCAGAGGGAGAGGGAGAAGCAGACTCCCCACTGAGTAAGGAGTCTGATACTTTGGGGCTCGGGGCTCAATCCCAGGACCCTGAGATCATAACCTGAGCCGAAATAGGTGCTTAACTGATTAAACCACCCAGGGACTCTGTTTTTTTCTGGTGGATATTTGAAACTAGATGACAGTAATAGATTCCAGACTTGGCCCGTTTGTTGATTTACTGGTATTATTTAAATAGTGCTTCTCCTTTTTGAAATATCTCTTATTTATTTTTACTTATTTATTTTTAAATATTTATTTATTTGCTTTAGAGAGCCAGAGCATGAGTGGGAAGGGGAGAAGGAGAGCGAGAGAGAATGCAAAGCAGACTCCACACGGAGTGCAGAGCCTGTGGTGGGGTTTGACCTCACAACCCTGAGATCACAACCTGAGCTGAAATCAAGAGTCGAATGCTTAACCAGCTGCCACCCACGTGCCCCTGAAATATGTCTTTTAAACTAAAATTAGATATTCTGTATAGGCAGGGACCATGTTTTAAGGATTCTCATTCTCTCAGTTCTCAACATAGTACCAGTTATATGGTTACTGTTCCATAAATTTTTGTTGGTTAAATCAGCAATGGAATGAAACAACTGGATAGGAAAAAAATAGAGGATGTGAGAAATGGTTTATGGAATTATGAACTGATAGCCCTAAGGAATAAAAAAGTAAGATAAATGAGACTATCTCTCCTTTTTGGCTTTCTAATGGTAAAGAAAGGGTTAAGATATAAGCATCCCATACATTTTATATGCAGTCAGAGTACACATTATACTCTGACTTCTAATGTGTTTTTCTAGGTTTTGGTAATTTTATTGCTTATCACTTCTAATAACACAGTCTCCAAATCTGTTTTTAAGTTTGTCAATGCACCGAGTCTAATAAAATTTTTTTTTGAATACCAAGTACATAGAGGCAATGCTAGATGTCTGTGGGAAGGATATGGATAAATCAGGATTGCCACCCTCAAGAACAGAGGTCAACAAATTTATTTTGTAGAGGGCTAAATAGTATTTTAGACTTTGCAGGCCATATGGTCTCTGCTACACTGCTTATCTCTGCCACTGTAAAGCAAAAGCAGCCATAGATACTGCATAAATGTGGCTGTGTTCCAATAAAACTTTATTTACAAAGATAGTTGAAGAGTTAGTTTGCCTGTGGGTGATAAGTTTGACAGCTACTGCTTTAGAAGGTAAATTGGATCAGATTTAAATACCTAATTCAAGACTGATTCTATTAAGT
Source organism: Canis lupus familiaris (assembly GCF_011100685.1). Lineage (NCBI taxonomy): Eukaryota > Metazoa > Chordata > Mammalia > Carnivora > Canidae > Canis > Canis lupus. Next base: position 7,796,173 of record NC_049243.1, on the reverse strand, counting down.
ACTGTCATTCATTCATTCATTTATTCAATACTTAATTATTATTATTTTTTAAAATTTTATTTATTTATGATAGGCACACAGTGAGAGAGAGAGAGAGGCAGAGACACAGGCAGAGGGAGAAGCAGGCTCCATGCACCGGGAGCCCGACGTGGGATTCAATCCTGGGTCTCCAGGATCACGCCCTGGACCAAAGGCACGCACTAAACCGCTGCGCCACCCAGGGATCCCTCAACACTTAATTATTAAGTCCCACTTTAAAACTCCTAGAAGAAAACATGGGCACTAATTTCTTTGATATTTGCCTTAGCAGTACTTTTGATTTATTTATTTATTTTTACAGATTTTATTTATTTATTCATGAGAGACTCAGAGAGAGACAGACAGACACAGGCAGAGGGGAGAAGCAGGCTCCATGCAGGGAGCCTGATGTGGGACTCGATCGACATCAGGATCACACCCTGGGCTGAAGGCGGCGCTAAACCGCTGAGCCACCCAGGGATCCCAGCAACGCTTTTTAGATATGTCTCTGCAGGCAAAGGAAACAAAAGCAAAAGTGCCTAAATGTGAGATACGGAGTCCCACTATTTTTAGGTAAGGACTAAGTTACCGAGACTAAGTGCTATCGTTAAGTAAAAAGATGAATCAAACATGGGTTTTAGGGGCTTGAAAAATACTTGATTTTGCAAGAAAAGCTAGAAAGAGACAAAAACAAATGTAACTTATTATCAAAGGGAAACAATAAGGAAAAATATGTTGGGATAAGGTTATGGATATACCTGAATATCAGGTTAAGGAGTGAGGACCATGTCTAGGCAGTTGAAGTTTTGTAGAGCTATGTGATCAGTGGCAGGCTTCAGGGAGATTAAGCCTGGAGCAGTGTTTAAGAAGGGTAGAGGAGGGATCCCTGGGTGGCGCAGCGGTTTGGCGCCTGCCTTTGGCCCAGAGCACGATCCTGGAGACCCGGGATCGAGTCCCGCGTCAGGCTCCGGGCATGGAGCCTGCTTCTTCCTCTGCCTCTCTCTCTCTCTCTCTCTCTGTGACTATCATAAATAAATAAAAAATTAAAAAAAAAAATAAGAAGGGTAGAGGATAGAGAAGCAGAGGAGGGCAAGACCAGTTAAGATTGTATTAGGGTGGGCATTCCTGTGGGGTCTAGAGGCCATAAGGGCAATAGTAATAGCAGGGGTAGCCAAATATTTTATACTAGGCATGAGGTTAATTCTTTAAATGCATGAACTCATTTAGTCCACGCAATAACCCCATGAGGTTTAGCTAGTGTTATAATCCCCACTTATAGATGGATAAATTGAGACTTAAAGCAATGAAATAATTTGCCCAAAGTCACACAGTTGATGTGTGGATGAACTCCAAAGGTATCCTGCTTTATCACCTCTGCTTTTACTCCAAATGTATTCTATCTTCTTTCCCCTCCAGCCTTTCTAACTGTGTCAATCAAGGTCTAACTAGGAAAACAGACACATTTAAATTATGTAAAACAAAGGAAGTGTAGCACAGAGAGTTGGTTTCATAGGCGAAGGAGTTGTTGTGAAGCCAGACGGGATTGTGAGGCAGTGCAGAGGTTGAGAACAGTAAGAAGCCACTAGCATTCTCAGGGCTGCAGGGTCACAAGGAAGAGGTGCTGTTTTCATGGCCGCTCCTGGCAGCTGGACCATGGGGCATCTGTGTAGTGGGGAGCTGCAGCCACAGTGACCCTGCTGCTCTGGCGCTGCTACAAGGCAGGGAGGAAAGGGGAGAACTACCCTGGCCTTTCCCTTTTTTCCACCCTCCTGTCTCCCACCATTGCATCCCATTGGTTGGACTCCGTTGGAGCCAGATGACACAGGAGCCATGCAGGACTTAGCTGTCCTCCCAGCAGAACAGAGTAGGGAGGAGCTGGGGAATGGATTAGTGACTACAAACAGATCTGGGACCAACACACTGACTATCTGTTTTCAGCTATGAGGTGATTTGAATTCCACAGATGTTGAGAAATTTGAAAGCATAGTCACCTAAAAGCACTGTTACAAAACACTATTTTATAAATGATGCACATTCCCTTTAGCCCGCAGAGGTCTATTTAACTCACAGTGTAAAGCAGAATATTATTTCAGGAACTCCATTTTCACTGTCTTATGCTCTCTGAATATTATTTAAATGCTATTAGAGATTAAATAAGCATTATTAGCTCTCATGAAAACCCAATCACCACGTGTAACACTTTTTCCCTTTTAAAATGGAATAGACTTTTTTCAACTATAGATTTAGATTTATAGAAAAGCAAAAAGATAACACACAGAATCCCTATGCACCCCACTCAGTTTTCTCTGTTAACATCTTTTGTTAGTATGGTACGTCGTTATAATTAACAAACTAATGTTGCTGGATCCACTATTAACCAAAGTCTGTACTTTTTTCAGATTCTTAGTTTTTGCCTACTGTCCTTTTAATAATGTTCCAGGATCCCATCCACGATAATCACATTACATTTAATTTTCATGTCTGACTTGGCTCCTCTTAGCTGTAACAGTTTCTCAGACTTAACCTTGGTTTCGATGATCTTGACAGATTTGAGGAATACTGGTCAGATATTTTGCAGAATGCACCTGTCCTGGAATTTGTCCTTATGTAAGGCACATACTATAAACATCATCTCTCACTGTTTAGGTTAAACTTGATCTAATTTGATGACGTAGTATTTGTCTAGTTTTTCCACTGTAAAGTTAACTTTTTTTTCCCCTTTCCATGCTGTACTTTTTGAAAGGAAGTCACTGTGTGTGGCTCATATTTAAGGAGTGGGGAGTTATGCTTCCACTCCTTGAGGGTGGAGTTCTTTATGAAATTATTTGAAATTTTTTGCACAGGAGATTTGTCTTTATTCCCTTATTTATTCACTCAATCATTTATTTGTATTGGTCAGGATTCATGGATATTTATACTTAGGGTTATAACTCAGTATTGTTTATTTTGTTGCTCAGACTGTTCTAGCTTTGGCCTTGGCATCTCTTTCAGTTGGCTCCTATACACCTTTGACATACCCCATTACTATAAGGTGTGTTTTTTTATTTTTTTTATTTTTTTTGAGTACTTCCTTACTTTTGGCACTATAAGGTGGTCTAGGCTCATTTTATATATTTCCTGTCCCTGTCCTAGAATCAAGCATTTCTCTAAGAAGCTTGTATAGGAAACTTCATCCTGGGTCACAGCTCTGGATCCTACCTAATAGCTTCATTTTTATCCTTTTACCCAACTTGTCCCCATTTTCCTTATCTTCCCCTTGTATAGCTGATGAAGTCATATAGTAAAAGATTTCCTTGTCTTGGGGTAAAGTGGCTGTGCTTTTAGTCCACCAGAGAATGTGCCGTTTCTCCTGCAGTTTCAGCCATGCTCTGTTTTGTTTTGTTGGTTTGTCTTTATTTTTATTTTATCTTTTTAAAGATTTTACTGGGCAGTCCTGGTGGCGCAGCGGTTTAGCGCCGCCTGCAGCCCGGGGCATGATCCTGGAGACCCCGGATCAAGTCCCACATCAGGCTCCCTGCATGGGGCCTGCTTCTCCCTCTGCCTGTGTCTCTCTCTCTCTCTCTTTTTTTTTTTTAATTTTTTAAATTTTTATTTATTTATGATAGTCACAGAGAGAGAGAGAGAGAGAGGCAGAGACACAGGCAGAGGGAGAAGCAGGCTCCATGCACCGGGAGCCCGACATGGGATTCGATCCCCGGTCTCCAGGATCACGCCCTGGGCCAAAGGCAGGCGTTAAACCGCTGCGCCACCCAGGGATCCCTCTGCCTGTGTCTCTGCCCCTCTCTCTCGCTCTGTGTCTCTCATGAATAAATAAAAAATAAAATCTTAAAAAAAAAAAAGGATTTTACTTATATATTCATGAGAGACACAGAGCGAGAGAGAGGGGCAGAGACACAGGCAGAGGGAGAAGCAGGCCCCATGCAGGAAGCCCGATGTGGGACTTGATCTTGGGACTCCAGGATCTCACCCTGAGCCGAAGGCAGGCACTTAACCGCTGAGCCACCCAAGTGTCCCTATTTTTATTTTTCAATATCTGCTATTAGGGATTGCTAATCGAGGATGCCAGCAGACTGTGAAATCAAAGAGAGAAATTCATCAACCTTTCTGTATTTATTTATCATTATATTTCAAGTTTGTTATAGAATCTTATTGGGTCAGTGAACAGTGATGCCTATCTCCAGGTACAAAGTAATATATTGTATGTTCCTCTGAATGGTTTCTTGTGATCTTCCGAGGAATGATTTCACTTCCTTTTGGCATACCTAGAATTTAACAACCATCACCACCACCAAACTGAAAAAATAGTTTTGTGTAGCAGGTATATAGAACTTAAGGGATAAGAACTAAAACAGCCATGAAAAAAAAAAAAAGGAAAAAAAAAAAAGAAAACAGCCATGAAATCAGTTACAGATGGTACTATAAACAGCACTGTTTCTCTCAAATACTGCCTAGCTGCAATGATGTTAAAGTTTTACTCACCAAGGACTCTGTTACCCTGTAGTACTTAATAATATATCTAAGTATATTATGTTTTTTTGTTTTGTTTCATCTTAAAGATTTTATTTATTCATGAGAAACACGGAGAGAGGCAGATACAAAGGCAGAGGGAGAAGCAGGCTCCATGCAGGGAGCCTGATGTGGACTCCATCCCGTGACCTCAGGACACACCCTGAGCCAAAGGCAGATGCTCAACCACAGAGCCACCCAGGCATCCCTATCCTAGGGGTTTTTGACTCAGATTTTGTAGAGTATTACTGTAGGTCTTGGTACTATAAATTCACTTTTGGCCAGTACAAGTTTCTTCCAAATTTGTTTGCCCCAAAACACTGCTCCTTAATCTTTTCAAATATGTTGTTTTATAAAATGACCTGTTTCCTGCTTCCATAATATTAGTAATATTTTCTATTTTTATTTGTTGAATATATAAAAATAAGATAAAAAGAACGATATGCTTGAATGTACTGAGTTCATGTTCATGCAAATGATTGAGGAGGTAAACTAACCCTTAGTCAATGTCTTCTCATTACCAGACATTGTGATTACATTTTCCCATTTCTTATAATAACTCTGAGAAATTTGATGTTACTTTTCACCATTTTACATGTAAGGAAACTGAGGACCAAAGTGGTCTCAAGGTCATATAGCTAAGAAGTGGCAGGACTAGGATACAAAACCAATTTTGACTTGAAAAGTCCTTGACTTTTTTGCTGAATGATATTGCTGCTCTATCATTTTAGATATCAGAAATTGACGAAATCCAATTCCAAGAAATGATTTATAGTCCTGATATTTGTGGTAATTTTCGGAGTCTTCAGATGCTTCAAGATAATGTTTAAAAATTCTTAAACCTTGAAGCAGAGTTAATTTTATTTCACCTTAACTCAGAAAGGCAGAAAAGAATACTGTGTAATGAAATTTAAGCTGTAAGCATTACCACTCTAAGAAATTGTTGCCTAAAGTAAAATAGGTTATTGTAAGGGAGTAAAAGTAGTTTTCAAAAAATGGCATGATTTCCCAAGCAAGAAGAATAAGCAAAGCTACAGTGTTGCAGGTAAGGTATACATCAGATGCAAGCCAAAAGAGTTTAGGGAGTACTTGCCAGGGACTCTAAAGTCAATGTAATAAAAGCTTGTAGGAGTACATGATAGAGAAGAGGCTAGCTAGAGATGTGGCAACATCATTTTTATGATCAGCGTGCAAAATTAAGTGTAGCAATAAAAAGGGAGATGCCAAAGATCAGTGCATTTGTTTTTATCAAAGAATGCCAGGAGGAATTTGTTTTTAAAGTTTATTTGAGAGTAAATAGGTCAGAGGGTTTCTAACTTAAGAGATTAAGTTATGAAACTCTTCTGACCAAGTGGGATCTTCGCAAGTGTTTTCTTTCTTAATAACCTTTGTTTTTTTCTCTGACTTTGAAAGAAACAACTGTGTAATAATATGATAAAGTAATTGTAGAAGCTATCATTTATTGAATGTTTATCCTATCTAAAATACTAAGTGATGTATATGAATGTTCTAATGTATAAAAGTTCATATTGACATGTAATTATTATCCTCATTTTGCAGATGAAAGAGAAACAGTAGGATAGAGGCTAAGTAATTTGTCAGAGGTCATGTGCTGACAAGTAGAGATCTAGCCAGAATTCAAGCCATATTGCTTTGATTTCACAATCTGTGATTGAGGAGAGGGGTGGGGCGGTGGGGTAACTGGGTGAGAACATTAAGGAGGGCATGTTATGTAATGAGCACTGGGTGTTATAGATGACCGATGAATCATGAAACTCTACCTCTGAAACTAATAATACATTTTATGTTAATTTATGTTATTAATTTTAAATAAAACCTAAAAACTCTGCGATTCTAGGACTTTGTCTAAATGATAAAATGTAGGCACTAAGAATATGTAACTAACTACTAGGGACGCCTGGGTAGCTCAGCGGTTGAGCATCTGCCTTCTGCTCAGGGCTTGATCCTGGGATCCCGGGATAGAGTCCCACATTGGGCTCTCTGTGAGGAGCCTGCTTCTCTCTCTGTCTGTCTCTGCCTCTCTCTGTGTCTTTCATGAATAAATAAAATCTTTAAAAGAAAAGAATATATAACTACTGTTAAATTTTGGCTCATCTCATTCTGTTTTCTTTTTCCTTTGTGTATATGCTGCACATTCTGATTATAATCTTTTTTTTTTAATATTTATTATTCATGAGAGACACAGAGAGAGAGGCAGAAACACAGGCAGAGGGAGAAGCAGGCTCCATGCAGGGAGCCCAACGTGGGACTCGATCCCGGGACCCCAGGATCACACCCTGAGTCAAAGGCAGACGCTCAACCTCTGAGCCACTCAGGCATCCCTATAATCATTTATTATATTGTCTATAAACATTCCTCAGTATATTACTTGTCAGTGCCTATTTCAGATATGCCCTAATTTATTTAATTATACCCCTTTGTTGGGTATTCAAATTGTTTCCAGTTTTTATATTATGAATACTGCTGTGATGAATATTCCTCATATATAAGTTTTTATGCACCTCTCAGATTATTTTCTTAGGATAATTTTTTTAAGTTGTGCTTACTGAGCCTGATAACTTGGAATGTATTTAAGGCTGCTGATTCCAATGATGAAATTACTCAAGACAGATTGTCCCAATTTGAATTCCCAGCACCAGTTCATGAGATTGTTCACTGAATCACTCCCTCAACAACTTGTAAGACTTGGAGTTGTTGGCTAAAATGTATGCCTCGCCTTAGTAATGACCCTTTTACTGGAAAAATGACAGATTGCCACATGTCCCTATCCAGAAGAAAAGTTGAAGGAAATATGAGTAATTCCATTATTCTTATTAAAGTAGTCAATTTTATCTACTTCCATACTTAACAAACTGAATGATTTTTTTATATTAAATATAGAGTCTTGAAAATATAACTTCTTGAGGGTGGGTGAGGGAAGATAAAATTTTATGAGAAGTAGGGAATTATAAGGAGCAAGAGCATCAAGGACTGGTGCTAGGATCTAGTTTGGCATTAGATAATTAAATGACATTATGTTCTCTAGGTAATTTAATAAATAGGATAAGACATGATAAGGTTTTTGTGAATGGGTGTTAAAGTCAGATAGGATGTTGGGATGCCTGGGTGTCTCAGTGACTGAGCATCTGCCTTCGGCTCCGGGCATGATCTCAGGGTTCCGGGATGGAGTCCTGCATTGGGCTCCCTGCATGGAGCCTGCTTCCCTCTCTGCTTGTGTCTCTGCCTCTCTCTCTCTCTCTGTGTCTCTCATGAATAAATAAATAAGTAAATCTTTAAAGTCAGATAGGATGTTTCATTGAATATGAGCTGGAAAGATTTACAGATTTTTATAATTTAAAGAGTATGGGGATCCCTGGGTGGCGCAGGGGTTTGGCGCCTGCCTTTGGCCCAGGGCGCGATACTGGAGACCCGGGATCGAATCCCACATCGGGCTTCCGGTGCATGGAGCCTGCTTCTCCCTCTGCCTGTGTCTCTGCCTCTCTCTCTTTCTCTCTCTGTGACTATCATAAATAAATAAACATTTAAAAAAAATTTAAAGAGTATGGGCATAATTTTAAATTGTTGCTTGAAGACATAGGGTCCAGTCTGGAATTCGAATACCTCTTATTTTAGTTTTAGTGCAGACACTGATAATCCCTGTTACAACTTGGACAAGGCATGTCACTTTTCAGGACTTCAGTGTCTTCCTCTGTAAATTGTGGAGTTTTCTATACTAGATGTTTTCTATCATTTCTTCCACCTCTATGATTGTGACTTTGACTTACTGTATTGCAGTCAGAAATGCCAACAAAATATTGAGTACCCTATGGAAGCTTTGAAAGGAAAACAAATATATCTTTTTGTATAAAAGTATAGGGTCTCTGTATCTAGAATACTGTGTGTACTTCTGTGTGCATCTTTTAAAACAGTCAATAGAGGGCAGCCCCGGTGGCGCAGCGGTTTAGCGCCGCCTGCAGCCCAGGGTGTGATCCTGGAGACCTGGGATCGAGTCCCACTTCAGGCTCCCTGCATGGAGCCTGCTTCTCCCCCTGCCTGTGTCTCTGCCCCTCTCTCTCTCTCTGTGTCTCTCATGAATAAATAAATAAAATCTTGGGATCCCTGGGTGGCGCAGCGGTTTGGCGCCTGCCTTTGGCCTAGGGCGCGATCCTGGAGACCCAGGATCGATTCCCACGTCGGGCTCCCGGTGCATGGAACCTGCTTCTCTCTGCCTGTGTCTCTGCCTCTCTTTCTCTCTCTGTGACTATCATAAATAAAAAAATAAATAAATAAAAATAAAAAATAAATAAAATAAAAAAAATAAATAAAATCTTAAAAAAAATAAAATAAAACAGTCAATAGAAATTTTTAGTAAGAGACCAATGTATTGAAGGTAGAAGTATGTATTGAATGTGGAAGTGAGGGGAGGGGAAAGCTCATTTGAAGAATGGCTGAAATAATTTGGAACTTAATTCAGAGATAGTTTAGAACTCTTAATTCAGAAAGTCATTGGACAAAGGGATAATTTAATAAAAGTACAATAATAGGGGGATCCCTGGGTGGCTCAGTAGTTTGGCGCCTGCCTTCAGCCCAGGGCGTGGTTCTGGAGTCCGGGGATCGTGTCCCACATCAGGCTACCTGCATGAAGCCTGCTTCTCCCTCTGCCTATATCTCTGCCTCTCTCTGTGTGTGTCTCTAATGCATAAATAAATAAAATCTTTAAAAAAAATAAAAGTACAATAATAAAGTGGTAAAGGATATCCATTGGCTGAACAAGTTCCTTTCTTCCAAATTCTGGAAAACACAACTAAAGGATATTCCTTAAACTTAAGAGATAAATTTAGGGCAGTGACGAAAGTTAAAGAAACTAACTCTTAGATTTTGAAGTACCTAAAAAGACCCAGCTTTTGAGAGCAGGTATATCTGAAGCTTCAGACCAAATAACAAGTCTCAGAAGTTACATTTACAGATCTGAGATGTTTAGCATTGAGAAACACAGAGCAAGGATGCTACACTAGTTCTTCCTAACAAGTATTTTCCAAACGTCATAGTTGTTTTTCAGTATCATTCTGAATTAATTTTTTTTAAGATTTTATTTATTTATTCATGAGAGACACAGAGACAGAGAGAGGCAGAGACACAGGCAGAGGGAGAAGCAGGCTCCCTGTGGGGAACCCAACATGGGACTAGATCCTGGGTCTCCAGGATCACACCCTGGGCTGAAGGTGGTGCTAAACTGCTGAGCCACCCAGGCTGCCCCGAATTAATTTTCTGATTAGAATTTTGCTTTGCAGATCTTGCCTGCTTCTGGCCTGTCTGCTTAATATTGAGATGATTCCATATTGTTAAAATAGATGGAAGTTGACTTTATATTTCATAAGTTGTCTGGTTGAATCTGTTTAAAATATTCCACAGGTAACTGGTCTAATCTGTATCTAACATTTTATAAATATTTAACATAGTCTATAGATGATTCCTGCCCCCCAACACACATACATATTCGTTTGGGATAACCTAAGGTCACAATGATGGAAGAGCAAAACCTTAATCAGAATTCAGGTTTCTCATCTTCTAACCTTTGTTTTGTCCCTATACCTTCCCATTTTCCCCTCTGGCTGAACCTTAACTCTGTCCTTCAGCTTTATCTGGGTTCTTCTGAGAAGTCATCTATTGCCCAGAAACATAATACTCAGCTGGTCGTCTATCTAACCATCTACCCCATATGCATCCATCCTGTCAATTAACCATTCACTTTTATTTAGCCCATAGTATATTTTGAGACTACATTGATGAATAAAGCCTACTTCTTGCTCTGTAGAAGCTCACAGTTTAGTAAGGGAGATAAATTATGAAGTTGTAGTCTGGGATCATAACAGAGAAATAAACTGGGAGGTAGAGAGGTGGTGATACTGGAATAGGGGAGATTCTAATGTCATTGATTCCTTTCATATTTGGGAGTTTTACTTAATCTTGCTGCCTGTCTAGAGTAGTTCCATTTTTCTTCTTTCCCTGTTTAGTAGCCACAAAGCCATATATCAAACAGCTTCGGTGTTAGGGATAGGGATTGAACATACTATCTTTTTGTGGAAGATGGTGAAACAGAAGGGCAGGGACTAATAGAGTGAGTGAGGGCAGTAGGGGTATGACTCAGATACCCCTGCTCCCTTCCTCATAGCCAGCAGCTTCAGAAGAGGGAGAGCTTATTTTGAGAAAAAGTGCCATGGTCCGGGTATAGGGTTGGAACCAGCTCCCAGGAAAAATGTGTAGAGTAGTCTTATTGGTGGTACCTGGTCAAATAATCTGCTAACGTCATCTTTAGGCCTCTCAATTCTGCTGCTCCCTACTACATTACTAAATTGTAATAAAGATAGAAAAATGAAGTCTTCCCCTTTCAAGTTAAAACCTAGTGTTAAAAGTTTTTACAAATTTTTAAGTAATTCCAATTACTATATTATTATAATTTTATATACTTAGAGTTTTAAGTTAGTACATCCTTGTTCCAAAATTGACGAACCATGTTAACATTAGTAAAGTCTGTGCACTAGGGTATTCTCAGCACACTGGTTATCTCCGTGTAATTGTATAAAGCAGTGGATCTTTTTTTTTTTTTAAAGATTTTATTTATTTATTCATAAGAGACACAGAGAGAGAGAGAGAGAGAGAGAGAGAGGCAGAGGGAGAAGCAATCTCCATGCAGGGAGCCTGATGTGGGACTCGATCCTGGGATTCCAGGATTATGTCCTGGGCCAAAGGCAGACGCTCAACCGCTGAGCCAGCCAGGCATCCCAAAGCAGTGGATCTTAACCATAGTGTTCTTGCACATTTATATAGCAACATGAGAAATGGGATGGTGTTTACAACCATGTGCCTTTGCAAATAACCTGTGGTCCGTAATCTGGTTTAAAATCTGAGCCTAGGGATCCCTGGGTGGCGCAGCGGTTTGGCGCCTGCCTTTGGCCCAGGGCGCGATCCTGGAGACCCGGGATCGAATCCCACGTCGGGCTCCCGGTGCATGGAGCCTGCTTCTCCCTCTGCCTGTGTCTCTCCCTCTCTCTCTCTCTCTCTCTCTCTCTCTCTCTCTCTCTGTGTGACTATCATAAATAAATAAAAATTAAAAAAAAAAATCTGAGCCTAACAATGAAATGTCCTATGTATCAACTTTTGAGAATCATTGACAAATAGCTTTAGCATATTTTTATTATCCCAAGAAATATTTCTAGTTAAAAACCTAGTTAAGTTCTCAAAGGAATTAGATACATTTATAGATAAATAAAATAACTAAAGCAAGCTAGTAAAATTTGGAGACATACATGTTTTAAGATTTTTCTATCCATTTGTAACCTTTGTGAGGTCATCTTACTGATCTCTTTCTTTACCCCTAGTACTCCTAGTCTGTGGTGGACACCCACAGTAAGTGTTCAGATGCTCAATTAGTGAATAATGAATGAATCAAGGGGATATTCTAAAAGCTGAAACACAGCAGAAATCTATATCAGGATTTTTCAGAAAACAGAACCAAGTAGTATATATTATTTATTTTGATGATTTGGTTTACATAATTGTGTGGACCGGCAAGTCTGAAATTTTTGGCCGGGGTACCTGGGTGGCTCAGTTGGTAAAGGGTCTGCTTTTGACTCGTCATGATCTCAGGGTCCTGGGACTGAGCCCTGGTTAGACTCTCTGCCCTTCTTTTCCCTCTCCCTCTGACCACTATATGACCCCCCCTTCCCTGACCCCCCCCCCCCCCCCACTCCTGCTCACTCTTTTTCTCTTTCTCAAATAAATAACATCTTTTAAGAAAGTTGTAGCCTGCAGGCTGGAAACTTTCAGACAGTAGTTTGTTCTTGGCAGAATTTCTACTTCAAGGAAACCTCAGTTTTCTTCTTAGTGCCTTTCAACTGATTGTATGAGGCCCACCAATATTATCAAAGACAAACTCCTTTAAAGGCAACTGATGGTAGACACTAACCACATGTACAAAATATCCACACAGCAACACCTAGATCAATGTTTCATTGACCTAACCAAATGGACATAGAAAACGAACCATCACAGTATCTTTGGATTTAGGGATTTGCAACCAAATGTACGGCCTGGTTTGGCAAACTTATGATGATCCTGGGAGCTCTTTGTGCTCTCTGAGGCATCCAGGGCTACATTGATATTGGGGCAGGACTTTGACTAGCTACATTTAATGTAAACAAAGAAAGCCTGCTTATTTTATTAGGAGAAAGCAGAGACAAGATTTACATCAGTGGGTCACTGAAGAAATGCAAAACAGTACTTAAAAGATTATTTATTCCTCAATAATAACATAAATACATAAATCACTATGTATAGCAAGGATGTACGTTTGGGGAAATTTTGTTTTTTAAGATTTTATTTATTTGACAGAGCAAGCTTAAGCAGGGGGAAAACAGGCAGAGGGAGAGAGAGAAGCAGGAGAAGCAGAGAGCCTGACTTGGGGCTCTGTCCCAGGACCCTTGATTCATGACCTCAGCTGAAGGTAGACCCTTAACTGACTGAGCCACCTGGGCACCCCATAAATTTGAGGAATTTTTGTTAATTACATTAGAAAGTAGAGAAATATTCGATTAGACCAAGCCTGGGAGTTTTGTTTCTTACTATGTTTGGCTTTTGGTTTTATTATTTTGCTTTGTTTTGGTTTTGCCCTTTTATTTACTCTTTAGGCTTACTGTAGAGATGAATGCTTGCCTGCAGTTAAAAATAAATGAAGTGACTTTAAAGTGGAGCAAATACAGATGTAGTTAGCTTTGTTTTTCCTTTTTACTTAAAGTTTTCAGGGGAATTAGTGTTTTGAGAGAGTTTCAAATGTATTTGTTTTTGGCATTGGATTTTTATTCTACTTAGTAAAGGCCAAGTAGATTAATGTGTTTTGGTCCAATTTAGATATAAAAATCTGTGAAATTCTTGCCAGCTTGAAGATTTTAGGGAAGGGTAATTGTAAAAATTATCTTCCTAATGTCATTTTATCATGTCTGACACTTTTTCTTGAATAAATTCTCTTCCCCTCTTTCTTTTGATCTGTTTGTGCAATACCTTTCTTTCCCAAATTCTGCTGATTTGCCAAGTCTTTCTTGTTTCTTCTTTTTTCTTTTTCCACTTAGGTTGTTTAAATTCAAAGAGCTTTCTTTGTAGAAATTGAACCAAATAATAAGACAACATAAAACACTGAGTTCAGCAAAAAGTGATTTGCTTGTGATTAACCCTTGAGAATTGAGTCACTGCAAGATAACAAAGAAAGAATTTTTTTGAGACAACCTGCCCATTCTTCTTTTTCATTCTTAAATGAGACCTTTTTTCTCCCTGAGTGTTACAGATTCACATACTGCTTTGCTTGGGCTTTATCATTTTCATCATGGCATGTTTTTAGAAAAACCAGTCCAGGTGAAAAACCAGTCTCATCTTCATTCTTAGATGAGAACTTATGACCTCCTTTTCCTCTGACCCCAGTTGTCTCACAGACTTTGCTTTCAGCAAAAGGCAACTCTGTTCTATCAGTTTTTTAAGGCAATGACCTTGACATCTGTTTGAATTATAATTGACAAACAAAAATTGCATTTAAGGTATACAGGGTGGAGATACACACACACACACACACACACACACACACACACACATATTGTGAAATGATTACCACATCAGACTAATTAACACATCCATCACTTCACTCTGTGTGTGTGTGTGTGTGTGTGTGTGTGGTGAGAACACTTACGACCTACTCTTAGCAAATTCAAATATGAAACTTAATCATCCTATAACTGAAAGTTTGATCAACATCACCCCGTTTCTCCTACCCTCAGCCCCGGGCAACCACCATTCTACTCTCTGCTTCAATGAGTTCAACTTTTTTAGATTCTACATAATTGTGAGATCATACAGTATTTGTCTTGCTGTGTCTGGGTTACTTCACTTTGTATAACGTGCTCCAGATTCATCCATATTGTCACAAATGCCAGAATTTCCTTCTTTTTTATGGGTGAATAATATCCCATTGTATATATACACATTTTCTTTATCCATTCATCTGTCAGTGGACACTGTTTCTTCTTTTTCTCTCATACTTCACATCCAATCTCTCAACAAATCTTAATGCCTTTATCTTCAGAGTATATCTAGAAGCTGACCACTTTTCCCTATCTCGATCACTAATCCCTTTGGTCCAAGCTACCATTATTTCTTGGGTTATTTTAATACACTCCAAAGTCCTCTCCATGCCTCTGGCTTTGACAGGTCTTTTCTTAACATGACAACTAGTGATCATTTTAGAATTCTGAATAAGATAATGTTAGGCCTCTTCTTAAAACCATCATGTCTCATATCACCCAAAACTAAAGTCCTTATGTTGACCCCAAAGGCCAAGTAGACATGATCTGCTGTCCGTGTTACCCTCTGACCTCATTCCATATTCCTTTCTTCCTCTCTCACTTTCTCCTCTGTGCACACTGGCCTTCTGGATATTCCTTAAACACCCCAGGCATACCTCTGCCTTGAGACCTTCATACTTATTCTGCCTGCCTGGTGATCTTCCCTTAAATATTGGCATAGATTCTCCACTTTCTTCAGGTTTTTTTTTTTCCTCCAAAAGTCACCTTTTCAGTGAAGCTTTCCCTGCTTACTGTATCTAAATTTATCACTCTTGATATACAAATACACACCCACTTCTCTACCTGCTTAATATTTTCCACAGCACATAACATTCTATTATATATTTTCCTGATTTATATTGCTTAATGTCTGTTTCTTGTGCTAAAATGTAGCTTCAGAAGGATAAGGATTTTGTCTGATAAATCATCAGAACTAAGAATTGTGACTGGCATATAATATAGTAGGTGCTCACTGAGTATTTATTGAAATCAGTCAACCAGTTAAAGATGAGAGATAGCCTCCAAATAGCTACTTGAAAAGTACCTAACTCTTTTATTGGAAGTTTCTTTATTTTTCTTTTTAAAACAACTCAGTTTTGTCTTCATGTTTTCCTATGTGGACCTGTGAATTATCTTCATTTTTGTATTGTAATTTACCTGGCACATTACTCTTTATTTCATTTTCTTGGTCATCTGTGAGACTTTTGGATATGTTTACCTGGTCTAGGATGTTAAGAGACATGATTGTGTGTTAGTTTCTTAGTTAAATTTGATGACCACTGTTCATTATATTTTCCCATTTCAAATTTAATTCCATTCACTAGCAGATGGAATATAGTACACAAATCATCTAAACTCTAAAAGGTATCTGGATAGTGGGGAAGCTTCTTAAAGGTTCTTTTAATCTCATTATACAAATTTTTGAAAACCTGCTATGTACTGGGTACTTTGTTAGATTTTGAAACTCCAAAGAGATAAACAGTCCCATCTTCCAGAAAGCTCATATTTTAGAAGGAATTTGAAATTGATAGGTAAAACCATTATTAAATAATGTACCATGTATTGTAATCTGTTAAATCCTGTGGGGACACTAAAGAGGTTTGCTTGGTTGAGGAGATGAATGGGGGGAGAGGGGGAAGCTTCACTGGGATGACTTTGAAGCTATTTGTTGAGGAGTAAGTAGGAATTTTCCAGGAGGACTGAGCAGAGAGGAATAGAAAAGAATAAAAGTAAAGACGTGGGAGTAAAGAAGGACTAGCAGAGATCTACCATGTTTAAACAGTGTGCTGATCATTTTTCATAACCTTGCCTCATAAATCATTTTGAGCATCCTAATGATGTAGGTATCCACATTTCCATTTTATAGATGAAGAAATGGGCCCAGACAAATCAGCTTAGGGTAACAGAACTGGTAAATGTTGATTTGGATTTTGAGTCCAATTAACTTTGAAGCCCATGGGTTGATTATCCATACATTCAGGGGTGGAATGTGTGGATAATCAAGGTGGAAGGTTGAGGGAGTTCATGCTTGCTTCATGGATGAAAAACATGAAGTCTTATTTTAAAAAAGTACAAATTTAGAATACCAAAGGCAAAGAGGAATGGGGAATGGTATGAGGATGAGAAGGAGGATGATATTAAGCAGATTTAAAGACTAGCCGACATCAGAAGCCATAATTTTCTTCCAATGGCATTTAGTGTGGACATTAGACTTTTCTTTAGCCAAACTTAGGAATAAGGATCTCTATGGTAACTCTCCAACCAATTTGAAACTAATCAATGATTTGGTTGAGATTTTATCATTCATTGGTTTCTGCAGTTCTATTATGCAGATGCCTGAACATTTTAGTATCTAAAATATTCATGCTTTGTGTATAGTCATAGGTAATACAGTGAGAACTATGCTTTTTGGCATTTTCACAGATAAAACCTAGAGTTGTCATGAATTTTTAAGAACTAAATAACATTGGCCAATATCACATAATTTTGTTATGTGTAAACATATTGTTTTTGTTTTTCATGGTGACCATAATGAAATTGTTAAAAACTGAATTTCCAAATTTGGAGTAAATAGAATATTTTCTGTTTCTCTTATATAGACCACCGTTCCCAAACACCAGGATAGACCAGTTGTAAAACAATTAGTTGGTGAAATTTTTAACTGATGTGTAACTGATTTAGTTCTTAGGTATATACGTGCACATTTTTCCCCAAGTTTTTATTTAAATTCTAGTTAGTTAACATATAATGTAATAATAGTTTCAGGTGTAGAATTTAGTGCTCCATCATTTAACATACAACACCTGGTGTTGATCACAAGTGCGCTCCTTAATCCCCATCACCTATTTTACCCATCCCTCCCTGCCACCCCTCCAGTAACCATGAGTTTGTTCTCTGTAGTTAAAAGTCTGTTTCTTGGTTTGCCTCTCTCTCTCTTTTTTCCCTGTATGTTCATTTGTTTTGTTTCTTAAATTCCACATATGAGTAAAATCATGGTATTTGTTGTTCTTATATGTGCATGTTTTTATAGAAAGATCAGCTTCTATAAGTATGTGCTAGCTTGGGTAGCCCGGGTAGCTCAGCGGTTTAGTGCTGCCTTCGGCCCAGGACGTGATCCTGGAGTCCTAGGATTGAGTCCCACATGGGGCTCCCTGCAGGGAGCCTGCTTCTCCCTCTGCCTGTGTCTCGGCCTCTCTCTGTGTGTCTCTCATGAATAAATAAATAAAATCTTAAAAACAACAACAACTGTGCTAGCTTAATTTTATACAGAAAAGAATAATGAAAAAAAAAAAAAAAGAAAAGAATAATGTATCTGAGAATGTATTTAGATCTCTGCCGGCCTAGATAATGCTAGCTACTTTCCAAACCCATATATATCTGAGTCTTCAAAAAAAATGTTTAAAACGAAAACTTGCCCAAGGCAGTATTGTGGATATTTTTAAAACCAGCAACAAGAACCCTTATATGGCATTCACATTTACCATCTCTTCTCTCCAATGTATGTATGACACCTGTGGCAGTTTTGACTGGGCCAGAGTACTGGTATATACACACCTTTCTTTTAGTTTGTGTAAACCCACAGATGTACTATGGTGTCAATCTCAGTCGCATAAGCAGTTTTAGACATTTAACCTGGTTAATGCCTCGTTATTAGAAAATGACTGTCCTGTGGTACTGACACTATGCTTGATTCACCATTTTGCTTTTAAATTGTCTTTTCAGTCTCGTTTTTGTCAGTTACTGGCAATTTAGTTTTAAAGAATTGTTATTTAAAAAACATTCAGAATAAAAATTGAAGTATACCATGCGCTTGACACTGGATCAGATATGATGTTGTATATATTAAAGAAATAAATTAGATCCTGTTAGCCTGAGGATATAATCCTGAAGTTTAAGTAAATGTGAAATAGCATAATAATAAAGCATATGTGAAATTTTTTTCAACAGTGGTAAATTAGAGATGTTGATGGAATTCTCTGATATTTACACAGTTATGCCAAATGAACCATGGGCAATTTAAAAGCCTTAGAATGTTTTACATGTTATTTTACTTTTAAAAATTAAAGTCAAATAAAGGCGTGGTTAAGAGTTGTGTGTGAACTGCTTGCTGAGATTTTAGATTCGCTCTCCTGTACTTCCTGTTTTCTATATTTGCAATTAGATCGTTTCTTTTCCCTGTGAGGGTCATTCACATATGTGGAGGACTGGGGGAATTTATTGTTTTAGAGTTCTCTCAGTTTGTGTCTGAAAAAAATACCAATGATTTTGTAATGAATGGAAAACTGTTACGTATAGATAAATAGTTTTTCTGGGAAATTGATCATATTTTTATTCTGGACCAATTAAGGTTACAGTTTTAATTGCTTAAAAGCATCTAATAGTTTTAGTATTTCCATTGAAAACTATAAGAAAGATTTTTGTTATTTCAGGGTGTAAAATCTGATTATGTAAGATATATGGTATTTTTTGAAAATCTCAAGTTGAGTTCAACTTCCAAATAATTATATTTTATTTTTTTTTATTTTTATTTTTTTTTAAATTTTTATTTATTTATGATAGGCACACAGTGAGAGAGAGAGAGGCAGAGACACAGGCAGAGGGAGAAGCAGGCTCCATGCACGGGGAGCCCGACGTGGGATTCGATCCCGGGTCTCCAGGATCTCGCCCTGGGCAAAAGGCAGGCACCAAACCGCTGCGCCACCCAGGGATCCATAATTATATTTTAATATCACATTAATTACAAATACCATTACAGAGGTAAATCAGATATACCTCCCTTCCAATAAGGAATTTTAATTCCAATAAGGAAAATGAGTTTTTGATGAGCTGTGGTATACTTTGTCCATTCACTGTGGATAAATAAGATTTGATTGCACAGTTTTTGGTCATATATTGAATATTTTTATTTGCTCCAGTGATCTACCTAATTTGGGTTTGGTTTTGTTGTTGTTTTTAAAGGTTGCAAGGCCTTTCATGTTTATCTTTCTGTAAAGCTAGTCTTTAGAAAGAGATGTTAACTCCAACATCAACATTTTTCTTATATTATTATTTTGTTATACTATTATTTTTCTTGTTAAATAAATGAAAAATGAAATATATATAGCAGGTTTCTGATGTGCTGTAGGAGCTCAAAGATAAATGATATACCTTTTTTGATTTTAGTGAGCTTTATTTATATATTTCTTACAGGTATTCTCATGTTGGAGCTTATAAACTGAATGGCTTCAGAGAAGCCCTTGGATCCCTTCAAATTATATATACATTTTTTTTAAAGATTTTATTTATTTATTAATGAGAGACAGAGAGAGAGAGAGAGAGCAGCAGAGACACAGGCAGAGGGAGAAGCAGGCTCCATGCAAGGAGCCTGATGTGGGACTCTATCCTGAGTCTCCAGGATCAGGCCCTGGCTTAAGGCGGCGCTAAACCGCTGAGCCACTGGGACTGCCCTATATATACAAATTTTGCTGTGTGCATATATTTATGGCTTAAGGAGTGATCCATAGATTTCATCAGATATTTGAAAGACACTTGCTATCTAGAAAAGGTAAAGGAGATAAAACATTTAACTATAAATTAGTGTAATAAATGTTGTAATAAGGATAAAAATAAAGGTCTTTGGGAGATTAATGTAAACATTAGAGGCCCATCATGTTCAATGTCCTACATAGGATTCATTTCATATAGGCCTTTGCCTTGTGCATAGTATAGTGACTGGTGTACAGTAATGTTTGTATTAGTGAGGGTCCTGGTAGTAATGATTTTTTTTTTTGAAGATTATTTGAAGGGATTATTTGCAGAGGTGGGCATGGTTTAAGGTAACCAAAAATGAATGATGAATTACCCAGGGCCTGGCAGTGGTTGGAAACATCCACCCAAGGAAAGGGACAAGAGGATCAGAATTATGTTCCAGAACCCAATGACAATTGTAGGCATGGAAGAGGAGCCCTTTAATAGGAGCTGTGGCCAAAGAGGAAATAGGGTGAGAGTAAATTGTACCATTACTTCTATATCCTTCTACCTTTTGCTTTTCTGCTAATGCTTCCTGTTGGGAAGGACTGTCTCTTGTGCACAGTATTTCAATCCCACTTGGCCAAATAAAAGTCAGCCTTATGCTCGGAATACTTCCCCACTAAGAGATGAGGAGCTAACATAGCCTGTGCTGGGTTTACCACCTTTGTGGTGTTATCTTTCCTGGTGCCAGGCTTACTGAGTGTTTCTTTGTTCTGCTTAAGCATAGTCAATGGCTTTCGTATGCCCTCAGCTTTCAGTGTTTCAGACTCCAGGGACAATGTAGGGTAGAGAGGGGTAAGGTCCTTCTATTATACCACCAGAGGGGTGGGTGCCTATAGGCCCATTTCTGTTAGTCATTTAGCTGCTGGGGGCACCCACTAGCCAACTGATGCATACAACTGGAACTGATCTGTATCTTCTTTAATGTAAGTAAAGCATTTTCCAGTGTTTGACTTTATAGTCAAGCTTGGATACCAAGATTATTAATTACTTATTATTAATGTGGAGGAATCCTATTTATGTCTTTGGATATGTGCTCATTGTTTTGTGTTGCAAATGATTTCTTCCATTCTATGGTAGATTTAGGTTGAAGTGTTAACAAATTATATCTGGGTAGACAAAGATAAATATTTCTAGTCAGATGAAAGAATACATAAGGTTATAAGGAAGGAGAAGAAATTCACACATGAAACATTTGAGTAGTTTGTTTGGACTGAGGTTCATTAGAGTGAACCAGTGGAAAATAAGACTGGAAATTTCAAACTATATAGCCTCAGAGAGGCTCTAGAAAATGGCAAAATTATACCTCAACAGAATATCTTCTTTAAAATCAGTACTCCCTTCCTTTCTATTCAGGGCAACCTGTCTAGACAACCTGAAAGGAACTTTGGAAACTCTCTGGATATTTTTTACCTCTCTGGATAACTATCTCTAGGCTTCCTCCCCTCTGCCAGGGAAAGAATCTTCCTTTACTAAGGTGCTCCAGTGTTACTGCCTGGTGAAAAGGTATATCTTAGAACAAGAACTGAGAGCTGTAGACAAACTTCATCTTGTCTATGAAGAGTTCTAGATTTCTATGAGAAAGCTACTAGATATTGAAGTTAAGAGTACCTTCATACAACTGCTCTTTGTTTTCTGGTGTTTCTCATGATAGAGTGTTCCCTTGAAGACTTGGGGCTTTGATTTCCTAAGATTTGTATTCCCTTACTAACTTGAAGACTGATGTCTATAGGGCTCTTTGGTTTTATCATTCTCCAGTCTCAGCCTCTATCTTACTACTTCTGCACCAATGTGAAATGAATCCATTCTGTTCCCTCCTGAGATTATACTAGATTTTATTTTTATGGCCTTTCCTTGATCTTACGGATTTACCTTTCTCACCAAATCAGACAAAAACATTTCTGTCTCCTATATAAATAAAGGCAGTCCAGGGGTGCTATGGCAGCTCCATGATCATCTAGGACATAGTCGCCTTTCATCCAACAGTTTTTCCTTCTTTATCCAAGATGGCTGTAGAATGTCTGTGTTTCAGCCAGCAGAAGGAGAAATAGAAAAGGAGAAAGACATTTTTCTTGTCCCACGAAGGACTTCTCAAGTTGTGCGTACTACCCTGCTTATTATTTTATAAACCAACACTTAGTTAACATAGCCATAGTCTAAGGGACCCTTGGAAATATGTCTGCCTAAAAATAGCAACTCCTCATCCTAGAGAAAAAAAAGGGAGAATGGATGTTTGGGGGAGAGGGATCACTGATCTTTACTACATAAACCTTTGCTGTTGTGACTTAAATATTTTTCTGAGATAGCAAAGGGGAAGAGCATAGAATAATATGGAATATATAACTAATTTAAAATAGATTTTTATCAGAATGAGCTCATAACTTTAGATTCTGAATTCTTGGCTCTTTAAAATTTTTTACGTTGGTCTAGAAAGGTAGAAATAAATTGACTTCTAAGTTATTCATAATTTTTACTAATTTTTGGCAGTTTGACTTTACTAAACATAGATCTAATGTTTTATCAAATTTTTAAAAACAGCAAATGCCATTGAGCATTGCAAATATAAAGGAAATATGTGCTTTTTACCTTTGTAGAAGGTAAGTATATTTAACCCATTATTAAGAATAATTTACAGGGGCACCTGTGTGGCCGAGTCAGTTGAACATTTGACTCGGTTTTGGCCCGGGTCATGATCTCGGGATCATGGGATTGGGTCTCATGTCTGGCTTTGTGCTCAGTGCCAAGTCTGCTTGTCCCTCTCCTGCTCCCCACCCCCCAAAAAATAAATACACAAAGTCTTTTAAAAAAAGAATACAGAAAATATTTTACAATAGGTAACATAAAAGCTCTTGGATAGAATGAATTCAAATATATGGGAATTAAACAAAAATAATTTTAGCTCACTGAAAATTGGCTAAATATATAGTACACAATAGGTCGAATACCATAGACACTACAGATTATTATTATTATTATTATTATTATTATTATTTTTAAAGAGTTTATTTATTCATGAGAGACACAGAGAGAGAGAGGCAGAGACACAGGCAGAGGGAGAAGCAGGCTCTGTTCAGGGAGTCGGATGTGGGACTCGATCCCAGGTCTCCAGGATCACGCCCTGGGCTGAAGGCAGCGCTGAACTGCTGAGCCACCCAGGCTGCCTGACTCTAAAGGTTAAAAGAAGTTCTATTCTTCACAGCAGAGCTTGAGGAAAAAATTTTTTAACATAATTATTTTCATTATTAAAATGGTTTACTTAAAAAGAGCTGGTGTGTAAGACTGTAAGTGATAATTGTTTTTTCCTCCATAGGCAAGAAATTTGATAGCTATAGGACTGGGTGTTGCAGCTGTTGCATTTGCAGGTAAGATAAATAAAGGATACTTAGCAATAAATGTTGTAGGAGAAATATTTCCAAATAGCTTCTGTAGTGATTCATGAGGAGACCCTCCACATTCTGAGGTTTGGGTTAAGACATACATTCTCATTGTTTCCTCCAATTATAGTCACTGAACATTTGTCAGTGTAGCAAAACCTAGATAAACTGTGTAGTGAAGAAAATTAACAATATAGAAGCTAGGAAAACTAGCTCCAATAATGGTTGACTTTCCTGGCATTTTTTTAGTTTAAGCTATAGTATACTTTAATTTTTTTTTTTAATATAGAGCAGTGTAAGTGATATGGGATTCCCTTATTCTCCCATATTGATTTTTTTTCAATTTTATTTTATTTTATTTTATTTATTTATGATAGGCACACAGTGAGAGAGAGAGAGAGAGAGGCAGAGACATAGGCAGAGGGAGAAGCAGGCTCCATGCACTGGGAGCCCGACGTGGGATTCGATCCCGGGTCTCCAGGATCGCGCCCTGGGCCAAAGGCAGGCGCCAAACCGCTGCGCCACCCAGGGATCCCTCCATATTGATTTTTTTTTCTTGCAGGTCAGATTATATGTTTCTTGAACTGTCACTTTTCCTGATGAGCAGTTATTCCCCCAGAATGTATTAATTACTTCATTTTTTTTTTTTTTAATTACTTCATTTTTAACACATTGGTGTAATTTCCTTTTAAACTCAGGAGAATTTTTTTTACTACTCACCAAAGAATAGCTGTAAAAATTTAAAGCAAAATTGCTGTCTCTTCTAGTCATTAACATATAGTTTTAAATTGCATAGTTATTTCCTAGTCAGATATTAATCTGAGAGCATCTTGTTGATAAAGATTTACATTTTTTGTTTTAGCATTTGTGTCTCAAGTTCCACAATTTTGTGTTTCAGATCTTCTTTTTTTTTAATATTTTATTTATTTATGACAGATACAGAGAGAGAGAGAGAGAGAGGGGGCAGAGACACAGGCAGAGGGAGAAGCAGGCTCCATGCACCGGGAGCCCGATGTGGGATTCGATCCCGGGTCTCCAGGATCATGCCCTGGGCCAAAGGCAGGCACCAAACTGCTGCGCCACCCAGGGATCCCTCAGATCTTCTTTTCAAGTGAAGTTACATTCTATTGTGGTTATATGGACTTAGTAAGATCGAGTAGAAAAATGGGACATAAAAAATTTTTTTTGTTTTATATGATATTTAATTTCACACAACTATCTTTTAAAGCACCTTAACAATAAACACTTTAAAATCTAGGGCAGCCCGGGTTGCTCAGCAGTTTAGCACTGCCTTCGGCCCAGGATGTGATCCTGGAGACCCGGGATCGAATCCCATGTCGGGCTCTCTGCATGAAGCCTGCTTCTCCCTCTGCCTGTGTCTCTGCCTCTCTCTCTCTCTCTGTCTGTCTCTCATGAATAAATAAATAAAATCTTTAAAAAAACAAAAATCTAGAAGACCAATGGTTCAGATTCTCTTGGTCTTTGTGGCATCAGGAACTTGTGTCTCATTGTAACTATATTGAGGTTTCATGAGGAGACTATCATGTCCAAAAAGGAATTCTGACAAATTTGCCCATAAACATGAAACAATTTTAGTATTAACTATTAGAGTATTAGCTATTATTGGCATAGGTATTTTAAAATTCAAATGTAAGATTTTTATTTGAAATTAAAGAAAAATGCTGTACTTTTGCCAGAGTCTTCTTTCTAAAATGAGAAGAATTGGCATGTGTATTGTGTACATACCATACTGTTGCCAAGTTCTTATTACTAACTAGAATATTAAATAGCAGGCAGATCTCTTTCAGAGCCAAATATAACTGAATAATAGAATTTAGGAAAAAGTACACTTAAACTTGTTGAAACTAAGTCTTTTGGTCTATGGTTATAGTAAACCTCCAGATGTCACTTATTAAAGGCTTTGCCTGCTGTTTTCATCGAGACTGCCTAATTGTATGTGCTTTTAATTATTTTGAGATAACTTAAAAGTTATACTTTATACTATGATAGAATCACATAGAAGTTGACAACTCTAGGATAAGAGATTTGGATGAGTTAGGCTTTCACTTATTTATTTAATTTTACTTTACTTAATGCTCTCCTTGATCTTAAGAATTTTTTATCCTTTACTTGGATTGACTACTTCCCATTTCTAGCATCCTATTTTTCTCTTTCATATGTTTTTTTTTGCACAGGAATAACAATATGTTTAGACAGATAACTTTTTCTAAAAGATGTAGGTAATTGAACTTTCCCAGTGGAAATCTTGATTTGTAAAGAAGGTTATGGCTGGAAATTGAATAAAGTCCAGAGTGTCATAATGGGCTTTCTAGCAAGACTACTAGTACTAGATACTACTAGTATCTCCTTTTAGTAGATACATATGCTGATTAGTGTACAAAAGGTAAATTAGCCAGGTAATATTTCATTCTTGTTCCATACCCTCAAAACAATTTGGAACCTGTTTTTGCTATTGAAGATTCAGAGGAGTTTATTAGGATACCTAAGAAAGCACTAAAATAAAATAAAATGTTTTTAGGAGAATAGTCATCCTCAGTAAGAAATTAACAGTAAACAACTTTGGTGAATATTTCTTACATAATTGCTTTCTTACTTTAGAGGTCATGCCATTACTATTATCCCATGTTTTACAGATCATAAGTAGTATTTGTTTTCTATATATTTCAAAGTGATTATCACTGTGAAAACCAGTGCAAATAACCAGGTGTGTGAATATACTTACACAAAAGGACTTTATCTATAGTTTGTGGTAGAAAGAGTGCTAGGGTATTATTTTTTTGTTGCCTAGCATATTCTATGAAAGTAAGATATATAAACATTGACATTTTCTAATTTTATAATAATGAATTAGAACTTGATAAATTTAGTAACTATTTTACTGATGTTAAAATGAAATGCTTCTTCTATTTAATAAATTAGAAATTTGAAAAAATAGGACTTCCTGACAAATTTTGATATAGTTGTTGAAATAACATAGATAGAAGAAGCTATCAATAAATATTGTGGTTTGTACCTTGTGGGTATTGTATTTGATTATAGAAAATATATTTGCTTTTATTCCTGTTATTATTTAGGTCGCTATGCATTTCAGTTCTGGAAACCTCTAGAACAAGTAATCACAGAAACGACAAAGAAGATTTCTACTCCTGTGAGTTAAAGATGGCCTTAGTTAGAAGGCTCTTTTTAATTTTTGTTCATATGCCATTCTTGATAGTAATTTAGAAAATGTCTTGGATTTTCCAGCACTTGTAGTTTACTTTCTTTATTATATCCTAGGACAGTTGGTCCAATTTATTGATTTGTTTTAGTCTTGGTCACTTTATTTTTATTTCTAACCTTATTCCTGCTTTTGACATCTAATTACTATATTCTTTTTAGTAGTAAGTACACCGACCTTGAGGTAATTTCTCTTCCTTGTTTAATTAATATTAATTTATTCTTGTAGTGATTTTCTATACTAATCCCTGTGGTAAAAGCTGGGTATAGTTGAAGAACAAAACAGGCATTGTCCCTGCCCTGATGGAGCTTACCCAAGAGTTTATTTCATCCTAAAATTTGAAACTGACCCCCTTGTACCACCGTGTGGTCATCTCAAATATAAAATTATGAGATTCCAATCCTGAAATTCTATAGGGCTTACACATTAATCTATAGGCATTGTAGCTGCTATGCTGAGCTGAATATAAGTGAAGAATGAATGATAGTAGATATCTAAAAAGCTGCAGTGTAGTGAACTGGTTTGTACCACTAGACACAATGCAAAGAAAACTCACTGAAGCATTGCAGCATAAACATTGGCTTCTGGGAAATAGAAGCAGATATGGGATAGATCAACTTGTCTTGCAGCAATTTGAGAATGAATGGCTTGTTTTAGCAAAGGCATTACAGGCTTGTGAAGCTTAGTTAGCTATGAACAATGACCATACTTTCAAAGGATGACATACTGACAATTAAACTCAGTTTCAAAAGAACTGCAAGTGATTTTGCAGATATATATATATATATATGTATGTCTATGATTAGAGGGAACATGTTTCTTTTTTCCCTCTGTTTACCTACTTATATTTTATTTTCTGCAGTATTACTAGGTATTTATTTATTTATTTATTTATTTATTTATTTATTTATTTATACTAGGTATTTATTATTCATTTAGTAAATATTCATTAAGTTCCTACTACGTGACAGACAGTATTTTGGGGAGTGGGCTATAGACATGGACCATACAAAGACATTGGCCTTAAGAGTGTACATTTTAGTGGACACAGACAATTAACAAGTGACTAAGTAAAATACCTAATATGTAGAAATGTTGACTGTTTTTAAGAAAACTAAATCAAGGTAAGAGGTTCAAGAATAACAGCAGAGAGGAATCCATATTAGATGGGTTAGGGAAGGCCTCTCTGAGAAGGTGAGGGAGCAGACCAGGTAAATCTCTGAAGAAAGAGCTTTCTAGGCAGTGAGAACACTGCAAAGGTCCTGAGGTGGAAATGATCTTTGCAGTGAGAATAACTCCAGAGGAATATGCAAAGAGAATAATGGCCTAGATCATCTAAGGCCCAACAAACTATGATAAAAACTGCAAATTTCACTTTGAGTATAACGGAAAGCTTTTGGAACGTTGTGAGCCCTGGGGCAGTGTGATTTGCATTTTAGATTATCACTCTGCCTGCTGCCTGGAGTGTAGACAAGAATGAGCCAGAGTGAAAGCTGTCAATCCCGTTAAGAGGGTATTGAGATAGTGCAAGTAATACATAATGTTGGCTTGAAATAAAGGAATGGAAACAGTGGCATAGTTCTTTAATGGATTGTTATTTATGTCTTTCCATATGTTTATAAATAATGAATGGAGAAAATTTCAGAAATTATTTCTCTTCTGTTAAGGTGATCTTCAGTAGATATATTTATATTGTAAACAAAAGACTCACAAGTTTTATAGAACTACATTATTTAACATTGTAAAGGAAGAGAGAACAAGAAAATGAGAAAATTTTCACCGCTCTATGGAGCCTCACGGATAAGGTAGACGCATTTAAGAGGTTGTCACGGGTGTACGGAACTTGGCACCTGCATTTCTTAAGGAGAGAGAAATGATGTATCCCTCTTTCCTTCTCCTCTGTGGGTCTGAGGTAAGGAGCAATTTTTGATAAATCTGGCCCTTTTTTCCCCTACAAAGTACTACTCCTGCAATTTGCAGTGAAAATATTTCTTAGAACATCTTTATCATCATCGTCATCATCCTAATTATACCTCTGTGAAGATAAGAATGTCTTAAACAATTTTTAAGTATTAAAAAATCTAGGGAAACTGACAAATTAAATATATGCATACTTTCTCTTGGCACTAATGATTTCCAAGTGTCAAACTTCATAAAACACTGCATTTACAGAGTTTTAATCTTATAAATATGATTCATCATTAAACCAAATAGAGTTGCTAAAAAATGGGATTTATAATCATGTGCCACTAAATCTCTGTGACTCAAAGCCTGCAAGGTTCAGATTCCTATGGATTCTTTTTTAGATTTTTTTCTTGAGGTTTGCTTTCTCTGTGCTTTAACATCATCTTTTTCTTAAAACCCATCTTTGTTTTTTCATACTCCCCCTCCCCCCATTTTTCTGGAATACTGCCTGGAGTAATTTTTTCATATGGAATGCATGGATGGTAAATGTTTTAAGTTCTTCTCTGCTAACAGTTTGCTTCTTTTGCTCTCACTGTTAATCATCAGTTAGCTGCTGGTTGAAATCTGGTGGAGCCAGTAGGAGAGGAGTACAGAAATCTCTGCTCAGGAGGCTCCTGGCTGTCTCAGTCAGTGGAGCCTGCTGCTTCTCTTGCTCTTGGGGTCGTGAATTTGAGCCCCACCTTGAGGGTAGAGATTACTTAAAAAAAAATCTCTGCTCAGACTGAATGAACCTCAGTGCCCACATAAATTCTTTCCTGCATATTCTTAGCCGCATTTTCTGGTACACTCTCAGCCAGAATTTCTGATGTTCTTATTCTTACTCCTTTGTAAACAAGCAGCCTGTTTGGATTTTTGTCTTTGTTGTTTGTACTTTAGGCTTTTAGTTTTTTGGTGATTTTTGTTTTTAACTAGAAGTTTTTGGGGTTTTCTCTTTATTACTGATATTCTAAAATCTCACAGGTATTCTTAGTGTGACTTAAGTGAAAATTGTCTATTTTTGTTTTAGAAGATTCTCTCATACTTTATTTTTCCTTCCATTGTCTCTCTTCTCTGTTTCTGGAATTTTTATTAGAGACACATTGGACCTCTAAGTCTATCCTTCATGTCTCTGAACATTTTCTCTCTTATCTTTTTGCTTTACATTCCACAGTATTTCCAAAGCTTATTTTCCATATTACCTGATTATTTTTTAATAATGGCTATTCTGTTATTTAGTCCATCTGCTAAATTTTTTACATCAGTAATATTTTAATACCTGAAAATTTTCTTGTTTCTTTTTCATAGCAATTTACTCTTTGTGGATATAAGATACTAATTCAAATTTTGTCAAATCTTTTTCTGCTTCCTGATTTATCTCCCTCTTCCAAAAGCTAGGTGTTATTTGTTCATCTTTGTTCCACTTTTCCCCCATGATACTGGATTTGTTCAAATATCTGATAAGCCTTGGTTATTGGTTTATGTTTGTGAGAACTAAGTTGATTAATATAAGTGGCCTTCCTAAACAGTTTGGTAGACTTACTTCAGTAATTTAGTTGAATGGGACGGTTCATAGTGGGCTATGAATACAATGATAGGTTATGTCATCAGACATGTCTTCCAAAGCAAGGAGCACCCAGAGGCAGGCTTGGGACCTCTAGAGAGAGGTTGAGGAGAGATTGAGTACTATGTGTATTTTATTTCTTGGCACACTCTGTCCCTCCCTGGCCTTCTGGGTTCTGAAATGTGAGCTGCTATTTACTCCCCTTTGCTTCTCTCAGACCTACCACCTGCAATGAAATATATCCCAGGCATGCAATTGTCTTTCTTAGCCTGAGGGCAAAATGACAGGTGGCAGTCCTCTTAATTTCCTGAGAAGGCTTTTCTTTTTTCTTCTGGTGTTTGAGGCTACAGTGATTTTTCTGTATGTGCAGTCTTACATGTTTTCAACCTTCTAGTATTTAAAGTTTCTGACTTACTACTTTTCTCATTTCTTGTTTTTCTAGGCCTATAATGGACTTTTCCTTTTAAAAATATCTCTCTTCTCATTTCAGAGATACTTTAGGAAGCAAAAGACCTTTTTATTTTATTTTTTATTTTTTTTATTTTTTTAATTTTATTTATGATAGTCACAGAGAGAGAGAGAGAGAGAGAGAGGCAGAGACACAGGCAGAGGGAGAAGCAGGCTCCATGCACCGGGAGCCCGATGTGGGATTCGATCCCGGGTCTCCAGGATCGTGCCCTGGGCCAAAGGCAGGCGCCAAACCGCTGCGCCACCCAGGGATCCCCGCAAAAGACCTTTTTAATGCAATATTCTGTTTTAAACTTTTTTAGTTTTTTGCTTGATTTTTAGTATATTAAAAACTCAGCTAATTAACTCAGCTAATGTTGACTATCCCTAATTTTTTTCCTGGGGGAAAAACTCAAGTCATTCATCTTCTTCTGAGGCTTTTCTTTTTCTTTTTTTTTTTTTTAATTTATTTATGATAGTCACACAGAGAGAGAGAGAGAGAGAGGGGCAGAGACACAGGCAGAGAGAGAAGCAGGCTCCATGCACCAGGAGCCTGACGTGGGATTCGATCCCGGGTCTCCAGGATCGCGCCCTGGGCCAAAGGCAGGCGCTAAACCGCTGCGCCACCCAGGGATCCCCGGCTTTTATTTTTCTATTTGTGAAAGTATCCTTTTATTTTATTACAATTTTTAAAAATTGCACTTCTTTTGTCTTACAGTTAAGTGATATTCAAGTAACCAACATAAATTAAAATCCTCTCTGTGGTTCTCTAAATAGATTATTGTAAATAATAGGAATTTATGATAAATGTATTTCTTCTCAAGATTATGGAATGATATAGTTCTTTGGTTGTCTGGGGGGTTTTGTATTTCAGGCTCTTGGCTGAGTAAATTATTTAATGAAGATTTTGTTTAACTTGATTCATTTCATATTTGATAATATATGGCACTATAGCATTTAATGCTAATTTTAGAAGGAAAATTATATTGAGGTATGTTGTTTATATATATACTTTATGAAAGAGTGATACAAAATAGTAATTTGTAAGGTTCAGGGTATATTTCAAATAGACAGCAGCATAAAAGTA
This sequence comes from Canis lupus familiaris, assembly GCF_011100685.1. Taxonomy (NCBI): domain Eukaryota; kingdom Metazoa; phylum Chordata; class Mammalia; order Carnivora; family Canidae; genus Canis; species Canis lupus. The sequence goes on along the minus strand of NC_049243.1, from coordinate 7,764,603 downwards.
GTGGAATCATACTGTTTCTGTTCTTGGAAAGTCTTTTAGAAAAGTATAGCCATCCACTCTATTTGATGGAGTTTTTCTTTTTTTTTTTTTTTTTTAAACTTTTAAAAAAATTTTTATTTATTTATTTATGATAGTCACACACACACACACAGAGGCAGAGACATAGGCAGAGGTAGAAGCAGGCTCCATGCACCGGGAGCCCGACGTGGGATTCGATCCCGGGTCTCCAGGATCGCGCCCTGGGCCAAAGGCAGGCGCCAAACCGCTGCGCCACCCAGGGATCCCTGATGGAGTTTTTCTATGTTGTTCCTTCCAGTTATGCACAGATTAACTTACTCATAAGCAGGCCAGTGTTTTAGGATGTGAGCCTCATCCAGATGTGAAATTTTAAGTTCTGGGTCTCCTTTTCCACCTGGGCAAAACTAAAAGTAAATAATTGCTCAGATATAATACCTGCCCTTAGGGTTAATGAGCTTTGTGACTAGTGGGAGTGACACTTCATGAAACATCAATTTATCTGTTTATTCTGAAATTTTGGAGCTCCCTAAGGTAAATAAATACTGATAGAAATGTCAGGAAGTAAGTATGCATCTAGTAAAAATTTTGATCTGCTGAGAGAAAGCTTAAAACCAGCAGTTATTCCTCTATTAAATCCCCTAGTCCTTTATATATTCTGTGTGTATGTGTGTGTGCACCCACACATGTCCAGGTTACTTTGTGTACTTAAATAATTTGATTCTTTTCCTCCTCTCACAAGTTGGAGAAGGGCATTGTTGTTAGTTTTCTTTCTAGATTGTAAATTACTCGAAACTTGAAATAGTATATCCTATTCCTCACAACACTGGTACATTGATAGATTAGCATCTATGCGATGAAGGACAAAACTTGACCTGTCTCACTGAAATGTTCCTGGCATGTAGTGGGTGCTGAAATGTTTGTTAAATGAATTAATTGCCAGGGATTTATTACGAAGTGGAAATTTATAACAAGTTGTTCAAAGACAACAGCTTATATAAATGACCAGATCTGGCTCATTTTTTAAATTCTAATGATTTCCTTTGTCTTTTATTTAGTTCTCCTTTTTAAAAAATTGTACAGGTAGCCTCTGTTGTTGAAAATTTAGAAAGTAAAAATAAACATAAAGAAGAAAAAAATATTCATAATGCTACCAACGAAAAATAATATTTTAGTATATATATATTTTCTGATTTTGTTTTATGTTTACATACGCTTATTTTTCCATACAAAAATAGGGGTTCATGTTTTAAAATCATGTATGCAGTGTAATCATTGATGTATTTTTTTTCCTTCTAAAAGTTGAATTCATGCATCCTGTTTCTCTGTTAAGAATTTCTATTTTTTTATATATATATTTTTAATTTTTATTTATTTATGATAGTCACACAGAGAGAGAGAGAGAGAGAGGCAGAGACACAAGCAGAGGGAGAAGCAGGCTCCATGCACCGGGAGCCCGACGTGGGATTCGATCCCGGGTCTCCAGGATCGCGCCCTGGGCCAAAGGCAGGCGCCAAACCGCTGCACCACCCAGGGATCCCTCTGTTAAGAATTTCTAAAGCATTGTCTGTACTTGCTGTCTCCTGTTCCTTCCCTCCTGTACTCTCTTAAATCCACTCTAATCAGACTCTCACAGCTACTCCCTGCAGCTCTTGTCAAAGACTTTGACCTCTGATAAATTCAGCAGTCAGTTCTCAGCTCACATCTGACTTAACCTATCAGAAGTGTTTGAAACTGTTTTTCCCTTCCTTACTTTTGGTGTCTGCTTTTCCTTTTGCCTCACTGCTGGGCCTCCTCAGTCTGCCTCCTGATTCCTCTCCATTTCTGGACCCCTTCAAACTTGCAGTCTCTAGGGCTCAGTCTTTGGACTTCTCTACTCTCACTCCTTAGGTAATCTCATTCAGTCTCATGGCTTTACAGACTGTATGTATACTCATGAGTCCCAAATGTTACCTCCAAGTCAGACTTCTCCATTTAGATATTTAACAGACATTTCAAACTTACTATATCCAAAACCAATTTCCTAATATTTATTACCCACAACAAATAACTGCTTCCACTCTTAAGTCATTAAAATGGCAGTTTGGCAGTTTAGGCAAAAAATCGTAAAGTCACTTGCAGTTTAAGTTCACCAGAACTGAGACAAAGCAGACAGGCAGAAATTAGCAAGCTGATGGTGTTAGGAGTTAGACAATTAAATAGTCAGAGCCAAGGTTCCTGACAAGAAAACAGGGTACGAGGACAGCTAAGACAAAACTGCATTAGCATCCTTCTTTTGCAGCTTAAATAGGACCATAGTAGTATCCTGTCTAGCAGCTTCTGCATAGGTGACTTTTGTAAAATATCCTGAGACAAAAACAACCATAAAACATTGGTCACTATCATTGGTTGAGGCAGTTAGTCTCTAATTGTCAGCCCCAAAAGATCACCAGTATATGAACAATAACTCAGTAGGTGGACGGGTGTGTGATCAAAGCCCTGATTGGCACACCTTAGCAGCCAATCCACAGGGGATGCATACTCAGGATGCTTAAGATAGTTTTACAAAAGAGCTCACAAGAATCCCTAGATTTAAATGCCAGAACAGCAACCGTCTCTGGTGTGTCCGTGTCTGTCTGTCTGTCTGTCTCTCTCTCTCTCTCTCTCTCTCTCTCTCTCGGAGCTTTGTACTGTTGCTCAATAAACTTTGCCTTGCTGCCCCCCCCACACACACACTCTGTCTGGTTTACCTCTTTCTCCTTGGAAGCAGCATGACCAAGAACCGTGGGAAGTAAAGGAATAGAAATCTTGCAACAGTAGTTCATTAGGGAGTGCTCTTAGGGTCAACAGCTCCAGAAGGGAAGAGAAGGAAGAAGGACAGAGATGATTTAGTTTGCAGTACAGTCGTAACAAAGGCCTCAGCCAACCTCATGCCAAGCTCTAAGACTCAGATGGCTCATTGTGGTTGTCCCAGGTTGGGGCAAGGAGCCATAAGGCTAAATGATACTTAACCTGATAAGTGAGTTATAGATATGAGGTCCAAGGACTGAGCTCTAGAGTACTACAATGTTTATATTCCTATATCAAACAGAAACTGCTCTGGGAAAGGGACCTGAATTTGAATTTCTCCAGCCAAGGCAATTCCTAAAGAATATGACAGCTTGAGTACTATCTATCAGTAACAGCCTCAGGATCTAAAAGGGAAGCTGAACAGTGTATAGTGGTGTTTACTATGTCAACTTTAATCCCTCTCTTTTCATACCCCTTATTTTATCTACCAAGAAAATGTTAGTTTTGCTTTCAGAATATATCTAGAATCTGATCACTTTTAAATTAGCTCTGCCATTACCACATTGGCCCATACCACCGTCATCTCTTGCCTAGATTATTGCTTTGTCCTCTTAACTAGTCTCCCGCTTCCCTCTTGCACCTTTCTATTCTCCACTTGGCATTTAGGGTAATCCTTTCAAAATAAAGTCAGATGACATTACCTCAGTGCTCTGGCTTCTACTGCTGCTGAGAATAGAATCCTAAATTATTTCAGTTGCTTACAGCCGTCTCCCCCATTACCCACCCACCCCAATCTGGCCCAGTTGCCTCTCTGATACTTCTGATACTACTTTCTTCCTTGCTCATGCCTTTCTAGCCACCTTTCAGTGATCTTGCAGTCGTTTTCTGGTCTTTTTGGCCTGCCTGTCTGCTAACTTGATATCCTCCCCACTTTGTCAGTTCCTTCTCTTCCTTCTCTATCAGGCAATCCAGTAGGTAAAAAAGATGTGTGTCATACCAACATTCATGACTTATCAAGTTATCCAATGAGAAAATTACTGCAGAGCTTAGGAAAAGTTCAAGTCTTTGGCTTCTACTGATTTCTTTTATTCTGTTATATCTTAATGTAGAAAAATTAATGTATTTGAAGGTGGAAAAAATTGTTAATGTTTTTTAAATTCACCTTGGTCATAGTTTCTTATAAAGAATCATTGTTTAGTGCTCCCCCCCCACACCGTTTCGAGTTGATTCTAGTAAAATACATTCCTCTTACTGCAGTTATGATGGGATTGAAGTCATGCCACCTCATACATGGAACTAATTATTTCATGCTCTTTCTTTCCTGTACAGAGCCTTTCATCCTACTATAAAGGAGGATTTGAACAGAAAATGAGTAGGCGAGAAGCTAGTCTTATTTTGGGTATAAGGTAGGTGTGCTGCATATGTATTATTTTGTTCTGTAGCCAAGCTTGTTTTGAAAAAAAAGAGAAAATATTACAGTAAAGTTATCCTTGTATTTTAAATTTTGAATAGGAGGCAGAGGAGAAAATACAAAATTTCTACATTTTAAAATCTCAAATCTAAGAGAATATCCTACTTCCCCTAAAAATATCAGACGTAGTTATGATGCATCTTTATTCCTTAATAAGGAAATCTGAGCTCTTATATTTGAATACTTGTTTCACAGCAGTTATCAAAATATCCCTTATTGTGACACTGAATTCTTTCTGGATTTAGTTTTATAATTTGATATCTGTCATTTTCCTGTTATAATATGGGATCTGTTTGACAATTCTACTTCCACAATTTGACATCCATCATATTTTATTATAATTGTTTCATCGTAGTATCTATTTATATTGTGTGACTTTGGTCAGTGTAGGAGGAAGTTAATGTTGTGTGATTGCTCTGTGATATTTTAACTTTCAATGTTAAGTGATGTCCCCTGCTATAGATTTGCTAGTCACTATATTCATTTGTTTACCTTATGTTCCCTTAGAACTCACTCAAATTTTTGTGGGGGTTGGTTACAGTATGTCATCTACAACAAATCTGTTGATTTAATCAATACAAGCAAAATAGATCATAAAGCCCTATGTTGTTACAGCCTTTTATTTTTTTAAAGACTTTATTTATTTGAGAGAGAGCAGGAGATAGAACGTGCGCACCCACACAAGCAGTGGTGAGGGTCAGAGGGAGCGGGAGAAGCAGGTTCCTCACTGAGCAGGGAGCCCAATGCAGGGCTAGATCCCAGGACCCTGGGATCCTGACCTGAGCTGAAGGCAAACGCTTAACCCACTGAGCCACCCAGGCACCCTGATACAGCCTTTTAAATCTCTTGTAGATTAGCAGATTTTTAAGGCCAAAAACATTTCATTATTTCTTTTGACTTAGCAAGAAAAACAAAGGGGTGGAGAGCAAGGGAAAGAGCTCAGTTCAGCTTGATGCTTTATTAAATAAGAGATGAAATATCTCACTGAGAAAAAGTTTTAGGTAGGGGAACCAAATTAGGAAGTTGATGGTATTACTGATTATTCTTTATTTTAATATTATTCAGGATGGCCATGTTTTTTTTACTTGAACTTTTATTGGGTCCCCTTACCATCCTATTCATAGTCTTGGAATGTGAATATGAAACTTAATACAAAATTGAATATAAAGGTTTTTGAGAATATCAGTTAACATCATCCAAGGCACTCCTGTTGTTAAGACAGATAAATAGGACTTGAGATTTATGATTATACAGGTTTATCCTTTTGAACTAGAAGCTGTATAAAATTTCACAAGGATAATTTGCTGTGTTAAGAGTATATACTCTAGGGGCACTTGGGTGGCTCAGTGGTTGAGCATCTGCCTTCAGCTCAGGTCGTGATCCCAGGGTTCTGGGATTGAGTTCCGCACCAGGCTTCCCACAGGGAGCTTCCTTCACCCACTGTCTGTGTCTTTGCCTATCTTTCTGTGTGTTTCATGAATAGATAAATAAAATCTTTTTAAAAAAAGCATATATACTCTAATAACAGGTGAGTCTGAGCATGAATACCAGTTTTACCATTTACTAGCTGTGTGACTTCAATGTCGTCATTTATAAAATAGAGATAATGTTAGTTTCTATTGTCTAGGGTTGTTGTGAAGACTAATACATAGATAATTCTTAATATATAAACATGGCACTTAGTAACTACTCAACAAATACCAGCTGAGGAAAATGGATCCTTATTCTGGTTCTGTCACTGAAGCACTGCATTGTATGACCCAGGTCAAGTTATTTTTAGCTCTTCTACCCTTCAGTTTCTTAAGTTTTGAATAGAATTAATAATATTTAGCCTTGTTGAAATAATATAAAATAATAGGATGATATTTTATATAAAAGTGCCTATCAAATAACAAGCACTAAATAAATCTTGGCTCCTCTTTTTTCCCATCTGTATCACAAATGCAGAAGCTAAATATTTGCCCTTAACACATTAAATAGAAAGGTAAACCTTATTTGCTTTCTTTTAGCCCTTTCTTTCAGTCAAGTAGTGTTGATTTTGAAAAGATTCTTTAAGATGTGAATATATTGCTGTGGCTCCATTCTCTGTATTCAATGAATCTAAACTATTTAGATTATATAACAAGTAGGTAAAGACAAAATGGAGCTGACTCTTGATAACCTATTAAGAATATTTTAATATTCTATGTGCCATTCTTACATATTTCATGAAGCCTAAAATAATTTACTGAGCTGCTCAGGAAAATTATTATTATACCTGCTACTTTCCGAAATGATACACATTGTGATTTTTATACTTTCTGGAAACTTCTGTGGAACTTTGTTAAGCTAAATGTTATTTAGCTTAGTAGTAAAAGACCAGTAGTAAAAACAATGAAACCAAAACTGTTCCATTTACCACAGGATTAGAGAATACTCAGTTCTGTGTACCCCCTTCTCCAGTTGGATCCATTCCAGGGAACATGGTTTATATTCCTTGATCCAGGCAATGTGATATTTAAAATTATACTTTCAATTTCATGGTAAAATTGTCTGTACTAGAGATACATCACGCTTTATTCAATTTTTATACTATGTTTAAGAACTAGGATTCTCCCATCTTGTTTAATCTTTAGAACAACAAATAAATGCATTAAAATGTATTAAGTTTCTAGAGACTTAATAGAGCAGTAAGGAAAGGGGAACTCTGCAGGCACACAAGAATACTTCTTTCAACCCCAAAGCTCACCACCAGGAGTCATAATTATTATCTTAAAGGCAGAATATTTTGAATGGCCATCTTTGTACATAAAACTCTCCTTGCATCTCTTACTTCCTTCAGTCTATCCAGTTTGGCAGTTGGCAGACCGCACTGTACATAATGCTTTATGGACTTCTGTGTGCAAAACCGTGTGTACTGTTTTTTATAGGCATTGTGAGTGATTATCAAGGATAATTTAGCAGGTTTAATTATCAAGGTTAATACTTCAGATTTTGTCCTACGTGCTAAATTAAAGTTTAATATCCAGAATAAGATATAACTTACCATGTAAACTCCCCCTCAGAACCCATAGAATGAAAAATTAGATTTTACTGAATTTATCATCTTCATTATATAGTGGTCCACATTTGATTTGCTTTATGAAATGTTTTTAAAGCTCCTCTTTGTCTACTTTAACATTTCCTGCAATACAATAATCCCTTATAGTGTCAGTATTTACTAATAGAGAGCCATTATTCTTTGAAGGAATTTACCTTTTTTATAGCCATTTTCTTTTTGGAGGTCTGTATAAAATGCATTAAGCACCTATAGCGTATTCAATACTAGATACTATTTTAAGATGCAAATCATAGCTTCTGCTCTTTAGTTTGGTATCTATCTGAGGAGACATGTCAAATATCTATAAGACAACTAGAAAACATAACCAGTAAAGGAAAGCAGTACTATAAAGCACCACGAAAGAGAATGATAAATGTAGATTGGCTACTGGAAACTAAACATTGGAATTAAAAAAAAAAATAATGTGTTTTTCAGTTTTTAATAGGCAGTTAAACAATAAAGTGGTCATAGCCCTGGTGCAATGTTTAATGACTTATTTTTCAAAACTTAGTAGTCTTTAGAATCAGACAAGGTCTTGATTATCTATTTGAGATGTATCTGCAAACCAAAGAGTAAGTTTGAAATGGTCCTGCAACGGACTTTCATCAACAGTGAAAAGGAAATATCCTAATAATCCTTACACTAAAAGACTTCTTTATTATTTACATTTTTTTATTTAAAAATTTTTCCTTTAGTTTTATTGAGATATAATTGACATGTAACATTGTATATTAGTTTAAGATGTATAACACATTGATTTGATATATATATATATAATATATATATTGCAAAATGTTTATCACAATAACTTTGGTTAACATCCTTCACCTCGGGCAGCCCAGGTGGCTCAGCAATTTAACGCCTGCCTTCAGCCCAGGGCATGTTCCTGGAGACCCAGGATCGAGTCCCACGTCAGGCTCCCTGCATGGAGCCTGCTGCTCTCTCTGCCTGCTTCTCCCTCTGCCTGTGTCTCTGCCTCTCTCTCTCTCTCTCTCTCTCTCTCTCTCTCTCTCTCTCTCTGTGTCTCTCATGAATAAAAAAATAAAATCTTAAAAAAAAAATCCTTCATCTCACATAGTTACAGACTTATTTTTTCTTGTGATGAGAACTTTTAAGGTCTACCTTTTTTTTTTTTTTAGCAACTTTCAAATATAAAATACAACATTGTTAAATGTAGTCACTATGCTGTACATTCCATCCCCAGGACTTACTAATCTTATAACTGTAAGTTGGACCTTTTGACTGCCTTCACCTATTTCCCTCACCCTCCTATTCTTGTCTTTGGCAACCACCAAACTGTTCTCTGTTTCTGTGAGTTTGGCTTTTTCAGATTCCACATATAAATGAGACCATACAGTATTTGTCTTTCTCTCCAACTTATTTCACTTAGTATAATGCTGTCAGGGTCCATTCATGCTGTCAACAAATAGCAAGACTTTCTTCTTTTTTATGACTGAAAAATATTCTGGGAGGTGTGTGTGTCACATTCTTTGATCCATTCATCCGTTGATGGACACAGGTTGTTTCTGTGTCTGGCTATTGTAAATAATCCTGCAGTGAACATGCAAGTGCAGATACCTCTTTGAAACATTGATTTTATTTCCTTCAGATATATACCCAGAAGTGGAATTGCCAGATAATATGGTAGTTCTATTTTTAATTTTTTCAGAACCTCTATACTGTTCCATAGTAGCTGTACCAGTTTACATTTCAACAAATAGTGTACAAAAGTTAACTCTGCATCTTTCTAACACTTGTTTATTTTTTGTCTTTTTAATGACAGTCATTCTGCAGGCTGTGATGTGATATCTCATTGTTTTGATTTGCATTTCCCTGATGATTAGTGATGCAGATCACCTCATTTACCTGTTTACCATTTTATGTTTTTGGGAACAGATCTAGTCAGATCCACCACTCTTTTTAAAATCCTATCTGTCTGTCTGTCTGTCTATGTATCTAGCTGTGTTATACTGTTGAATTGGTAGGAGTTTTTTTTTTTTTTTTTATGATAGTCACAGAGAGAGAGAGAGAGAGAGGCAGAGACACAGGCAGAGGGAGAAGCAGGCTCCATGCACCGAGAGCCCGATGTGGGATTCGATCCCGGGTCTCCAGGATCGCGCCCTGGGCCAAAGGCAGGTGCTAACCCGCTGCGCCACCCAGGGATCCCCGGTAGGAGTTTGAAATATATCTTATCCAATATATAATTTGCAAATATTTTCTCCCTATTCCATAGGTTGCTTTTTTCATTTTATTGATGGTTTTTCTTGCTGTGTAGAAACTTTTTAAAGTTTGGTATAATCCCACTTGTTTAATTTTGTTTTGTTGCCTTTGCTTTGATTTCATATTTAAAAAATTACTGCAAACCCTGATGTCAAGGAGCTTGCCCCCTGTATTTTCTTTAGGAGTGTTATGGTTTCAGGTCTTTATTAATTAGTTCAAGGGTTTAATCCATTTTGAGTTGATTTTTTGCCTATGATGTAAGATAAGGGTCCAGTTTCATTCCTTTGCATGTGGCTGTCCAGGATTCCCAATACCATTTATTGAAGAGACTATCTTTTACTCGTTTTATATTTTTGGCACCTTTGTCGTAAATTAATTGACCATATATGAATGGGTTTGTTTCTGGGTTCTCTGTTCCATTGATCTATGTGTCTGTTTTTAACATAATACCATACTATTTTGCTTATTATAGCTTTGTAATATAGTTTGAATTTAGGAAGCGTGATGCTTCCAGCTTTGTTCTTTCCCAAGATTGGTTTGGCTATTTGGAGTCTTTGTGGTTCCATACAAATTTTAAGATTGTTCCATTTTTGTGAAAAATGCTTTGGAATTTTAATAGGGGTTTCATTGGATCTGTAGATTGCTTTGAGTAGTATGGACATTTTAACAGAATTAATTCTCCCAATTCATGACCATAGGATATCTTTCTGTGTATTGGTGTTTTTAATTTCTTTCATCAATGCTTTATAGTTTTCAGTATACAGGTCTTTAACCATCCTTGATTAAATTTATTCCTAGATATTTTATTCTTTTTGCTGCAATTGTAAATGGTATTGTTTTCTTACTTTCTCTTTCTGATAGTTTGTTATTAGTGTATAGAAGGGTAACAGATTTTTGTATATTGATTTTGTATCCTCAAACTTTACTTAATTTGTTAATTAGTTCTAAGTTTCAGGGTTTTCTTTATGTAATATGTCATCTGCAGTTTTACTTCTTCATTTTTCATTTTGATGCCCTTCATTTCCTTTCCTTACCTAATTGCTCTGGCCATGACTTCCGGTACTATGTTGGATAAAAGTGGTGAGAGTGGAAAACCTTGCTTTATATCTGATCTAAGAAGAAAAATTTGGAGCTTTTCACCACTGAGTATGATATTTGCTATGCATTTGTCATATGGCCTTTATCATGTTGAGGTATGTTCCCTCTATACTGTGTTGAGAGTTTTGTCATGAGTAAGTATTGAATTTTGTCAATTGGTCTGTTCTATTTCTTTGGAATATCATATGATTTTTATCCTTTATTTTGTTTCACATTTATGATGTTTCACATTGATTTGTGAGTGTTGTACCACTTTTTTTATCCCTAGAATAAATCCTACTTGTTCATAATATATAATTGTTCATAATATATGATTCTTTTAATGTTTTGTTGAATTTGGTTTGCTAATATTTTGCTGGGGAGTTTCGCATCTATGTTCATCAGGGATGTTGGCCTGTAATTTTCTTTTCTTATAGTGTTCTTCAGGATAATGCTGGCTTCATAAAATGAGTGTTTCTATTTTTTGGAAAAGTTTGAGGGGAACTGGTATTCTTTAAATGTTGGGTAGGTTTCAGTAAAGCTCTCTGTCCTGGGCTTTTCTTTGTTGGGAGGTTTTTGTTTAGTGATTCAGTCTCATTGTTAATAATTGGTCTGTTCAGATTTTCTATTTCTTCCTCATTCAATCTTGGTAGGTTGTATGTTTCTCAAATTTATTTCTTTTACATTGTCCATTTTGTTGGTGTATAATTGTTGATAGTAGTTTCTTAGGATCCTTCTACATTGTCCATTTTGTTGGTGTGTAATTGTTGGTAGTAGTCTCTTAGGATCCTTTGTCTTTCTGTCGCATCAGTTGTAATGTCTTTTCTTTCATTTCTGATTTATTTTATTTTATTTAATTATTCATGAGAGACACAGAGAGAGAGAGGCAGAGACATAGGCAGAGGGAGAAGCAGGCTCCCTGTGGGGAGCCTGATGTGGGACTCCATCCCAGGACCCCAGGGTCACCACCTGAGCCCAAGACAGCTGCTCAACCACTGAGCCCTCCCAGCCCCACCCCAGGTGCCCCTCATTTCTGATTTTATTTGAGTCTTCTCTCCTATTTTTATGGTGGGTCTAGCGAATGGTTTGTGTATTTTGCTTACCTTAAAAAAAAAAAAAAAAAAACAATTCTTAGTCTCTGTTTCATTTATTTTTACTCTGGATCTTTGTTATTTCTTTGTTATTTCTTTCCTTCAACTAACTTTGTTCTTAGTTTTTCCTTTTATTTATTTATTTTTTTTAAATTCTATGAGGTATAAATGAGGTTGTTTATTTGAGCTCTTTCTTTTTTATTTATTTTTTTATTTTTATTTTTTTTTAATTTTTATTTATTTATGATAGTCACACAGAGAGAGAGAGAGGCAGAGACATAGGCAGAGGGAGAAGCAGGCTCCATGCACCGGGAGCCTGACGTGGGATTCGATCCCGGGTCTCCAGGATCGCGCCCTGGGCCAAAGGCAGGCGCCAAACCGCTGCGCCACCCAGGGATCCCCTCTTTCTTTTTTAATATAGACATTTATACAATAAACTTTCGTCTTAGAACTGCTTTTGCTGTATCCTATAAATTTGTGTTAGATTTTCATTTGCATTTGTCTCAAGATATTTTTTCTCTTTTCATTTTGTCTTTGACTCAAGACATTTTTTTTATTTATGGAAAAATATTTTATATGCATATTCAGCAATTGATAGTGTGTTTTAACATGCTGGTGATCTGTTATTTTTTTTTTTTTTTTTTTTTTTTTTAATTTTTTTTTTTTATTTATTTATGATAGTCACACACACAGAGAGAGAGAGGCAGAGACATAGGCAGAGGGAGAAGCAGGCTCCATGCACCGGGAGCCCGACGTGGGATTCGATCCTGGGTCTCCAGGATCACGCCCTAGGCCAAAGGCAGGCGCTAAACCGCTGCGCCACCCAGGGATCCCTGATCTGTTATTTGACCTCAAAAGATTAGAAGTATAAGTAACTGTCAAGGAATAGTTAGACTGGAACAATGGCAGAATCAAGGGTTGACAGCTAATAGCAAGGGAGGCAGTGCTAAAAACAGAGGACTTAAATGGAAAGTATTCTCGGACTCCTTAAGACAAGGGAGAGCAAATCTCTGCAGACCTTAAGAATTTCTTTACACTTAATTTATACTCAGGTTAATGCTTTTGAGTTACTCAGGAAACATTGAATTAGGTTAATTATACTTCATTTTTAAAAGTAGGAAATATGTAATATATTTTCATAATCATCCTTTATCTTAATAATAATAATTAAGGATTAGTTATTTTTGAGCACTTGAACACTGACTCTATGCTAGGTTATGCTAATAATGATCCTAGGAGGTAGTTTAGTATGTCTGTTTTACTTATGAGAAAATTTTTAGTCAGAGAGTTTAAGTGAGCAAGACAGTTTTGTAGCTAATGAATGGTGGAATCAGGATGTTGAACCTATGTCTGAATATCTCTAAAAGTATCTGCTTTTAGCCAATACAGTGTGATTCATTCATACAAATTAAATTACTTTAAGCTTTACAATGACGACTCTGTACTTTAAGTCAGATGCTGTTATCCCCATTTGAGACCCAGAAAAGTTAAGTACTTAGATAAGATAGTATAGCTATTAATTAGCAATATCAGAATTTAGTTGTTGTTAAGTGTCAATTTTGTTTCCTTGCCTGGAAAATGTATTAGTGAGAAACATTTTCAATACTGGATAAACTAGTTTTACTGAAATCATTTTAGGTTTATTTAACTTTCTCATTTTTTGTTTATTGCAAAGGTTCTAACAGCGAGGTTTTTCCCATAGGTTTCTCACAAGCTAAATAAGTTATGAGCTATGAAGAGTTTTGAGATGCTCTGTTGAAACATAATAATAGTAAAAGCTAACTATTTTGGAGCACTTGCTACATGTCAGACACTATTCTAATACTTTCACCCTTACAGTCACTCTATGAGGAATTTGTTGTTCCTAGCCCTGTTTTTACAATGAGGAAACTGAAGTGTAGAGAGGTTAAATAATTTGGCCAAATTTACTTCATCCTAAATAGCAATGGGAATGAAATCTGGCTCTGAAGTCTAGATGCTTGTCTGTTATACTACATAAACTACCTTCCCCCCAAATAACTTGAAGCATAGGTTTTCAAACTCAGTATAGTCTATAGACTATGACTCTCCTACCCTATATATTGTGTTTTAATTAATTAATTAATTTAATAAATTTATTTTTTATTGGTGTTCAATTTACCAACATACAGAATAACACTCAGTGCTCATCCCGTCAAGTGCCCCCCTCAGTGCCCATCATCCATTCACCCCCCCCCCCCGCCCTTCTCCCCTTCCACCACTCCCAGTTCGTTTCCCAGAGTTAGGAGTCTCTCATGTTCTGTCTCCCTTTCTGATATTTCCCACACATTTCTTCTCCCTTCCCTTATATTCCCTTTCACTATTATTTATATTCCCCAAATGAATGAGAACATACACTGTTTGTCCTTCTCCGATTGACTTATTTCACTCAGCAGAATACCCTCCAGTTCCATCCACGTTGAAGCAAATGGTGGGTATTTGTTGTTTCTAATGGCTGAGTAATAATCCATTGTATACATAAACCACATCTTCTTTATCCATTCATCTTTTGATGGACACCGAGGCTCCTTCCACAGTTTGGCTATTGTGGACATTGCTGCTAGAAACATCGGGGTGCAGGTGTCCTGGCGTTTCATTGCATCTGTGTCTTTGGGTAAATCCCCAACGGTGCAATTGCTGGGTCGTAGGGCAGGTCTATTTTTAACTCTTTGAGGAACTTCCACGCAGTTTTTCAGAGTGGCTGCACCAGTTCACATTCCCACCAACAGTGCAAGAGGGTTCCCTTTTCTCTGCATCCTCTCCAACATTTGTGGTTTCCTGCCTTGTTAATTTTCCCCATTCTCACTGGTGTGAGGTGGGATCTCATTGTGGTTTTATTTATTTATTTTTAAAGATTTATTTATTTGAAAGAGAGAGTATGAATGGGAGGGGCAGAGGGAGAGAGAAACTCAAGCAGATTCCAGGCTGAGCGTAGAGACCAACTTGGAGCTCTATCTTGTGACCCTGAGATCACGACCTGATCTGAAACCACAAGTGGGTTGCTGACTGTGCCACTCAGGTGCCCCTATTGCGTTTTATTTTTTAAATTGATTGAAAATAGAGACTGGCGTTACAAAGGAAGAAAAATACATGTAACACTGAATCCACAGTTTATTTTGATGGTTAGTAAAATTAACTGACAAGCTGTAATTTCATATTTATCCACAAGATGGTGAAATTCTCATTAGTTTTTAATTCCTTGAAACCCATATAAACTTTTAATTTATAATCTGCATTTGACACTATTTATTATAAGCACTTTAATTTTCTTTTTACAGCCCATCTGCTGGCAAGGCTAAGATTAGAACAGCTCATAGGAGAATTATGATTTTGAATCATCCAGATAAAGGTAGGTAAAATTCCTATTTTTCATAATATGTGGATCTGTGTCGGCTCTGAATTCTTTTCAGTTACTTAAACTCATTATAAGTGGTATATATAAGTGATACGTATATAGTTGAAATGGAAGTTTATGTGCCATGCGTATTGTGATTTTTCTTATAAATAAATAAGCTTTTGGATTAGAGTTCAGTAACCCACAGAAGTGGTAGATTTATATTATCAGCTTTCAAGAACTTAGTTACTGATTTTTATATATGAGTACCTAGCCTCTGTTTGAAGCTCTTAGCATTTTGATTGGGAAAGAGAAGACATGAGTTGTGGACTCTGTAAACTGATACGGGCATCATGAATTATGTTTGTTTAACCTTAAACATAAAAGCATAAGATTTAGAGGATATCTTCTAAATCTCTGTAATATGTCATAGATAATTCTGAATTTCTTAATTTTATTCTGGAAGGCTCTGAGGCTGAGCCATTTGTTTTTAACTGGCCAGGTTTTTAATGTAAATTTATCTTACAGAAAGACAATTATTATAACTTTAACTACACTACAGCTGCTTGAGAGAGAAAGCCCATATGTTCATTACTGTTTCTTTTCTAAAATAACAGATGGTAGAAAGTTGCACTGTATTTCAGAAGTCAAGGGTGGAGTGGGGGAGGAGAGTGAAGGGTTTTTTGGATTCTTATTTACAGACTTTCAGTTTTCTTGTTATTTTGAAAAAAATTAAAAACAAATTTTGGATTTGTACACATCCTAAGTGACACCAAAGTAGGGCATTCTTTTTCAGTTTTTTCATTTAAGTATGTACTATAAAAATTCTTTTCACTAAACATCATCTTTGGGTTTTTTTTTATTTGCTGTTCTTTAGTGTGAATAAACAAGAGAATAAACTTTGAAAAGAGGTTTTGCTTAAAATTTCTAAATAGCTTCAACAGTTACTAAGAGATCCACTCAACTAATTTACTTTGCATTGTGGGCTTTCAGAGTAATTGACTCAGAAAGAAATGTGTTTAAAGTGCCTCCTTGAAGCCCCTCTGCCTCCTACTAAACATCCTTTGTCCCTTCCAGGTCAAGTGTATGCCCTTCTCTGATTGATTGCAGTAGGATCAGGTGCTCATGTCTTTCAGATGATTGACAAGTTGTTGATTGTGCCTGCTGGCAAGGAATCAAGTTCTAAAATGTGTCTAAGAGAAAATGTATTTTTAGATATCTTTAGTAAGAAAAGGAAATGTGTGTTTTCTGAGCCAGTAGTATTTACGGAATTATTTGATTTATTCTGAGGTCATGTATTTATCAGAGGTGGGATTGTTGATTGCCTGTAGGATGCTTACTGATATCCTCTCTGGCCTTGTGTAGTAGCAGGAGGTGAAGGAATAGATCTGGAAGCAGGAACCTGGTGTTTTTCTCTGGCTTCTGTTTTCTTGCTAGCAATATGACCTTGAACATTCCCTTAACCTCTCCAAGTATCAATTTTATCTTCTACAAAATGAACGGATTTCTTTCTTTCTTTCTTTCTTTCTTTCTTTCTTTCTTTCTTTCTTTCTTTCTTTCTTTCTTTCTTTCTTTCTTTCTTTCTTTCTCTTTCTTTCTTTCTTTCTTTCTTTCTTTCTTTCTTTCTTTCTTTCTTTCTTTCTTTCTTTCTTTCTTTCTTTCAGATTTTATTTATTTATTCATGAGAGACAGAAAGAGAGAGAGAGAGAGAGGCAGAGACACAGGCAGAGGGAGAAGCAGGCTCCATGCAGGGAGCCTGATGTGTGGGACTGGATCCCAGGACTCCAGGACCACGCCCTGGGCTGAAGGCAGGCGCTCAACCGCTGAGCCACCCAGGGATCCCCCGGATTTATTTCTAAAGTCCTTTTTGTTAAGTAATATAATATCTTTATTTGCCTATTCAATTAATGAAGAACCTGTACCCTCTATTTCTATTAAGATCACATTTTTTTACTTAAGAAAGATGCTTTTGGGACGCCTGGGTGGCTCAGCGGTTGAGCGTCTGCTTTCGGCTCAGGGCCGAAGGATCTGGGATCCGGGATTGAGTCCCACATCGGGCTCCCTGCATGGAGCCTGCTTCTCCCTCTGCCTGTGTCTCTGCCTCTCTCTCTCTCTCTCTGTCATGAATAAATAAATAAAATCTTTTTAAAAATATGCTTTTAATTATTTTGGATTATTGTACCCTCTAAGAATGTATTGACAACTGTGGACATTTTGTTTATATAATTGTT
Source organism: Canis lupus familiaris (assembly GCF_011100685.1). NCBI lineage: Eukaryota > Metazoa > Chordata > Mammalia > Carnivora > Canidae > Canis > Canis lupus. The sequence goes on along the minus strand of NC_049243.1, from coordinate 7,747,298 downwards.
CATTCACCCCCAGTTTTAAAAACATTTGGTGTTTCAGAGAGTTCATAGATTTCCCAATACCCATGCATATGTTCACAGTTAAGAACTGCTCTTGTAAAAGTAGGGTGAATAAAGGAATATTGGCATTACTGGAGGGAAAGTATTTATGGATGATGGAGTTGGGAGATAACTCATAAATCCTGAAATGGTCTCTTGAGAAGGAAAGTGGTTTTGTTTTGTTTTTAATGAGAAGAAGATAATAGATTTTAAACAAAAATGTCTCATTGTCCTCTGAGAGAGAAAGGCAGAAGAAATGGAAATATGAGAACGGGCAGCTCTTAATTTTGTCTTCTCTTTTTCTGACTACTATATTTGATTTGGCAAGGTTAGTACTGACTATTATATAGGTACTTGCAAAAATTTAAATCTTGTATTCCATGCTTCTGAAATTCATAAATGTACCCCCACTTCATCCCCAAGTTGCTTTTCTGCTGGTTTTGCTGCCAGCTAGTATAGTAAGTCAAAGTTAGAACTTCAAATGTGTGATCAACAATAATTTGTCACACATTTCATTATCAGCTTATGGAAAGAAAGTGACATGAGAAAATTAGGTGTGGGGAAATTAATTTTGAAAATAAATTTTTTGTAACCAGTTTTAAATGAACATTCAAATGTGTTTTGGTACAAAGTAAATTTTGCTATTCAATTTCGTGAGATAAAATCTCAGTTGATCTAATGCTTTCAGATCAATGTCTTTTAAATATCTTTTAGATGATGCTTTTTTAAATTGCTAAAGAGAGAGGTGGGTAAAATAAAAAGAGAGAGAGAGGTGGGTTGTCAGCAAATAAATAGTTTGTTATTAATGTAAATAGGAAGACAGCACAAAAAAATAGGAAGACAGAAAAGGTAAATTTGAAAAGCTGTAGAACTTCAGTCATCTCTTATAAACTCTCTAATCTGGTGATACTCAAAAGTATAGTTTGCTTATTCATGTGAGCTAATTTGTTACCTGTATGCAACAAGTTAAAGACAGAAATCAAAAGGAAGTATTTAGAAACCTTTATAGCAGTTGCACATTGTTGCACATTGCAACAACATCCAAATGTGTGATACTTTTATAATTTGTAAATATATCATCCACCAAAAATTCGACATTTTTTAAAAAAGTGCTTCTTCACCATAGTTTGAGGGACACCGATCTGATCAATGCTGCCTGCTAAATCAAGACTGTTTCTACTCTATCCTGGGGAAAATATCCTGTTCACTGCCCTTGAAGATTTTTAGTGATGGATAGCTTCCTGCTTTTACAAGAAGCCCAATGGTAGGCACCTCTAATTACTAGAGGGTTCTTCCTTATATTTAACTGAAATCCGCCTGCCTGCAGTAGAGATTCTCATTCATTTTTCATTTATGTCCCCCTTTTTTTATGTCCCCTTTATTTTTTTTTTAATTTTTTAAAAATTTATTTATGATAGTCACACACACAGAGAGAGAGAGGCAGAGACATAGGCAGAGGGAGAAGCAGGCTCCATGCACCAGGAGCCCGACATGGGATTTGATCCCGGGTCTCCAGGCTCGCGCCCTGGGCCAAAGGCAGGCGCTAAACCACTGCGCCACCCAGGGATCCACTAAGTAAATTTTTTAAAAGGTTTTATTTATTTATTTATGAGAGACACAGAGAAAGTCTGCAGAGACACAGGCAGAGGGAGAAGCAGGCTGCATGCAGGGAGCCTAACGTGGGACTCGATCCCAGTACTCCAGGATCATGCCCTGAGCCGAAGGCAGATGCTTAACCACTGAGCCACCCAGACATCCTACTTTTTCTAATTTTTTATTTTTATTTTTTATTTTTATTTTTTTTAAATTTATTTTTTTTAATTTATTTATGATAGTCACAGAGAGAGAGGCAGAGACATAGGCAGAGGGAGAAGCAGGCTCCATGCACTGGGAGCCCGATGTGGGATTCGATCCCGGGTCTCCAGGATCGCGCCCTGGGCCAAAGGCAGGCGCCAAACCGCTGCGCCACCCAGGGATCCCTTTTTCTAATTTTTTAAACTGGATATTCAAATCATTAGTTTTAGCTATCATTACTTCAAAACATTTTTTTCACTCATGTTATTTAACATATGTTGCCTAATTTTCTGGTGACTGGATATTTTCTGGCTATATTTATTTTATTATTATTATTTTTGGTTTTCTATATTATTGATATCTATCTTCATTCCACTTGGGAAGAGGACATACTTTGGTTTTGGTTCTTTGGAAGTAGTTGAATCATACTTTATGATTAATTTTGGCAAATACTCTGTGAACACAGTATATATTCTATAGTATTTAAGATATATGAGTAAGGTAGATTTTGTTTGCTGGATTAGATCTTCTGTATCCTTGCTGACTTCTTATTTACCTGCTATGGTTGTGTGTTTATTTCTCCATTTAGGTTTTGTGTGTTTGTTTTGCTTTACTTATTGTGATAGTATGATTATATGATTTGGGTACAGATAATTTAGGATTGTTTTCTTTTCCTTGTGGATTGACCCTTCTTCATTTTGAAATATCCTCCTTTATATCTAGTAGTGCCTCTTGCCATAAAGTCTGCTTTATTTGAAACTATAGCTTCACCAGCTTTCTTTTGGTTAGTGTTCATATGGTATATCTTTTCCCATCAATTTCTTCAGATTTTCTATATCTTTATGTTTGAAGTTTGAAGTTTGTCTTTTCTAAGCAGTGTGCAGTTGGGTTTTATTTTTTATTTTTATTTTTTAAGATGTAGTTATTTATTAGGGAGAGAGAGCTCACATGTGCCCATGTATGAGTCAGGGGAAGGGCAGAGGGAGAGAATCCCCAAACAGACTCTGTTTGATCTTGGAGCCCAGCACAGGGCTCAGTCCCATGACCCATGAGATCATGACCTGAGCCAAAACCAAGAGTCGGTCGGTCACTCAACTGTCTGAGTGGAGGAGAGAATAAAGAGAGGAAGCAATATTTAAACAGATTACAAATAATAGAACAGAATCTATTCTTTTTTTTTTTTTTTTAAAGATTTTATTTATTTATTCATAGAGACACAGAGAGAGGCAGAGACACAGGCAGAGGGAGAAGCAGGCTCCATGCAGAGAGCCTGACGTGGGACTCGATCCAGGGTCTCCAGGATCACGCCCTGGGCTGCAGGCGGCGCTAAACAGCTGCACCACTGGGGCTGCCCGAACAGAATCTGTTCTATTCTACTCATCCAGGTGCCCCTGGGTTTTATTTTAAGTGTTTAGTTCTTTTACATTTAATGTACTTATGATATTTGAGTGTATTTATACCATGTTACTGTTTGTTTTCTGTTTGACTCATCTATTTTATGTTCCCTCTTCTTTACTTCTTTTGGCTCATCCAAAATTTTAAAAGATTTGTGTGTCTTTTTCTTTAGTGACTTGGACTTCATAGATCTACTTAAAAATAAAAACCTATTTCTCTAGTAATTACCCAAAGAAGACAGCATACCTCCTTGACTTAATAAAGTGTAAAGTAAAATGTTGCAGCAGTCACTCCTTAGAGAATACTGGGAGCTTAGAATGCTTTTAAGATTTTTTGGTCTTTGATTTTCAGCAATCCTACTATGCTGTGAATTGGTATAGGTTTTTGTGCATATATCCTGCTTGTGGTTTGTAGAGATTCTTGAATTTGTGGGGTAAAGTCTTTCATTAATTTTAGAAAATTCGGGGCAGTGCAGCGGTTTAGCGCCACCTGCAGCCTGGGGTGTGATCCTGGAGATCCGGGATCGAGTCCCATGTCAGGTTCCCTGCATGGAGCCTGCTTCTCCCTCTGCCTGTGTCCCAGCCATTCTCTCTCTCTCTCTCTCTCTCTCTCTCTCTCTCTCAATAAACAAATAAATAAACAAATGAATGAATAAAATCTTAAAAAAAATTAAAGAAAAGAAAGTTTAAAAAATTTTTAGAAAATTCTATTCTATTACTTGTAATCTGTTTAAATATTGCCTCCTCTCTTTATTCTCTCCTTTTCTTCTGAAATTTCAGTTATGTGCACATTTGGTTCCCATTTTTTTTCACTGTGTTCCTTTTTTTTCCACCGTGCTTCATGTCTTTTATACTCTCTTCTATATTTCTATCCTTTTTGTAGATATTTGTTATTAATTTCTTCTAAATTATTGTTACCCTCCACTGTCTAATCCGCTCTTAAGCCTTTTCTTAGTTTAATCTTTTAAAATTTCCAAATCTTTGTTATGGAATCCCAGTTACTTTGAAATTCTGTTTTTATTTATCTTCTCCATATTAATTTTCTTAAATATATGACTTTTTTATTTTAAGATTTTTGGCTAATACTTCAGGAATCTAGCTCACCTCTGTTTCTCTTACTGTGTATTTCCTCCTTTGGGTTTTCAGGTCTTCTTTGGGATACAAAGTAATTTTTTTCTTGAATGCCCTATGTTTTGTATGAAAGCTAAGTTTTCAAGCTTTTTAGTCTCAGATCCAAAAAGCCTTTGTATGGATTCTATCTATCAATATTTGTAATACTAGAAAGTAAAACTGAGAAAGTTTTAAAGATATTTATGTTTTAATTCATTTAAAAATATTAAACTTGTTGGGATTCCTGGGTGGCTCAGTGGTTTAGAGCCTGCCTTTGGCCCAGGGCGTGACCCACATAAGGCTCCCTGCATGGAACCTGCTTCTCTCTCTGCCTCTCTCTCAGTGTCTCTCATGAATAAATAAATAATCTTTAAAAAAATATTAAACTTGTTACATGTTAATATAAATGGCATAATCTTTATAAAAATTTGCATTTGCCAAAACATTTTTAAAAAAATGAGTAGAGTGGAGAGAATGGTGCCATAGAAGGTAAGAGAGGAATATATTTCAGGAAACCAGTGATCAGCTGTGCCAAGTATTGCTGTGAGAACCATTAAGATGAGGGCAGAGAAGAGGGTCCATAGTATTTTTGCAACTTTGGAAGACTTTGATGACCTTAAAAAACAGTTTAATTGGTGGTAGGTTGAAGAGTGAAAGGAGGATGAAGAAGTTGAGTTAGTTTATATAAATAACTTTCTTTAGAAGTTTTGTGAGGAAGAAAAGGAGAGAAATGGATTAGTAGCTGGAAGACAGGGATGTGGCATTAAGGGAAAGAATTTTTTTTGTTTGATTTCTTTGTTTTTAACTTTTTAAATACACTTTTTGGAACCTTATTAAACAATTTTGAGCAGGTTTTTGTGTCAGTGGAAATGATCAACTAGAGAGAGATCAATGATTTAGAAGAGATTAAATTTAAATTCGACAGGGATAAATATAATGTTCTTTTAGGTCCTCTAAATCAATTGTGTAAATAGAGGGCAGAGATTTGGCAATGTTTCAGTTGTAAAGGAGCCATGGGGGTATATTTGATCTCAAAGCCCACAAGATTCAATAGTGTAAAAGCCACTAAAAATATGTCACTGAGTTCTTAAGCTGCCTTAAAGGACACGCAGTATCAGTATTGTAAGACTGAATGTTACTACAGTCTTCTGTACTTGTCATTCATTCATTCACCTAATACTTACCTATCTGAGCCTAGGCACTTAGGCACTAGGCACCCTGTGTAAAATTTTGTTATCTTTTTTAGATTCCAAATTTTGAAGGATACTGACAAACTAAGTAGTATTCAGAGGAAAGGAAACAGGATGTTGAAGAGCTGGAAGCAATGTCATATGAGTGGTCATTCATTCAACACATATTTATGGAGTATCTAATCCAAGCCAGACAGTATACCAGACACTGAGCAAGAGAACCAATCTTGTCTTCACACATCTTAGATTCTACTGAGAAAGACAGTAGATAGGTAACTTGGTAGGTTAAAATTGTCCACAAATTAATTTTAACATCTCACATCAAGAGATGGTCTATTTCCTTACCCTTTATATTCAGGCTAGCCTTGTGACTTGATTTGACCAATAGGACATAGTAGAAGTGCAGTTGTGTAAATTCTGAGCTCAAAAAGTATTGCAGCGTCAGCTATTAACTTCTTAGAACCTGGAGACCACCATGTGAAGAAAACCAGGCTCACCTCCTGAAGGATGAAAGACTAAGAGAGAGAGAGACTTCGTTGTCCCAGCAAAAGTGCCAGTGGGGCTATTGGGGACCATCCAGCCCCAGCAGACCTGACCCAACTCAGAAGAACCACTCAGCTTAATCCATAGAATAGCAAGAATTAAAAACCATTTGTTGGGCAGCCCAGGTGGCTCAGCGGTTTAGCACTGCCTTCAGCTCACTCAGGGTGTGATCCTGGAGACCAGGATCGAGTCCCACGTAAGGCTCCCTGCATGGAGCCTGCTTCTCCCTCTGCCTGTGTCTCTCATGAATAAATAAGTAAAATCTTAAAAAAACAAAAACCATTTGTTTTAGCCACTGAATTTTGGGGTAGTTTGTTATACAGAAAAGGCTAATGTAGAAAATGTCCCGTAATAAGTGCTTTTAAGAAAAACAAGTAGGGGGAATAGAGATTGGCAGCTGGAGAGAGGCAACTGCCTTCTGCAATTGCAGTATTGTAGCATCCTAGAAATTCTTTGTAAGGAGGTAACATTTAGGCAAAGACCTGGGTGAGAAAGTCATATAAAAATCTGAAGAAAGAGTGTTTCAGGCAGAAAGATCATCAAGTACAAAGGTCTTGAAAAGAAAGCATATTATATGTTTATGGAATTATGAAGAGATTGGCCAGAGTATAATGAGCAAAAGGAAGAATGGTAGGAAATATGATTGGATAGGACACCCAAGGCCAAATGTTGTAGTACCTTGAAAGCTATACTAAGAATTTTGGCTTTTATTTTTAAGTGTGATGGGAATGATATTACTTGATTTACAGTAATTAGCAACCTTGCTGAACTTATTTATTATTTCCCGTGGTTTTTTTAGTGGGTTCGGGATAAGATCATGTCATCCGTGAATAGAGGTAGTGTTACTTCCTCTCCCGTCTGGATACCTTTATTTCTTTTTCTTACCTAATTGCCCTGAGTAGAGTCTCCAGTATAATATTGAAAAGTTGTGAGAACAGACATCCTTATCTTATTTCTGATTATTAGGGAAAAACATCTGATCTTTACCCCATTAGTATAATTAACTGTGGGTTTTTCAGAGACGCCCTTTGTCAGATTAGGAAGTTCCCTTCTACTTTTACTTTTTACTCTGTAGATGTGATGGATTACATTAATTGATTTTCAGTTGTTAGATCAACCACACATCTCTGAGATAAATTTCACTTGGTCTGCTGTATAATTTTTTAATATGTTGCTATATTCAGTTTGCTTGTATTTTGTTGAGTTTTTAAAATCCATATTCATAGGAAGTATTAGTCTGTAGTTTTGTTGTGATGTCTTTGGTAGTTTTGTTGTGATATCTTTGGTTTTAGTGTCAAGATAATGTGGGCCTTTTAAAATGAGTTAGGAAGTGTTTCCTCCTCTTCTGTAAACCAGCTAGGCCTGGCCTTTTCTTTGTGCATAGTTTTTTGATTATTGATTCAGTCTCTTAAGTTGTGATAAGTCTCTTTGATTATCTATGCTTTTTTTTTTTAAGATTTATTTATTTATTTATTCATGAGAGACAGAGAGAGAGAGGCAGAGACATGGGCAGAGGAAGCAGAGGGAGAAGCAGGCTCCATGCAGGGAGCCTGACGTGGGACTCAATCCATCGTCTCCAGGATCACACCCTGGGCTGAAGGCAGGCGCTAAACCGCTGAGCCACACAGGCTGCCCCTGTCTATGCCTTCTTGAGTCAAGTTTCAGAATTTGTTTTTCCAAGGAGTTTGTCCGTTTTATCTGAATTATCTAATTTGTTGAAATGCAATTGTTCATAGTATTCTTTCGTAATCTTTATTACTTCTCTAAGGTTGATAGTAACATTGGTTTCTAATTCTAGTAATTCAAATGTGTTCCTTCATTTCTTAGGTTAAGGTGGGAACTTAAATTATTGGTTTGAGACTTTACCTATTTTCTAATATATGCATAGAATGCTATAAATTTACATCTCAGCATTTCTTAGTTTTCAAGCTGAAGGTTTATATTGCTGATCAACAAGTTAAAGGATTCTTTTCAAAGAACCAGCTTTTGGGTTCATTGATTTCTCTATATTTTTTCTATTCTTTCATTAATTTGTTTTAATTTTTACTGTTTCCTTCCTTTTACTTGCTTTAGGTTTGTTCTTTTTAGTGTCTTAAGGTTGAAGGTTAGGTCATTGATTTAAGATCTTTCTTAACATAGGCATTTATAGCTATAATTGCCTTACAAGCACTAGTTTAGTTGTACTCCATAAATTTTAATATGTTGTGTCTTCATTTTCATTTATCTTAAAGTACTTTCTAATTTTCCTTTGGATTTCCCTTTTGACTCGATTGTTCAAGAGTATGTTGTTTAATTCCCACGTATTTATTTCTTAAATTTGCCCTTATTTTTATTGTTAATTTTATACCATTGTGTTTGATAAACGTAATGTATTCTATCTTTTTAGGTTTGTTTAATGGCCTAGCATATGGTCTTTCCTGGAGAATGTTCCATGTGCACTTGAGAAGAATGTTTATCCTGTTTTTTGTTTGGTAGAATGTTCTTTAGGTGTCTCTTAGATCTAGTTGGTTTAAGTGCTGTGCAGTTCTTTTGTTTTCTTGTTGATTTTCTGTTTAGTTGCTTTATCCATTATTGAAAGTGGGGCATTAATATTTGTTGTTGAATTGTCTGTTTCTCTCTTTATGTCTGTTAGTTTCTGTTTCATATATTTTGGTGTTCTGTTGTTAAATGCAAAAATGTTTATAATTGTTACATCTTCTTAATGAATTGATCCTTTGATCATTATTATATGTCCCTTTTAAAATTCTCATTTACGGGGATCCCTGGGTGGCACAGTGGTTTGGTGCCTGCCTCTGGCCCAGTGCGCGATCTTGGAGACCCGGGATCGAATCCCACGTCGGGCTCTCAGTGCATGGAGCCTGCTTCTCCCTCTGCCTGTGTCTCTGCCTCTCTCTCTCTCTCTCTCTCTCTCTGTGACTATCATAAATAAATAAAAATTTTAAAAAATCATTTAAAAAAAATAAAATTCTCATTTACATTTTGTTTTAAAGCCTATTGAGTATATGCACTCTAGGGTTTCTACAGTTGGTTTTTTCATCATACATCTTTTTGCATCCTTTTATTTTCAGTCTCTATGTCTTTGAATCTAAATGTGTCTCTGGCAGACAACATGTAGTTGGGTCATGTTTTTTAAATCAAATCTAATAACTTTTTGATTGATTGGGTTATTTAATCCATTCATATATATTGTTATTAACATAGTTGTATTTATGTCTGATTTACTTTTTTGTTTTCTATGTCTTATGTTTTTTTTACTCCTTTATTAATCCTCCTTTACTACTTTATTTTATGTTGAATGAATATTTTCTAATGTAGCATTTTAATTTCATTAATAAGTTTTTCGCAATTTTTGAGTTTTTTTTTTTAAAGTGATTGGGAAGCCTGGATGACTTAGTAGGTTAAGTGTCTGCCTTTGGCTCAGGTCATGATCCCAGGGTCCTGGGGTTGAGCCCTGCATTGGGCTCCTTGCATGGTAGGGAATCTGCTTCTCCTCCCTCTGCCCTTCCCCTCCCTGCTCCCCACTTGTGTTCTCTCTCTCACACACACACTCTCTCTCTCAAATAAATAAAAATCTTTTTTAAAAAAGTGATTGCTCTAGTGTTTATCATATGTATCTTAGTTTATCAGACTCAGCTTCATATTTATACTAGATTCCAGTAATACATAGAAACAATGTAGCTCTATTCCCATCTCACCCTTTCTGTGGTATTGCTAAATATATTACATCTACTAATGTTACAAACCCAACAGTACATTGTTAGAATTATTATTTTACCATCTGCTGTTATTTCCTTAGTCCATTACAGCTTTATTCTCATACACTCCCTTTGTATTATTACTAGCAAATATATTATGCATATATTTCTAAATGTTATAGGTCCAACAATACATTATGTGTATGTATTATTTTATACAGTTGTCTTTCTAATCAATTAAGAGAAGAAAGAAAAATATGTGTTTATATTGTCTTTTATAATTATATTTATCTTTACCAGTGCTCTTTGTATGTATGAATTCAGATTACCATCTATGGTCATTTACTTTCAGCCTAAAGAACACCCTTTAGTATTTCTTCTAAAGTGGGTCCACTAACAACATATTCTTTCAGTTTTGTTTGTACTACCCTCATTTCTGAAGGAAGGCTTTGCTGAAATTAGGATTTTTGGTCCACTGTTTTTCTTTGAGGATTTTGATTGTGTTATCCCACCACCTCTGTCCTTCATTGTTTCTGCAAAGTCAACTATTAATCTTATTGGAGGATTTTTTTTTTTTGTAAGTGACACATTGTTTTTCTTTTGCTACTTTTAAAAGATAACTGAGGCATATTAAAAATTTTAGGAGTTTGGAGCACCTGGGTTGCTCAGTAAGTTAAACATCTGCCTTCAGCTCAAGTGATGATCCCAGGGTCCTGGGATTGAGTCCCCATGTCAGGCTCCCTGCTCAGGGGGGAGCTTGGCACTCCTTCTCCTGCCCCTCCCTCTGCTCTCTCTCTCTCTCTCTCTCTCAAATAAATAAATAAATAAATAAAATCTTTTAAAAAATTTTAAGAGTTTATTTGAGCAAAAAATCTATAAACTGGAATTGGTTAAGAACACTCCACTGACAGGAGCTAAGGGAAATACTTTTATAGAGAAGAGGCAGAAGCAAAACAAAGAAATTACTTGATTGACTATGGCTTAAGCATTTGCTTTATTTGGAAAAGCCTAGCTGACTGTGATTAGTTGTCTTCAGGTTTCAATTTCTTAATGTTGAGGAGTTTACAGCCTTAGGTTTTGATTTGATTATATAGGCTACTAAAGCATTAAAGCCACTTTGATCTAATGGGTTCCTTATTCAACTAATTTTTTTAAAAAATTTTTATTTATTTATGATAGTCATACAGAGAGAGAGAGAGAGGCCGAGACATAGGCAGAAGGAGAGGGAGAAGCAGGCTCCATGCACCGGGAGCCCGACATGGGATTCAATCCCGGGTCTCCAGGATCGCGCCCTGGGCCAAAGGCAGGCGCTAAACCGCTGCGCCACCCAGGGTTCCCAATTTTTTTATTTAATTAATTTAACACTACTTTCTAGATTTTCTCCTTTGACTTTTTTGCATTTTTACTATGATTTATCTGTTTTTAGATCTCTTTATTTATCTTATTTGGATTTTGTTGAGTTCTTTAGATGTGTAGATTTTTGTTTTTCAATAATGGAAAGTTTTAAGTATTATTTCTTTAAAGATTTTTTCTGTTTTTTTTTCTCTCCTCTGATACTCCCATTATATGTATATTTGTGAGTTTAATGATGTCCCACATGTCTCTGAGGCTCTGTTATTTTTTCTTTCAGTTCTTTGGTTTACATAATCTGAATTGCTCTATCTTCAAGTTCACTCACTAATTCTTTCTTATGCCAGTTCTACTCTTGAGCACCTCTACTGATTTTTAAATCTTGTTCTGTAGTTGTAAAATGGCCACTTTGGAATCCTTTCCTATAAATGCAACATCTGATCACTTTCACAGGTAGTTTCTGTTGCTGTTTTTTCATTATGTTTGTATGGATCATACTGTCATACTTTCCTGTTCTTTGCAGGCCTTATAGTATTTTGTTGGAAACTGAACATTTTAGAATATGTATTGTAGCAGCTCTGGAAACTTGTGCACCCCAAGGAGGCCTTATTATTTTTATTTATTTGTTTAGTAACTGCCTAGATTATTTTAGGGAAGTCACACCCCCTACCCCACACCCCACACGCTTCTTACACTTCTCCTCAAGAAGGCATAGCTTTGAATATGCCATCAGTCATCATGGGATGACACTGATACTGATAGGGCACTCTTCTTCCTCTCTTTTCTTGATCATACCCAACTGTAAACTACACTAATTTCTGACCAGTTACTCAGTCGTTCTCAACAATGCTGTAAGACATAAATTTCTCTAACACAATCAAATAATTTTTCCTTTGATGGAACAGTTTCTGAGGTCAGTGTTTGATATTTGTTCTGACCCTAGGAGGGCTCATCACTGCTGTTTGTTCTGTCCTGTGAACTGGTCTACAGTCTAAGCTGTATATTCACTGGATTCATGAATCTCCTCCCAATTGCTTTTTAAAACCTCTGCTGTCCCTGTACTGTCCTTGAGAGCACCCTCCATAATCTGTTGCAAATGAAGTCAGTTCCTTTGAAAATAAATTAGGGGCTCTCTGTTTTATGGCCTGTTTACTTCACAGGCAAAATCTCTGCCAGGGCTCTGGAGCTGAGGGTAGAAACTATGGCAGTCTTCTCTCCAAGTGAAACCCCCATTGTAGCAACTAAGCATGCAATACAGGGAACAGCAGCCTAATGTCTTTGTGCCTTGCCTCTCCTGTGTGGAACTACCATGCCTTATGGACTGGGAAATGGGCTCTTGAGGCCCAGTATTCTAAGGAAGCCACAATTCGGTAGAGCTTCTGTATTATTTGCTTAGAACTTAACCTTAGTATCAGGCAGCTGGGGGCAGGAAGAGAAATATGGAGATCCTTTTGCTCCCAGAAAGTAAGCCTTTTATTCAGGGTCTGGGGAGAGAGGGAGCCCTGTGTTTTTGCCTCAGCAGTCCAGCAGAAATCTCTGGCTGAGCTGGGAGGAGAGAAGGAAGGAGCTGTTTTGGTTCAAATACCACAGTTTCCTGCCTTTCTTACTGAAATTTTATAGATTTTATTGAATAAATGTTTCTCTTTCACTTTTGCTTTTTAAGACCATTTTCAGAGGCTTAGATGGTTGGGGTATTTTACATAGTTTTTACCAGTTCCAATGGGGAGCAGATCCTCATGCCAGAAGTCAATCTGTGTGCCGATTTTAACATTTTTCTTTTAAGAGATGTGGGTGCCCTTTAAGAAGCCTTCAAATCAGCAGATGGTAATACTTTTTACTTCTGTCTTACAGATTTGGGATGTAGACATTCATAAGTTTTAATGAAAGTTAAAGAATATATAAAAATCTATGAAAAGATCTGTATAAGAAAGACCCAAGGATATAAGGCAACTTGTATCTTCTCATTCCTCAGATTGGTGTGCTAATTATGAAACTCACATTAGTAACGACTATTATTTAATTAGGTATAATTGTTATTATTAAATTATAACTAATACTATTAGTTATATATCATTATTAATAATTCTACCTAACTTTGAAACATTAATTATAGAATATTTGCTTATTTTCTTTTGTGCTAGTTAGGGTTTTGTAGGCATTTATGTATTTTTAGAGCACCTACTTGTTACACTCTTGTTTGCCTGTTTTCTGCACCTTTGGAGTGGTTTTACTTCTATGAAGCTGGTACCTGATGCAAGAAAATAATGGAGTAGTGACTAATCACTTTTCCTACTCCTCCACAAAGAGTGTCTCAAGCCCCATCTGTGTACTCAGGACTGTGTTGAAAATACATAGATATCTAAGACAGGATTGCTCTTCGAAGTATTTATTATCTAATGGGTAGGTAGGCATATTTAAATGACAAATCATAGTCATGATTACAATCTTCTCCAGAAGAAAGGGGACCTGGGATGAGATTATGGGCTTGAAGAAAGTCACTGTTTCTTCCTCATGGTCTTGATCATAGGTTTGCTGTGCCCTAGTGATTTTTGGACAGTATGAATATGTAGTGTCAATGAACTCCAGGAGGTCAACATATCTCAGTAAAATTTTCAATAAACTTTTATTTTTTTTTAAAGATTTTATTTATTTACTCATAGAGACAGAGAGAGAGAGGCAGAGACACAGGCAGAGGGAGAAGCAGGCTCCATGCAGAGAGCCTGACGTGAGACTTGATCCAGAGTCTCCAGGATCACACCCTGGGCTGCAGGAGGCACTAAACGGCTGCGCCACCGGGGCTACCCCCAATAAACTTTTAAAAATTAAAATATACATTCATGAAAACACACAGATTATAGGTGTACAACTCAATGAATTGTCACAAAGTAAACCCATTTAGGTAGCTATTACCCAGATTAAGAAAATCATACAAAACTTTTCTTCAGGTACTTTTCCTGTCATTCCCCACTCCCCAAAAGTGACCACTGTCCTGGCTTTTATTGCCATAGATTAGCTTTGCCTATTTTTGAACTTCATATAAGTAGAATCATATAGTATACAGTTTCTATATTTGTCTTTTTTAACTATCTTTGTGAGATTTATTTATGTAGCAGTGAATGCTATAGTAATGATTCCCTCATTTTTATTACTGTATAGTATTCCATAGTATGAATATCCTGCATTTATTCATTTTTTTTCTGTTGTGTTGTCTTCTTTTCTTATTAACTTTTGAGAACATCATATATTCCGGTATTAATAGACATGATTCTTTGTGTTGTAGGTATCTTCTCTCTGTGGCTTACTTTTGCCTCTTAATAGTGTCCATTCATTGTACAGAAATTCTTAATTTTAATGTAGTCCAGTTTATCCAAGTTTTCCTTTATTCTTAGTGCATTCTTGTTTTGTCTGGGGAATTTTTGCCTGTCTCAAGGTCATGAAGATAATTTCTGAATTATCTTTATTATCTTATATAATGATATTTGTAATAAATTGGAATCAATTTTTGTGTATGGTGTGAGATAAGGATAAAGTTTCAATTTTTTAAAAGATAGATATCCAAGTGGTCTAGCATTATTTACTGAAAAGATGACTCTTTCCCCCTGGTGATCTACAGTATTGCCTTGTTATAAATTAAGTGACTAGATATTTTTGGAGACATTTATGTATTTTCTGTCTTCTTTTGGTGGTTAATTTGTGTTTGTGCCAATACTATACTGTTTTAATTCGTGTAGCTTCATGACAAATCTTTTTTTTTTTTTTGTAGTATAAATCCTTCAAATTTTTGTTATTTATAATTTTTCCACTGTGTTTGGCCCTTTGTACCTTAATATAAATTAGGAATTATCACATTGATATGCATGTGAAGATGTGCAAGTGCACACATACACATTCACACACAAAAATCCTGGGGTTATTGGGGACTGCCATGAACATATAGATCTATTTCAGGAGAATTGACATCTTTACAACACTGAATTTTCTAAGCCAGGAACAAGACATATCATTCCACTTATTTAAGTTATCTTTAACTTGTTCAATAAGGCTTTTAAGTATTCTGGGTTATAATCATATATTTAATTTGTTAAATTTATCCCTTGGTATCAATTTTTTAAGTGCTACTATGAATTGTTTTGTTTGAAAAGTTTATATTGTAAAGTCATTTTTTTCTACGGCATAACAGTTGGGTTTGTATATATTGTTATTGTGTATCCAGCAACTTGTTAAATTCATTTAATTCTATAATTTTGTCTTTAGATTCTTTTGGATTTTTTTTATATACCTAGTCATCATTTATGAAGAATGACAGTTTCTTTCTAATCCTTATTTATTTTTTTATTGTGAATGGAAAGGAACATTTATTAAAATGGCTAGACCGTTGATATAGTGTTAAATAGAAATTATCATAGTAGGTATCCTTTCTTGTTGCTGACTTCAGAGCCAAAAGTCTCAACATTTTACTACTAAGTATGTTTGTGATACTTTTTGACAACTTCTATCACATAAAAGAAGTTCCCTTCCATTCCTAGTTTATGAAAAGTTTTTATGAATGTGTATTGAGTTTTGTACATCTGTTGAGATAATTAAAGGATACTTATTCTTTATTCTGTTAATATGATGAATTACATTGATTAATTTTCTAATGTTAAAGCCAGTCTCAGATTCTTGGTCATGATATTTAGCCTGATTTGTTTTTGCATCTGTGTTCATCTTGTGATATTTCTATCAGGATTTGTTATCAAAGATATGCTAGCATCATAAAAAGAGTTGAAATGTGTTTTTTTTCTTCTAGGTTTTGGAAAAAAATCACTGATAAAACCATCCTGACCAGGCTTTTTATTTGTGGGAAGATTTTAATTACAGATTTGATTTCTCAGATAGATAGAATTCTCTTTTGATTCTTCATTTCTTATGTATCAGTTTTGATACCTTACATTTTTCCTAGAATTTATTTCATTTAAATTTCAAATGCTTTGGTATGAATTTGATCAGTTCTTTTCGGAGAACTAACCTTTGGCTTTGTTAATTCTCTTGAATGCTAATTTCTGGTATATTTTCCTTGATGCATGGGTTATTTACAAATCTAGTGATTAATTTCCAAGCGTTAGGATCTATCTCCTAGGTGTATTTGTTACTGATTTCCAGCTTAATTCCACTAAAGTAAATTAGCATACTTTATATAGTACTTCTCAAACTGTCTGTGATAGAGGACTTGTTTCCCAATCTCTATTGGACTGGCAACTTTTAAAAAATATAATTAAAATGAAATTTTTTTTTAATTAAAATGAATTTGTTAGAAAATTGAAATAAAAAGATATGTAAGAGCAAAGTCTCAGGGTTGGTTTGTTTTTGTTTTTTTAGATTCTACAGGTACACAATGCTACATCAAGAGGCTATATTTTCTAGACACTTATTCTCAATATCTAAACCTATCTAGTTGTGGTCCATTAACACCTCTGAACCAGCACTAGTCCATGGAACACACTTCCAAGTTACACTGCTTGTCATGATTTCAGTCTTTGAAGTTTGTTGAGACTTGCTTTATAACATACCACGTGGTCAACTTCAGTTAATGTTCCTTGTTCCTTTAAAAGAAGGCATATTCTGGGGATCCCTGGGTGGCGCAGCGGTTTGGCGCCTGCCTTTGGCCCAGGGTGCGATCCTGGAGACCCGGGATCGAATCCCACATCAGGCTCCCGGTGCATGGAGCCTGCTTCTCCCTCTGCCTATGTCTCTGCCTCTCTCTCTCTCTCTCTCTGTGACTATCATAAATAAATAAAAATTAAAATAAATAAATAAATAAAATAAAATAAAATAAAAGAAGGCATATTCTATACTTGCAGGGTGAAGTGTTTTATGTATGTCACTTAGATTGTTTGTTTATCATGTTTTTTTTAAAACTATGTTGAGATATAATTTACACACATAAAAATTTATTTAAATGCATTGTTTGATGAATTTTGACAAATGTTTATACCCATGTAACTGTTAACACAATTAAGACAGAACATTGTAAAACTCAGTAGGTTCTTTGGTGCCCTTTGCCATTGCCAGTCTTTCACCCCAACTTGGATAATCACCATTCTACTTTTTGCCACTATAGATTAGATATGTCCTCTCTCTCTCTCTCTCTCTCTCTCTCTCTCTCTCTCTCTCTCTCTTTGGAGGAAGAAGAGGGAGGCTCGGAGGGAGAAGAGGAGAAAGAATCTTAAAGTAGACTCCATGCCTAATGCAGAGGTCAATGTAGGGCTGAGTCTCACAACTCTGAGATAATGACCTGAGTTGAAATCAAGAGTCGGATGCTTAACCAACTGAGCCACCCAGATGCTCCTAGATGCGTCTTTTCTGACATTTCGTATAAGTGGAATTGTGAAATTGTATAATATGTACTATTTTGCGTTGATTTCTATGAAGGCTATAAATAGTGCAGAATGTTGGGCACATCACAATGCATTTTCCTTCTCTCTAGGATCTTGGCCCTCAAGACCTGGCCGACTTGGTAGAACTCCAGTGCTTTCATACTTACGTGTGTTTGTATTTTATTCAGCTCTTCCAGTTGGTGTCAGTGGGACAGCTGATCTAAAACATAATAGTTCAGGTAGCCAAAGGCGGAAGAGCTCCGGCAGTGTTTAGTGAAGGTACAATGGTATAGAGATCAAGCGTGAGGGTGAGTGTTCTAACTAAATGGAATTCAGGGGACTCTCCCAAGAATTTTGAGCAAGACTGAAAGATCCAAAAGTAGATTGTGTCCATTAAATAATAGGATATGTGTCCTACATTGTTAAATCAGTCAAGATTCAGTGCCAGAAACTGGATGTTCTAAGCAGGAGACCATTAAGTACAATGAGTAAGAGTTTACAGACCTAGAATTTACTCCTTCAGACTTCGCAATAGTCTGACAAAAATGACTTCGCGAGTAATTAGAGCTGCTCTGTCAGGGAAGCTACTACCTCATAGACTGCCACTAGAACTGTACAAGAAGCGCAGCTGCTGTCACTACTATCCCTTAATCTCATTTGCTAGCACCAATAATAAAGAGGGCCAGCAGGAAAGCCTTTCTGTCACTTGAGCCTTCCAAATCTCACAAGATTTCCCCTCACTGATCCTAATTTGAGTCAAACACTACTTGAAAAGAATATAGGAGTTGTAGTTTGGGGCTTGGGAACTTTTCCAAGTTTTAGGAAGATAGAAGAAGGGTAGACTGAGAGCCAGACCAAAGTTTCTACCATGCACATAAATCAAAAGTCCACTGTTCTTTAACTTAGGAAGGATGAGTGGTAATTCAACAGTATTCTAAATAAATTGTCAATCCTTTTTCTCTAACATTTCCATCAATAAATGTAATGTTTAAGGCAACTTTTAATCTTAAGTGCCTTTGTTTTTTTCCTATCTGCTAAATGAGCATATTATGGCCTATGATTTAAATATCCAGGATGCATGTCAATCAATCAATTACAGGTTATATTTGAGTTCAATTAATATTTTAATATTTGTTGAGGATATACAAAATGCCTGGCATTACCTTGGTAACTCTAAACATTTAAACATCTTACCAAGATTGATATTACCTAATTCCAAGATCATTTTCAAAGATAATCATGAAATCAGTTTATTTTATGATCAAGTGTATATGGAAACTTTCAACTTCATTTGTAATTCTTACTGTATATTCAAGGACACTCCATGATATATTCCATAAGTGTTTATAGCAATTTAGATCTTGATATGAAAATGTCAGTAGTATCCTCAAGGGCAAAACGCAAAAAGCTAAATATAGCTTCCTCCAGTGTTGCCCTTTCTACTACATCGTATTTCTGATGTTTTCCCTGCTTTCTTCTTCCTGAATAAAGTGGGTGGTATGATATTAATAAGAGCTTGGATATGGTTTGGACAATTTATACACCAATGCTATGTAGATGTGTTTTGGTTTGTTGTAAGTTGTGTTGCTCAACACAAGACCTTGTGTTGAGGTCTTAGGAGGTGTTCAAAGCCATAGATGGTTTGTACTCAAGGGGAGAATAAAAAATAAAAACAAACACAAAGAAACTGGTGAACCATAATATGATTGTTAGCTCAAGTGTTAAGCAGTGAAAATGTTCAGGACTAGAAGTTAGAAGGCCTCTAATGCTTAAATAGCTTTAATATGACTGGAACTAGTATTTTTGTATGTCAGATTCTGTTTGTGATTTATAATGATTCTGAATTTGAAATTCAGCTCAATTTCCTTCCCTCTTGCTGTTTGCATTAGAAAGGATTCATTGCAAAGAATTCTAAAAAAAAGAACTGATGTAATTTTATTTTAGGGCACAGTGAATCTAAGACTACTCCTTAAGTATTCTAATTAGGATTGTTGCAGAGAACAGGGAGCATTTCCTTTAACATTATTTTTATTATCATTTTTTAAAAGATTTTATTTATTTATTAGAGACACACAGAGAGAGAGAGAGAGGCAGAGACACAGGCAGAGGGGGAAGCAGGCTCCATGCAGGGAGCCCGACTTGGGACTCGATCCCGGGACTCCAGGACCACACCCCGGGCTGCAGGTGACACCAAACCGCTGCGCCACCAGGGCTGCCCTATTATAATTTTTAATTCATTTATCTGTATTAATAAATATGATTGTTAGAACTGGATACTATATACTTGCATTTTCTAACAAATTTTTTGTTTTTGTGGAAATGTAAGGTTTGATATGATTCTGAAAGTTCCCTTGGATTGCTTTACCTCCTTCAGAAAGATACTCTCCTTCATACTTGAATGTTTTTCCCTTTACAGAAAAAGTCTTGGAGTGAGACCTTTATTTACCTAACCATCTACTTCATTTCAAAAAATTCTCTGATCAAATATTTGAATAGCGTGTCTGACCAGTGAAATGTTTGAGTGTTTTTCAAATTATTCCTGATCATAACTTTCTTTCATTATTTTTCTCAGGTTATCTTTGATTGTTGGGTATCTGTAGTGCTTCACTAAACAAATTTAATTTATGCTGTTGTGATTTCTGTTTAGCTTATAAAATAATTTGTCAAGAGGATGTATGTGTGGGAAAATATCAGAGAATTCTAATTAAGAGTGTTTTTCTTTATTTGAGACTTTAAAAAATGTCAATAATGAAGTGTGTTTTAATCCATTTATGTTTTCTTTGTCCTCTCAGGTGGATCTCCTTACTTAGCAACCAAAATAAATGAAGCAAAAGACTTGCTAGAAGCAACCACCAAACATTGATTGATGCCCAAGAATCACTCTGAAGGAAAAGATGGGGGAATTTAAAACAAAAAAGTCCAGCAAATTAAACTATGGTATTCATGATTTTCATACATCTACTGGCCACAATAATTTATTCCACTATTAAGGCATATAATAATAAAAGATTAACAGTCTGTCTTTTTATTATCTTTTAAAGGAACACCTTAAAATTCTTTAACTGATTTTTATTTTCTTCCTTTCTCTGTGATAGTCATACATTTTAAGACTTTTGTTCCATTTGTCCTAAGTTCTCCTGGCTCCCCACCCTCACTTAAGTATCATCATCAGTAATGTGGGATTTATGAGCAGTAAGTATAAGTTTTCTTACTGCTGATATTTATATTCACATTGTCCCCTGTTTCCTCAGAGGACTTTAGTACTATGCCTATGTAAGGTGCTTTAAATATTTTGAGATCAAACACTGACTGCCATCCCATGGGGAAATGATCAGAAACTCAATCGAATGTACTAAATGGTGTTTTGTAAAGTAGTGGTTAGGATTTGTTAAAGAACTGTGTTCTCTCTGAGACCGTATAACTGAAGCATGAGAACTTGGAGAGCTACTAAAATGATTAAAGATTTGCAAAATGAGCCCTGTGAGGAAAGGCAGAAAAACAGGTTGGAGAAGTCTGAGGAATTCGTCTTTAATTATAGCCATTTAATACTGTATATTTATTCAATTATTCATTCTGCAAATATTTATTGACCACCTATAATGTGTAAGGCACTGTAGTGGGTCCTCTGAGAGTTACAGGTATGAACCAACCATAGATCATGACCCCGAAGAAGTTATATTTAGAAGAAAGAAAAATCACACTATTAGAAAAGTACAGGTGATATGCTAAAGTTCAAAGAAGAAAAGAATATTATAAACTGAGAGCATAAGGAGGAGCTTCCAAGAATAAGTGGCATGAGAATTGGGCTCTAAATACAATTAATAAGAGAAGAGATTGATGAGTCAGTATTGTTTCCCTTAACATCAGTCACAATTAGCAGAAATAGGATTTATTAGTGTGATTAGAGTACAGGGTATCTCAAAAGTAATGGATGGACACATGCTGTTGAAGGATCAGCCCTTTAATTTATATTGCGTGAAATTATCTCAGATAGATCCCGGTCACCATCACTTTACTATCCCAAAGGTGAGAAAACAGATTCAGACACAGGGTGTCAGCATTAGTTTCTAATACTCTTTTACAAAGCCTGGGTCATCCCAGGTAAACTAAACCACTATATTTCATCTACCTCTAAAATACTTTTTAAAAAATTCTAGATACATATCGTAATGTATGACATTCCATAATTTCGTAGCTCTCAACATTGGCAATATTGGCATCTTGAGGTGAATAATTCCTCTTTCTGCAGAGTTCTCCTGTGCATTGTAGGATGAGTAGCAACATCCCTGTCTATACCTATACCTACTAAAGGCCAGTAACACCCTCATTGTGACAACCAAAAATGTTTGCAGACATTACCAAATGTTCTTTGGAGAGAAAATTGCCCCAGTTGAGAGCCACTGCTATAAATTTAAGTATTTTTCCTTCAGTATGTAAAATAATGGCCTCACTGAAAATGAAATTAATCTTAGAGTCACTAAAATACGGCTTTTGCTTTAAAGTCCCCATGCATGTCCTAATTTTCTTGTGGGTTAGTGGTTTTCATTTTTCTGTTCATTATTATCCCTGTTCCTTAAATGTCCTAATCCCCAGATCTCCACATGTCAAAAGCCTAGGGATAGGTCGAGGCCAAGCTAAAATGCATCCTTCTTTTTCTTCTGATACCAGCAAAAGTAATATCATGGATTGTCAGTATTCTGAGAGCAGGGATCATATCTGTTTGCTGCTGCATTGGTACCCAGTAAATATTTGTTGAATGAATGAATAAATTTCCAAAGCACTTTATTCCTCACTTATGATAGTATTACTTGGTACCTTGTGAAAAAACCTGTTTGTGTAACATGTCTTATTTCTCTTACTAAAAATGCAATAATCTTTAGAGCAAGAATCTTGTCATTTATCTTTGTAACCTCTCTGCTATGGAACACATACATATAATAGACATCATAAAGTTGTAAGCACTAAGAAAATGTTGTTTTCTAAATGCTATGCTTCAAAAATGTTATCACTAATTTTTTAAGATTTTATTTATTCATGAGAGACACACAGAGACAGAGACACAGGCAGAGGGAGAAGCAGGCTCCCCATGGGGAGTTCGTTGCAGGACTCGATCCTAGGACCCCGGGATCAGGATCTGAGCCCAAGGCAGATGCTCCACCACTGAGCCACCCAGGTGCTCCTGTTATCACTAATTTTGAAAGTTAGGCTAAAGCAATATTGGGGTGCCCTCAGGACATATCTTTTAGTTGACATTATATTTTCTTTTTTTTTAAAGATTAATTAATTTATTTATTTGAGAGAGGGGGCTCATACATATGCGAGCGCTCAAACAGGAGGAGGGCCAGAGGGAGAGAATCTTCAAGCAGATGCCCTGCTGAGCACAGAGCCTAGCTCAGTCTCTATCCCACAACCCATAAGATCATGACCTGTGCCAGAACCAAGAGTTAGACACAACCAAGTGAGCCATCCAGGTACCCTTTAATTGACATATTTTCTAATCCACACCATATTTGTAAGAATTTGAGTCTATAGTATTACCTTGGAATTTCCTTCATTCCCACTTTCCTGCTAAGCGTGTACCTAAGAGTCAGACAGATACGGTTTTGAATACTCTCTTCCTAATACATGAACTTGGGCAATTAATCTGTAAGTCCACCCATTTATAAAATAAAGAAAATGATAATCCTATCTAATAAGATTATTGTAGGAAATAAGGATGTGTAAAGCATTTACTCACATAGCAAATGCTCAAAAAATAGAATTATTGCTGCTTTCACTGCCCCATGTAATTAATTTAAAATCTTTTAGAATACCTTGAGTTAAGGTTTGAGGTGTGTTCCAGTGATCATTTGTTCCACTCTTGAATCTGCAGTTTGGGTAGTACATGGTAGGGACAGCTCATCTCTATTCCATGCAGCATCAGCTGGGGCTGGGGGAGCCACTTCGTGTAGTTGACAAGTCAGTACTGGCTTTGGTCAGCAAGGAGCCTCAGTTATTCTCTGCATAGGCTTCTCCACAGGGCTATGGAAAGAAGCGTCATCACACTATGGTTGTGTTACAAGAGAAAATGAAGAGACAGGAAATGGAAGCTGCAAACTCAAGCTGGGTCTGAAAACTGGCAGTGGTTCTGCCTAAACTCAAAGGGAGAGTATATAGAGGATCATGAAAGAATTAGTGGCCATTTTTAATATATAGCAGGGCAGGGTTTAGATTTCTTACCACTCTTACTCAAGTCAGTTAAGGCATTGCTTTAAAAATTTGTCAGGAGTGTAGAATTCAAGTAAACTAGAGTAGCCTCAGATGACACGACTACTTTAGGTACATATTAATTCAGTAATCATTCTATAAATGGCATTGTACTTATGAAAACCAATTTTAAAAGCTACCCACCCTCAACTCCTTATTATCTATAAAATGCTTGTTTGAATGGTTACCTATCTTCAGTAAAGATGGCTTTTACATATTTGCTGCCATTGCATATTCTTTTAATTAAGTTCTTTGTTGTTATTGCAGTTTCTGTTTATTCTTACATCTTAGATGCAATCTGAGGGAGCAGGAAAGACCTTTTAAAGATAAAACAATTACTTCCCAGCTTCCAGAGAAAGTCTAAGTCAAGTGGACAGCTAATTAAAGGAAACATAGAATGCCATTTAGACTATATTGAGGGCACCAAATTCCATCATAAAGTCAAAAGTGGAGAGAAGTTCAGTAAGGAAGAAACTATGGTGATTGTGGAAGACTTTGTTTTATTTAGTCCTCAAACCATTTATTTGGTTTGAAATGCATTTTAGTAATTCAGCTAATATTAAATACTATGTCAGGCAGTAAAGATATAAGTACATTCTTAAAAAGTATAATATGCTCAAACTAAACAGAAAAACCCAGATTCTTAAATATAGAGAGCTAGCTCTTTTTTTCCTGATACTTCTGAATTAAGAAATATTGAATTTTATTACTAGGCATGCTTGTGATTATCCAGCATGGTCATTAGAAATAACATATTTTATCCAAGGACAGAAATCCTTTGGTTGCCATGGGGAATCTTGAACACAGAAAAAGAACCTTTAATGATGTATCTTCAACACATTTGGCAATGAGCTTAAGGTAGTTAATGACATTTGTGGGAGATGAATCAGGTAGGCCCTTAATGTCAAAAATACTGAAGTTTCTCTGACTCAACTCACTTCAGATGAGCTACAGAGGCTGCAGTGCAAAATTAAATATCCAAAATAGGCCAGCTCATTCTGCACATTGGGAACCACACCATCCATGGACACTCATCTCTTCGCCCATAGGGACCTTCTTAAAGGCCTCTGGCTCCAAGGAGGATTTGTTGGCAGTGAGTGAATGTGTCAGCAATGTGCCTCCATCCTAACAGAAAGGCAACCCAAAGAGCATATCCCATTAATACTAGATCAGTATCATCTACTTGTCAAAAGCATTCCATGAATTATGGGCTGAATTTTATTTATGGTAGAGTTATACACATTAGGAAATTAGAATTCTAATTTATTAGCTAAAAAAGTTGAGAAGTTCTCTGGACTCATTTTTTAGGTAGAATCTAAGTGATCTGGATCATTGCCTACCAGTGAAATTGCTGGGCATGGTAGACAAAGAAAATGTTCCTTCTAATGATTTTTATGAGCTGAGTAGCTATTGTTCCCAGCTGAGTGCTCTTTTCCTTTTTTTATTGTTGCTGAGCAAAAGAATTTATAAAAAGCTTTTTTTTTTATTATTAAAAACCCTGCTCAATTGAAATGTAAGTTCATTAAGTACTATTCATTTCTCTTCCTGCCATAATAACCCTTTCCCCCTCCATTCAGTTCAGTAGTGCTTAGCAGCACTGGTCAATGTTTTAAGTCTGAAACTTACAGATATACAATCTCCAACATCAAGAGAGAGTTTTATTTCACACGGGCAGAACATGATCACTCAGACTAGATGTTGACCATAAATTCGCATTAGTACCTCAACTTAGAAGGAGAAGGTGCCCCTGGAAAGTTAAATCAACAGTAGAAAGCTTAATTCAGTTTTGACAAGATGAAAATCACATTGAGATACTGGTTCAATATTGACACCTAAGCTGTAGTGCTAAAGACTATGAAATTAGAATCCGCTCGTTATCTTAAGTCCAAGAGATTTTATTAATAATAGCTAATACTTGTAGAGCACCTTGTACCAAGCATCCTACCTACATTATCTCTTCTAATTTTCACAGTACCCCTAAGAGATAGGTACTATTGATATCCCCACTTTATAGATGAAGAAAGAAAGGTAAGATCAGAGTTTAGAAACTTTGCCAAAATTATGTAGTTAATTCATAGCAGTAAGACTAGGATCCCAATCCAGTTTGTCTTGACTCTGAAAGTACATACTCTTTACCTTTCCATTATATTGCCTTAATTCTAGACATGTGGGAATCATTATAAAGTGAGGAGGCTTGAATGGCCCCGTACACATTCTTTGATGGTTGTGAACCTTGGGTTATAGGATGTAAAATGTTTATGGAAGGGTCATGTCGTTTGGCAATATGAATGAGTGCCTGATGTCTTGAACTCTGCCCTGGAAGCTTGTGATGCCTGCCCAACTAACTGCACATACCAAAAGTTCACTTGTAGAGCTCAGCAGCGTGGGTTTCTCTGACTTGAGTGGGGAATGGATGAAACTTGGAAGAGATTTTATTTGAAACTTTCACAGACAAAAGCTTCCTAGGAAAACATCTAGAGCAAAATTCAGAAGATGGCTTGTGAAACTGAAGCAGCAGACCTTGGGAGAGAAATGAAGAAATTGCTCCATATAATAAAGATGAGAATAAGAAAGGTGAATTTATTGAAAGGAACAGAGAGGTAGCAAAAAAATTAAGGTTAACAAGAGAGACAACCGAACCAAGAAGAGATCACTTACAGCATTTGAAAGAGAATTGCCAGTGTTCAGTAGACTTTTTCAAAATCATTTTCAGATATTTCCAACTGTGGACTGGATTATTTGTTCATGCCATGCTTTTATGCCAAATTCCAAAATTACATTTTGCACAGTTATAGGCTTGTCTAGTAGAACCCATAGATCTTTAGTCGCCAATCTAAGAATGTGTCTTAAGATTATCACTTAATTTTCTGTGTTCTCAGCTGCTCTAATCAAATGGTGAAAAGGTTTCTAACTTCCGGAGATTTATAACTCTGCATGACTATAATATTCATAGCAGATTTGTGGTTCCTTGAATGTTAGATACACTTATATTCACAAATCAGTGCATTCTAAAGCCAACTCCTTGATCTTTCCATCTATCTACTCTTAGATTACCATGGCCTTTACTCTGTCTGTAAATGTGGATAATCAAGAGTTGACTTTAGAAGGGTTTGCATTTTGGCTTCTATGCCTCTAGAGTGGGATGAAATTATCTAATAATGTTTGTCCTGTGGTGGTGAGATGTCAGATTATACCTGCATAGTCTGCATCCCTCAGGCTGTCCTGGAATGTTGCATAGTGTGCTGCAAAAAGAGCAGCATGTACACACAGAAATGCAGCCCTCCCTAATTAACCCCACTCAGATCTGATTTTATGCTTTGTTCGTCAGCCTCTTGGTACTTAAGTATTCAGTATGCATTTTATTCTACTTTATTTTACACATATACCATATACTTGACTGGGCTTTTTTCCCCCTTGCAAACATATTTTCTTAGCCCAATATGTAAAAATTAAATACATGCATGCATATATACATATATACTATTGTGTTTGTTTTGCTTTAAAATTGTAAAGGATAAACTGTAAGATACTTTTATCTGTCTCGTTTTCCCAACATAGTTAAAATTAAATCTGACTTGCTAAAATTGAATTTACACTAAATTTTTCTGTCGTACAACTCTTGAAGAAAAGACACTAATCTTATGTAACTTCATTTACACTGTGAGCTCTCATGTAGGCACTGCTTTTATTTCTTTTATACCTGTACTTCAGGAGATGCTTGGCCCGATGGGCCCCCCAGGACGCAGTATTGATTGGTTCACTTCTAAGAGCAACTAACAGAAACCAAAATTGTGGACATATGGATTTTCTTAAAAACCATTGGTGACACTTGGGTTTTTACCCTTCATACCAAAATAAGCAAGGGGAAAAAATAGAAATCAGCCCAATAATACTTTAGAATTGATTTTTGTGCTTATCTTGTAATGCAAGTACCAAAGAAAGTGCCAGTTTCCTTGGTTTCCTTATTTCTTGCCTCAGGTGTATCCGTAGCAGTTTTTGGCCTGCAGCACTTTTGGGACTGCGTAAAGAACTCTAAAGATAGGTACTGGTAATAATCAAAATGCTGACACAACCAAACTGTTACCCTTAGAATGTATTACTGAACATGTCTGCACAAATGCCTGGATCCCATACTTAGTGGAAGTGAAGGATAGGCCCCTGTTCAGTTTCCAACTTTTAACAGGAGGGGGGTACAGATAGGTGGTGTGCCCTCCATTTCTCTTCTCTCGCCCTTCATCATCTGGCCGCCGTGACACACCACACCTCATGAAGTGGTCACATCTCAATCATCCCAAGACCAGTTAGTGGGCACAATGCATGCTGGTGCTGCAGTCACTTAACTGGCCCACGAGGGTCCCATGTTGTCATGAGGCGCCATCCTGTGATCTGTTTTCAGATCGGTAGAGGAGGACTGACAGTGTTGAGCCAACATAACATCAAGGGTGTGTCTGTCATAAAATACAAGCTGGAATTTCGTTTTGTCAGGGGAGGAATATGTTTTCTACAGCAGTCTGGTGAATTGAGAACAATATGCCGAGTCATACGGTGAACGTGTTAGATTTGACTCTGCTGATAGGATTTATGTATGGAACATCAATTTTCTGTACAGACATAATTGAGTACATATTACCATGATCTGAACACTGCAAGGATACATATGGTTGTGTAGAATGTTAGATTTTAAGAAACGTAACAAAGAGGAAAATCAGAAACCTGCGAACGCAACTGATGAGATTGTGAACTTGAATTTTTTCCCCAAAATATATATGAAGTACATACACTCTTTGTAGAAATACAAAGACAAAATATTTTGATGTGTTACCATCTTCCTCTTTGGATTGAATTTATTAACAGAGCAAGAATGCCTAACAGGCAGGCAGTTACTCGGGTCTGGTGGATGGCTCAGTGACTCTGTCAATAGCTTCTGCCCTCGGGACTCTGAATAAGGTGTCTGGTGTACTTCTTAATATCACAGAAATCGTGTGTGTTTTCGCCCAAAGCCGGGCTGAAAGTTACTCCTGGGGAAGGAAGAAGAATTTGACTAATTTATCACCAATCTAAAAGAACTATCTAGGAGCCGCACATTCACAGTTAGCAGGAGGTCAGGCAGGAATTGTTCAGAGCCTCCCTCATTGCTGGTGGTGGGATTACCATAATGTAATGTGACTTTAGGGGACAATTTGTTCAACCGAAAGAGGTTTAAAGATTTTTAGTGTTGGGGTTACAACAAGGATTCCAACTTTCTGAATCCGATGAGGAAATGCACAGCCGTTGACTGCTTACCTTTAGGTTTTGCATCCCCCTTCTGAACCTCAACAGCAACCATTTCTTGTTCTTATGGCTGCATGGCTTGAGCTGAGCTTTTGGTCTTGGCTGTCTGGGAGTTATAAGTCCACAGTGTTGCAGTCAGAGTTTTTCTTTCTCTCAATAATCCCATCTGCTTTTGTCCTCTCCTACTCTTGGCCTCCTTTTCACTCGCATACCAGCCACACCAGCATCAGGCTGGGAGACTCCGCAGTATCCGCGCGCTGGGGCGTGATTCCTGTTGGGCCATTGGTGAGCTCTGGGCCTACAGCCCAGCATCCCAACCTGCCTCACCACGTTTGCTCCCGGGAATACCATCCACCTACCTGCCCACAGAGTGAGACAGACTAATGAGAAAGGAGTGGGGAATAATGAAATAATGAGAACCGCACCAACTGTTCTGGACACCTTGAAGAGAGCTGTTTGCTCAAGGCACTATTCATATTTTTGCAAGAAACAGCAACATTGATTTTTTTTTCATCTGAGAACTATTCTGCATGTGTACAGAGTTGGAACGTTGAACCTTTCTCCTGTAAATGCGGGAAGTGTCTCACCCTCAGCCTAATAGCACAGACTTTGAAGTTGGCATTTCTTATTTCCAGCTCCACGCATGCATGTTTGCTCCATTTCATGGATGGCCGGTAGATAATGCTGCATTATTTTAAGTTTTCTACCTGGAATTTGGTGTATGAGTTAGCCAATGTTGAGCACATGCTCCATCATGCGGAGAATGCTCTGGATGGGCTCTCTGCTGCAAAACCTACTTGCAGTGATGGATTTAAAATTTTGCTTTGCAACCCAGCCAATCAGGTGTCCGACTATACCTTGAAGCCAATTAGTATTTTTCAGAGAACCAGGTGCAGAGCTGCTAGGTAACATCTGTAAGTGACTTGCATTGCTCTAGTGGGGTCTGCATATGTTCAGCCCTATATGAAGATGTTTTTCACTTGACACAGAGTCATCTTTGGTCTTGTTCTCCACCCACTCCATTAAGCAGACACACCTACACATGTTACCAATTTGATATGCTTTCAGAGGATGGTGCTTTGAGTTTCTCTTGCTGATGCTAATATTTATGCAGATGCCTCGGAAAGCTACCCATCCAAAGTGCTTTCCGAGGGGAAGGGACAACAAATCTTTATGTTATTATCAGGGCATTTTCTGATAATCCTGCATGCCTAACCTAAATTATCGAATAAAGATTTGAGGATTCTGTGTTTCTTTTTTAACAGTATGTTTAAAGATGGCAGTTTTCCTCAAAGAAAGAACACACCTGAGTTCCTGTAACTCTGAGGACTGAACATTTGGGTTCTAATCCCCTGGCTCTTCAGCTAAGGAGCCGTGTGACTCTGGGCAGGACACAGCCTTCTCTGAGCCACTTGAATTAGCTGCTTTCTAAGAGGCAAGCAATCTGTAGAAGAAGCACTTGTTCTCAAGTCACACAGACCTAAGTTTAAATCTCTGATCTACTTTCTATTAGCAGAGTGATCTTGTGGAAATTTCTGAGCTTCTCTGGGTTTCCTGACCCATAAAATGGGTATAATAATAGGTACCTCAGAGGGTTATTTCAGGAGTTTGATGATTTCATAGATACGGATGTGCCTGTACCCGGTAGCTTCTCCACAAATGTTCATTTTTCCTGCTTAACTCTTTGGCTTTACTGATTTTTTTATTTCAGGTGCTACACAAATATAACAACAATTAAAGGATTGTTAAAAGAATGCATAACAAATTGCCAGTAATTCCAACATCCAAGCATCAACCATTTTCCTTTTTTCTGAGACCCACTCCTGTGCATCTTAATATAGATCTGAGGAATTTCTCTTACAGAAAATGCCTGTGAACAAATACACAGATCTCTAGATTGGAAATCAAACTATAATATTTTACAATGACATATAAAATTAGAATGTTTTTAGTAAAATGAATAACTGATTATCAATAACAGTGACTAAATAAGAATAATTGTTCTTATTTATTTAATAGCTGAAAGATCATTCAAGAGAATTTAGAGAAAAGACAGTCCTTTGGCCAACTTTACGGCAAAGCAAGGTATGACAACTGTCAATTATTGCGTGCCTGACATTCTTTATATACATGCTATCTTTAATCCTCAAAACAACTCACTTAGCTAGGTATTTTCATTCCCATTTCATCCACAAAGAAGAGGTGTTTTTTTTTAAAGATTTTATTTATTCATTTATGAGAGGCACAGAGAGATAGAGAGAGGCAGAGACACAGACAGAGGGAGAAGCAGGCTCCATGCAGGGAGGCGGATGGGGGACTCAATCCTAGGCCTCCAGAATCAGGCCCTGGGCTGAAGGTGGCGCTAAACCGCCGAGCCACCCGGGCTGCCCAAAGAGGAGGTTTAAGATCTTAAACACCTCGCTCAGAATCCAAACTAGGAAAGAGTAGAGTTAGATCTGCTCCCAGGTCGACTAACCCTGATGTCCATCCACTTTCCCTTATTGTGCTGCCTCCCAGGAAGTGTCCCCAGCCAAGTACAAAACTCGCCCGTGAGATTTTTAGCCTAAGGTCCTGAAAACTTCACTCCTGGCTTAGAGTGGATGCTGGGGATTTTATTAAGTCTCCTCGGGGTGGTCATTCATTCCAACATGATCACTGTCCAAGGACCTCCCTACCTCTGAAGACATTTGTCACCTGTCATGTTGTATTCAGGATGCCAGAGGAGGCATCCACCAAAATGAATGGAGGCCCTTTTGTGACAAATAGACTTAAACCAGAGCTGGAGCTGGAAAAGACCTTGTAGATCTATCTGCAGGCCTCCTTCAGGCACTGTCTGATGGATTTCCAGATCCATGGCATTTTCTGAGTGTTTGATCACAGCAAAGAGGATAAACACTTCAGAGTTAAAAGGGATAGCATCAGGCCTGGGGGCAAAAAAGAATGTTACCACTTTTATATTCCCCCTCCATTGGGAAACAGCAGGCTTCCAAGAACTCAGGCTTTGGAGACAGACTAATGTGGGTTTAAATTCTGGCTCATAGACTGGCTTGCTGTGTGGCTTTAGACAAGTTACTTAACTGCTGCTTTCTTGTTTTTTTTAGAGGTGTGGATCTAGATTTATTCTTAAGGAATTACTTCTTTTAAAGTAAGAATGAGTCACAGATTACTCCTTTCCTAGATACAGTTATCATTATATCACTCTTGTTTTATTGACTTGTATTTATTTATCTACAAATAAAATGTTTATTTTCATAGAGTTGACATGCAGTGTTGTAGCAGTTTCTGGTGTACTGTATATAGTGATTCAGCAATTCTGTATATTACTCAGTACTCATCATGTTAAGAGGTTACTTAACTTCTATGAGCCCTCAGTTTCCCTGTCTGTAAAATGGGGATTATATCACCACTTCACAGAATTGCCATGAGGATGAAATAAAGTGATGTGGTCAAATGTGTGCCTGGCGCTTAGCTGGCATTCCCAGCTGTGCACATAATTGGTTTCCTTTCACGGAGCCAGGGCTTCTCTACTTTGGCTCTTCCTTGGAATCACCTGTGTAGCTTTTACAACCCTTAATATCCAGGCAGCTCCCCAGACCACCAGAGTTTCTGGGGTGGGAGCCAGGCAATGTTTTTTTTTTTTTTTTTTCAAAGCCCCTCTGGAATTTCCATGCCTGGCCACGGTTGGGCATCCCAGGACTGGATAGTGTGAGTGACCCAGCACATACACAGGACGGGCCTGTCTGCACAGGCTCTGCAAGAGCACAGCTAGAGCAGGCATCGGGGACTGAGGGCCCCAGAGCAGTGTGGGGGGGACTCTCAGCTCTCTGTGGGAGTTGTGGGCAGAGCTGCCTCCAGGGCCTGACCCAGGTTAATTAACCTGGGGCCTCTCTTTTCCCTCTACATTTGTATCCAAGTGAAACCAGCTTAAAATGGAATTTGAGGGCATCTTGGGAAAGAACCATGGCCAAAGCATCTCTCGCTTAAGGGGAGATGGCTTGCCAAGGGGGAGAAGCGGCAGAGGAGGAGGTAGTGCCTATACTGGCAGGTCCTGACCAAGACCCTTCAGTGCCCTTCAGTGCAAGGTGCCCAGGGTTACTAACTCTCTTGTTCTCCCTCCAGAGTCAAGGACGGATGAACTCATTACTTTGAACGAGGCCTCCCTGAATCCTTATTGGGAAATTCAATGTGGTCAGTTTCGGCACCAGCAGTATCACCGGGGAGCTAGTGAGAAATGTGGAATCTCAGACCCCCACCCCTCCACAAACCTGACTCAGAATCCCCAGGGATGGGGCCTAGGATTATATAATTGAACAGAGTTCCCAAGTGAGTCTTATGCTCATTAAAGACTGAGAAGCACTACTGAAGTGAAAATAAAACAACTTTTAGAGGTGAACAGTGCTTCTGAGGGTTTTTTTTTAAAGATTTTATTTATTTATTCATGATAGACGTAGAGAGAGAGAGAGAGAGAGAGAGGCAGAGACACAGCCGGGAGAAGCAGGCTCCACACAGGGAACCCCACATGGGACTCGATCCCAGGTCTCCAGGATCGCGCCCTGGGCCAAAGGCAGGCACTAAACCGCTGCACCATCCCCTGCTTCTGAGTTTGAACCCTTACTCACTCCCTGTGTGATCTTGGAAAAGTTAACTTCTCTGAACCCGGGTTTCCTCATCTGAAAATTGGGGATACAAACATTTGCCTTAATAACGGACTGCCAAGAGAATTGTGGGTGGAATCCAGGGAGTCTATAGACTTGGATAGGAACTAAAGCATTTTCATTCTTGCTAATCTCTAACTGAAATTTAGCATGCTATTTAATTGTGAATGTCTGCAACAAATCATGGTAGTTTTAGCAACCTATGGCTTGGTCAGCAGTGGAAATCACAAAAGTTTGCATATCACATTACAGTTGTTGCAGATACCTTTACATATTTGTATTCATCTCCTTCAAAATTACAGTTTTAGACTTGCTGCTGGATCTCAATATCTAATGTAGTAGTAATGAGGCACTTACATTACTCCATCGTAAATGTTTTAAATCTTTATGAAATTGTCTTTTAAACTAATTGGTTTTCTTTGTAATTTTATTAAATTTTTTTTTATGTATGCATTTGACAACTTCATTCTGAAGAGAGATTCAGTGGCTCAGGGCTCAAAAAAATTTAAGAAATTCCTCTCCTGCCTTACAAGTTGTGATGATTAAACAAGGGAATCCAATGTGTCTATTGCTTAGCAGAGATGCAAATATCAGCACCCTGATTGCTCTCAACATCATCATGCTTTGTCCTAAACCTGGACCAAAGGATCCTTCAGCCTTTCCACGTGTACTGTGTCTAGTCAACGTTCAGTGTAGGCATTTTTCTGGTTAGTTCTAGTTTTATGGAATGAAAATTTTCCTTATTGGGTGTCTGCTCTGTACGAGAGGGGTGAGGTAAGCTGCCTAGAACCACACTAGCTACTGACAGGAAAGCAGGCATTCAACCTTCACATTGCTCTGTATACTCCTACATCTAGATGTAGGGGAATAGATCAAGGGCTTCTGCTTTCTCCGGGTTCAAGAAGGCAACGTAGGTGATATCAGTTGGCTTACTAAACACCTACAATCTCAAGTTATTGTACATTCAACAGACATTTATAGAAGAACACATAGGGAGAAAGTTCCTTGACAGTGGTCTTGTCAATGATTTTTTGGATTTGATACCAAAAGCACAGTCAACAAAAGCAAAAAAAATCAACAAGTGGGACTACATAAACTAAAGAGCTTCTGTACAACAAAGGAAACAACCAACAGAAGGAAAGGCCACCTACCAAATTGGAGAAAATATTTGCAAAGCCTATATCCAATAAGAGCTTAATGTCTATGTATAACTCCATAGCGAAAAAACAAATAATTTGATTAAAAAAGGGGCCAAGGATCTGAATAGACGTTCTTCCAAAAAGGACATACAGATGCCCAACAGATTCTACAAGGGAGTGCAAATCACATCATATCAAACACATCAAAACTACAATGAGGTATCACCTCACACCTGTTATAGAAAGACTATCCTCAAAAGGATAAGAGAGAGAAAGTGTTGGTGGGGTGCGGAAAAAAGGAAATCCTTGTGTACTGTTGGTGGGAGGGTAAATTAATGCAGCAATGAAGGAAAACAATATGGAGGCTCCTCAAAAAATTGAAAATAGAATTACTATATGATCCAGCAGTCCCATTTCTGGGTCCAAAGGAAATGAAATAAGGATATTGAAGAGTTATCTGCGCTCCTGTGTTCAGGGTAGCATGATTCACAACAAGCAAGATACAGAAACAACCTTAGTGTCTACAACAGATGAAAGATTAAGAAGATGTGGTACATATATATATATAATGGAATATCATTCAACTATCAGCGAAGAAGGAAATCCTGTCATATGCAACAACGTGGATGGATGGACCTTGAGGCATTACACTAAGTGAACTAAGTCAGAGAAAGACAAATACTGCACGATCTTACTTATATGTAGAATCTAAAAAAGCCAAACTCATAGCAACAGAGAGCAGAATGGTTGCCACGAGCTGGGGCATGGGATAAATAGGGAGACGTAGGTCAAAGGGCGCAAACTCTTAGTTTTTACTTCTGGATAACCAATATGCAGCACAGTGACCATAGTTAGCTGTACCATATTATTATTTTTTTAAAAAAGATTTTATTTATTTATTCATGAGAAACACATACAGAGAGAGAGAGAGCCATAGAGACACAGGCAGAGGGAGAAGCAGGCTCCATGCAGGGAGCCCGACGTGGGACTTGATCCTGGGACTCCAGGATCAGGCCCTGAGCTAAAGGTGGTGCTAAACCACAGAGCCACCTGGGCTGTCCAGCAGTACCATATTATATACAGGAAAGTTGCTAAGAGAGTTGATCTTCAATGTTCTTACCACAAAAAAAAAAAAAAAATAGTAATTCTATGAGATGATGAAGTGTTAACTAAACTTCTTGTAATCATTTTGCAACAATTATATATAGGAGGACCAACTTATCAGTTTGTATACCTTAAATGTATACAATGTTATATGTCAATTATATCTCAATAAAGCTGGAAGAAAATTAAATAAGAAAAAATAACAACAAAAATCCCTGTTAAGTTCAATTGGCTCAATCCATTTGTGATTATGCACCCATGTGTTTTACTTTTTGTTTGGTTATATCTCATTATAGGGCTCTTGGCCTGGGGCTCAGGGGTTCTGGGCCCCTGAGAGATTTTATATCGTTACAGACCCTTTCCAACAATGGAAATAAGAGTTTCCATTAGAAATATGTTTCTAATGGAAACTCATATTTCCTAGATACCTAGGCTCATGTAAACTGTGCTGGCTTATGGGCACAGACCATTTAGGGAGCACTGAGAAGCCTGGGGTTAGGAGGGAAAGGAAATAACATTTATTGAGTTCTTGGCGCTGTGCATTTTACACTCAAGTGAGTCTTATGCTCATTAAAGACTGAGAAGCACTACTGAAGTGAAAATAAAACAACTTTTAGAGGTGAACAGTGCTTCTGAGGGTTTTTTTTTAAGATTTTATTTATTTATTCATGATAGACGTAGAGAGAGAGAGAGAGAGGCAGAGACACAGCCAGAGGGAGAAGCAGGCTCCACATGGGACTCGATCCCAGGTCTCCAGGATCTCTAATTATTAGTATGTCAAAAAAAAAAAAAGAATTCTATCCATTTTA
The DNA here is from genome assembly GCF_011100685.1 of Canis lupus familiaris. Taxonomy (NCBI): domain Eukaryota; kingdom Metazoa; phylum Chordata; class Mammalia; order Carnivora; family Canidae; genus Canis; species Canis lupus. The sequence goes on along the minus strand of NC_049243.1, from coordinate 7,710,606 downwards.
CAGAGAAGATAACTGAAGTGTACAGAGGACAGATGACGTTCCTGCAATCACCCAGCTAGCAAGAAGGCTCAGAGTTGGCATCCAAACCTCAGTCTGTCTGCCTGACACCCAACACAATCAAGGCCAGGCTCTTTCAAACATAGGTGATGCTTCCCCCGAAAGGAGCCTCCTACCACCAAAGGGCCCCTGCAGCCACACCAGCCCCTCATGTGAGATTACTCTGCACCCTCTGGAAGCCCACCAAGATCACCACGTTGTCAAAGAAAGGAGCCTCCGAGCCTCCGCAGTCTGAAACATCTCACTTTGATCTTGGTGCAGAGCTTGGGCTCACCCTGGACCCTCTGGGCCTCGGGCATGTTGGTCATCAAGGTCCACTTGACCCTATTCCGTATTTCGCTCCGCTGCGTCCCTGCCATTTTGCTCCGCTGATGAGAATATTACATGGGGCCGAGCTGAAAGCTCTCCTGCAGCCCTAGGAGATTGCATCTATTGCAACTTCCTTATCTGTGTGTTCTTTCATTCTATCAGACAAGGAAATTAAATAGGTCTGGCACCATTTGCTTTCCAGAAAGCTACTTTGGCTGCTAAATCTACCAAAAAGGGTGGATTTATTTGGGTGTTTCTCTCCGAAGTGAGTGAACAGGCCTTTTCAGAGCTGCCCGCAATTAGCCAAAAGGCCTGAGCTGCCGTGCCAGGCCCACCTGTCAAAGGATGGCAGCCAAATGGGGCAGATGGGATCTGAGCGGATCACCTCTTAATTTAGCCTCAGAGTCCTTTCCCATTCAGTTCTGAGTGCCTCTGGACGTAGGAAAACCGTGGAAGGCAAGAACATGAGTCTGAGAAAAATATCCAGGAGACTGTGCACTAAAAACTCACCTCCAGACCACAACAGTAATTCTTTAGAAAAAAAAAAAAAAAAGGCTGAAAACCAAAATTAAATATTGGTTTTACTCGTGCTGCCTGGAAGGCTCTCCCTTGCCGTGTCCTCTTTGTAAATAAATGTCTACCTCTCCATCCTAAAGGTCATCCCCTCTCAGGAGCTTTTCCCAGCACTGCCTCCTCTACCCCCCTCCTCAAGCAGAGCCTGCTGGTGCTGCTTTTGTGCATCCTTAGCATATTGAAATGACCTCTTGGCATAAATGTGGGTTCACATTATTGTATATTTTTAATTTTGACCTGCTCCAAGAGGGAGGTAAGGCAGATTGTAAATATACAATTAAAATATAAAATAAGTCACATACTTTAAAATAGGTGACAAAATCGGGGCATAGGGAAATAAGGGTTAGAAACGTAAGAAAAAACAAAGAATGAGGTCTATGTATAGAATGCATATTCTGGGGTCTTCTACTCAGGCTTCAGGTGGGTCATGGCTTCTGCCCTAAGCTTTACAGTAGCCAACCCAACCTTTGACGGGTCATTAACACCCAACATTAATATTCCTCAGCAATATCCTCGGAATGGAGTAATACATTTCATGAGGCTGTGTTATGAAACAGACTTTACTGTCCACCTATGGCATCACACCTAAGTGCCCTTAAGGGTAAGCAATTCTGCAGGGTGGCCCATTGGATGAGATCTAGCCACACAGTTTCCTGTTGGCCTGGCCAGATTCACAGACAGGCTCTCCTGAATCACAGGAACTGCAGGTCTTGCTGGCCTCAGTGGAGATTTGGGTCCGTGTTAGGTAGTGGTCATGAAGGATGTTCATGCTCGTCATTACTGAGCATCTGAGCTCCCTTCCTCGCTTTGTGGAATTCCCTGAGCTAAGACAGAGCCTCTCTACCATTGTGGAAGCTCAAAGCGACAGCTGCTTGCTCCGTCAGCCCCCTTTGCAACTGGGAAGCCAGCAGATGACCCAGGCACCACCAACTTGCCCCAGAGTTATGATGACGGCATAGGTAGTGGCAGTAGCTGCAGAAGGATGACCTTATGAGGGGCTCCAGCAACCCCCCTGACTGCTGGCTCTCAGCGACCGATTCAGCAGTTATCCGTAGTGTAGACTGTGACCTCCCCATTTGACCCACACCACTGTCCTGGCTGCAGGACCCCGAACCTGGTTCCCCTGCCTGCCTGGTGATTCTGTGTACCTCTCAATATCCTTGTAATGAGTTTATTTTCTGCTAAAATCAGCCTGCGTTAGTTCCAGTTGCTTGCAAGAAAGAGCCCGTCTGATTCACACAGCTCCTCTACTCTGCCTCCTGCTACTTGCACACAGAGCAAAGGGAAGTCAAACTACTATGAAAATCAGGGCTATGAAAGGACATAAGGACACAATCCAGGTGGGTCCACGGAGAGTCCCTGAGAAACATGGATGGAAGAATCGAACAGACAAGAGGAGACTGTTCCAGGGCTGACCCAACTGGAATCTCAAAGCCTAGATTTGTACAATAGGGTAGCCAGTGAGCACATGAGGCTAAAATATGAATTTATTTAAAATCCAATACAATCAAAAACTTATTTTCTCAGGTGCGCTAGCTGCATATCAAGTATTCAGTAGCCACCTGCTCCTAGTGGCTACCGTTTTGCACAGCAAAGATACAGAATAGTTTCCTCACTGCAGAAAGTTCCATTGGACCCTGCTGGCCTCGAACCTTGAGATTCCAGGTTGAGTGACAGGATTAATGCCTTTGTCTGGTCCCATCCATCTTCCTGGTGGCTGTGGAAGCTAGGAGTACAAAGGCAGTGGGGCAGCAGTTCTGTGCTTCTCCATCTTGGTGGACCCCAAATCCATACCAGCTGGCAAGTCCAGGAAACACTGGGTGTGCCCTGTGAGAAATGGTGGAGGTGTGGGGAACCCCGATTACCCTTCTGCGTCTCTGTATCGCTTATGTTCCTTATACTGCTTGTTGTTAGCTGCCTCCGGGGGAAACAAAAAGTAAAGGCAACTTAGAATCTAGTCCTCTCCATCCTCCTCATTGTTCTGGCACCTGAACCGTGCTCTGCAAGGGACGGAGGCTGCCTCATGCAGAGACATGTGTCAATGGTGGCGGCTCTGTGCTTACCCAGGACCTGACACAGTGCTTGGCATAGTGTGAGTATCCAGCAAGCATCCACTGGGGGTGACACAGATCTAATGCAGACCCCCCCAGGGACCTGATGTAGGACAGTCAGATCATTTTCATGCCAAATATTATCTTTCATTCAAGGGATGATAGAGACAGTATAATAATGATGACATGATGGTGTATGAAAAAAAATGGAAGTATAGGGTGTAAGTTTATTATCATTGGAATTATGGAAAAATATATACCATATATATGGTTAAGAATATGTTCAGACAGATGTGATCCCTTTTGTGAAATGAGAGCAGTAATAGTGCCTACTCTTTGGGTTATATGAGGAATCAATGAGATAATGCATGGAGAACATGTAGGACAGTCCGTGGCGCGTGATAAATGCTAAGCACAAGATGGCAATCACTGTCTTTTGCTCTAGAAATCTGCAGGACAATACAAGGTCAAGGATCCTTGGCATCCTTTTCATGTTATCTCTTTGGTCCCCTCTCCTGTGGGACAGGGATGGAAGGGGCTGAGGCAGGGGTAGTTTCTGGATCCCGTCAGCCCCAGCCCCCTGCCCACAGGGCAGAGATGCTAAGTCTCCCTTGCGAGCTCCGTCCAGGAGGAGGTTGCTGCCAACCTTCTTACACCATTTTATTTTATTTACTTATTTATTTTTTTCTTCCGCCGTTTTACACTTCTTGGTTTAAGCCATGGAGGTTTGGAGGGATTTTTTTTTTTTTTAATTACAAGTCTGTTATTTTTGCAAATGATTTTGCTCTTTGCAGCAATTCCACCCAAAACAAACACACTCTCCAGTTTTCTTTCTGTTGCCCCGTCTCCTCCCTTCTGTTCACAGCCTGCAGCTGTTAAGAGGACCTCAGTCAGCAACCTGGGAGGACTCAAAGAGCCGCCCCCTCCTCCCTCCCTCTCTCTGTCTCTGGGGCATTTGTGTCTCTTCCCCATGCACCTGCTTCTGTCCCTCCTCCCTTGCCTGTCACTCTCCTGCTCTTTGTGTCCCTCCCATCTTCAAAGGCCCTCTGGGGGCTGTGGTTTGGCATACAGGTACTACTAATAAAAACCGTGCCTCCCTCAGCCTCCAGCTCACCCTGAGCAGACATGTGTTGGAGGAGCAGGAAGGGGGCCGCCCACCAGAAAATGGCATGATCTCCTAGGCAGGAGATCAAAATGCACCCCCCCTCCTTACAGCCCTTTGTCTGCAAAAGAAATGACTACACATGGGTTCCTGCCCGGAAAAACTTCTGGTTGGGGATGTCCTGTCGCAAAACAAGCTTTTAAATATCATATGTATTGAAACAAAATCTTTGTGGCTGTTTAACTGGTGTGGTCTACTTGGAGACATGCAGAACACCTAAAATAAAATGTTCATAATTATAGCATTGTGCTGTCTCCCAGCCCTTTCATAATCTCCTTTATTATGTATTATCCCATTCTTTGTTTCTTAGGATAACCTTTTCATTAAAAAAAAATTTATTTATTTATTCATGAGAGACACAGAGAGAGAGGCAGAGACACAGACAGAGGGAGAAGCAGGCTCCATGCAGGGAAGCCCAATGAAGGGCTGGATCCCAAGACCCCAGGATTGTGCCCTGGGCCAAAGGCAGATGCTCAACCACTGAGCCACCCAGGGATCCCAACCTTTTCATTTTTTTAAAGAGATTTTTATGGGATCCCAACCTTTTCATTAAAAAAAAAAAAAAAGATTTTTATTTAGGGGCACCTGGGTGGCTCAGCAGTTGAGCGTCTGCCTTCAACCCAGGGCATGACCCCTGGATCCGGGATCAAGTCCCATGTCGGGTTCCCTGCATAGAGCCTGCTTCTCCCTCTACCTGTGTCTCTCCCTCTCTCTCTGTGTCTCTCATGAATAAATAAATAAAATCTTTTAAAAAAGAGGAAAAAAAGATTTTTATCTCTTTGAGAGAGTGAGTGAGAGAGAACAGTTTATTGGGGGGGGGGGGTAGAGGGATAATCAGAAGCAGACTCACCACTGAGCAGGGAGCCTGATGTGGGGCTTGATCCCAGGACTCTGGGATCATGACCTGAACCAAAAGCAAATGCTTAACTGACTGAGCCACCCAGGTGCCCCAGGATAACCTTTTTATAGTAGGAGAGGTGGTATTTTTTTTTTTTGAGATTTATTTATATGTTTTTGAGAGAGAGAGTGGGGGGAGAGGGAGAGAGAGAGTCTCAAACACACTCTGCTGAGCACGGAGCCTGCCAGCCTGCTGCCAGGCTGCATCCCATGACCTTGAGATCATGGCCTGAGCTGAAACCCAGAGTCAGACGCCCAACTGTCGGAGCCACCTAGGCGCCCTGAGGTGGTGGTATTATCTCCATTTTTAAGAGTGGGAACTGATGGGCAGCCTGAGTGGTGCAGCGGTTTAGCGCCTGCCTTCAGCCCAGGGCCTGATCCTGGGGACCCAGGATTGAGTCCCACGTCGGGCTCCCTGCATGGAGCCTGCTTCTCCCTCTGCCTGTGTCTCTTCTGTCTCTCTCATGAATAAATAAATAAAATCTAAAAAAAAAAAAGAGTGGGAACTGAGGCTCAGAGAGACACAGTGATTTGCACACTGTCACAAAGTTTCATTGTCCCAGGCCTCTCCCTCTGCTGGGGACCTTGAGGCCCGCACCCCTCTCCACGCCCCCCAGCTCGGGACTCACATTTCCGACCAAACTTGCCCCAGGGAATCCGAGTGGCTTGGATGCACGTGGTGCCCCCTCTAAATCCTGGCCCCCCTTCTCACACGAGCTGGCCGGGGCTCCAGGCTGGGCGCCGCTCAGAGATCTAATCACGTTCTGGGTGTTAGTCACCGCCGTGAATCTTACGGCGGAGCCGCAGGAGCCAAAGCAGAAACCCCGGTGACAGAGGAGCTCTCGGAGGGTTTGGTGGAATAAATTACTCAAATGCTTGGGTTTCTCTGAAAGCGAGGAAACTTAATTTCTGGTACGGTACTGGGATAAACAAAATGTAATCTACAGCATTGTCCTAGCTCATCCAAACCGCATCTTCTTTTCCCATGTAAGTAATTGAAAAAAAAAAAATTGCAGAGGCGTCCTGGAGCATCATCTTACTTGGATTCGATTTTTAACCAGAACGCCGAATATTTCATACCGAAGGCAAGTGCACCGTTGCCGTAAACGGAAGGCGAACTTCAAGGTGAAGTAGGTCCCCTGTTTGATGGCAAATGCAAATGTTTAAAGCTACTCAACAATTTTCCCCTTGCAGCTGCCCATTTTATCTCTTGCAAAACTAGTAATGATACAAGCAGTTGATTATGGTTTACAATAGCAATAAACCTCTCACAATTGGTTGTTTCCAAAATAAATAGCCATTCTGTTAAATGTTAAATAACAAGTCATAAACTGCTGAAAACAACCAATTTCTTGTGGATTATTGCCTGAATAAATTTCAGCAGGAACTGCAGATCATTAAGCCGTGAACACCACGGATCAAAACCATGGAAATTAAAAAAAAAAAAAATCAATCAATCAATGAAGTAATCCATGGGGAAGAACTCCCATTTTACAAACCAAATCGCACGACATAGATATTGTCACAGGGTCTTTGGATCTCTTCGTTCGATGGTCACGGTTAGCTTTACTCTTGCCCAAATCCGTACACACCTTTTCAGAGCCTGGAGCATATCCAGCCTGGTGGGTATAACTTGGCCCACTCCGAGAGCGTGCAGTTTCGCGCAGCTACATTCTGTAGGTACCACCTGTAAAGTCTACAATATTCCAATTGATAAAACACAGGCCTGTCCACTAAGTCACACGTTCGAGTCAAAGCTCAGTGGCAAATGCATTCAAACTGCAGCTGTAATAGAGGCTGTTCTCACAAGAGGATCCAACTTCATCGGTGAGATTGACAGAAGATTCCTCGCCATAGCAACCGGGGTTATCTCTCTGGAATAACAACATTAACCTCCTTCACAACCAGTTTTTCATCCTTAAGTATGGGAGGCAGTTGCATGCATCTTTCATGATCCTTTATTTTTATTATCGAGTGAACAGTTAGCACTCAGATAAAAATAGGACAGGATGCAGGGAAACGAAATTAATTTTAAATTCCTCCTGAAAAGCATGACAATGGGTCTTGTGGGCAGAACAGTTAAAGGGCAGCAAGGGCCCCTGTCTCCCCGGAGGAGCACAGGACGGTGGCGGAGAGGTTTCTATTCATCGGCCGCCTCTGAAGTAGCCTCCTGCGTTGTATCGATTTGCTCTGTGCTGTTGTGGGGCTAGGCTGGAGGGTTTTTTTTGGGAGATTTTATTCCTGACTCATTCTTTGGCCTCGTAACCCCTACTGCATGCATGCATGAGTGTGCACACACACACACGCACACACCCCTACTTAGCTGTGTTCAAGTACGAAATAAGAAATGGTTCATGGAAATGGTGGAAAAATGCATGTTCTATCTGGAAAAATGCGCATATTGTATCACCTTCTTGAAAGAAATTGCTAAATGGATCCAAAGCCCTTCTCATCTTACATCTTGAGTCCCGTGGAAGTGTATGGAAGCATATGACGCCCGTGTAGGGACGTGTCCCTGCAGCGTGTCACCAGCGCCTCAGTAGACGTTGTGCTGCTGCTGGGGGCCCTGCTTGTCACACCAGGCTCAGGCCTGAGGGAACACCTGGATGGCGACGAGGGAAGACAGGCCCTAAAGCTGGGTGGGCCGCCCCCCAGTCTCCTTCTCCCCATCCCCTAGGACTCCTTTCCCACGGGGTCAACTTCATTGCAGTTGCCACCTGGGCAGGTTGAGCAGCCTTTCTTGAGCTTGTGTATCCGTCAACGTCCCAGTCTCGCAACTGAAGTCCCCAGCGGTCATCTCGGAGAGTTTCAGTCCTCTGCTGAGGAAGGGGCCTAGGTGGGGAAAGGGAAAAAGGAGTCACCTGGGCTAAAGCAACAGGAATCTGGGAATCTGGTTTGAAAAAGAGCAAAACAACGTGGGCCTAAGAGTTGGGGGGAGACAGCAGAATGGTTCTGGGTTAAGCTCTGGCCTGACTGGGATTTAAGCAAACGAATGAGCCAGAAGGGTTGACGACGGGTTGTGGAAAATGCTCTGTGAAGCGGCTTTGTGCTAAGTTCAGAAGTTGGAAGAAGCCCCTGGAGAGCCCCGTTGTGCTGGACACCAACCCTGAAGACCTCCTCAGACGCCCCGTGTGACCTCCTAACTTCCGCAGCTGCTGCCCCAACCCACATCCCCCGCCAACAGCACTGTTGGCCCGGCCCAGCTCTGGAGTTGCCCCCATGCCAAGCTGAGGCCCCAAGCCTCACAGCCTCACCGCCCGGCACGTTCATCCCAACCCGCTCTCCGCTCTGGACGTAGATGTGATGCCACAGCCATGGAAATGGGACCTGGTTTCCTGAGTGGCTGCTGAGGGACTACATGACACCCAGAAGAGCGGGATGCTGCCTCCCAGGGAGTGAACCTGGACTCTCTCAGGAGATAGAGAGTCTATTCTGTCTCTACCCCGGGGTGTGGTTTCTCCAGGCCAACCTGCAGCGCTTCCTCAGGCCTAGGGGACACCCCACAGGACACCCCATGTCTTTGGCCACCCACCGAGAAGCAGTGTCCACGGTCACATCACATTGCTTCTGGCCTTCCCTGCCTGCCTTTCCTTGTTTTTCTCACCCTCCTCACCCCTCTGGGGTCTTACTTCCCAAATAGAGTAGCTCTGCTGTATCCTCGCCCTAGGCCCTGCAGGGAGCACGTAGCTGAGAAAACCACCTGTAGGAGTCACGCTCGCTCAGGGCCGTGGCCGGGCTCTCTAAGCGGCTTTTAGGCAAATGAATGGGTGGTGGAAAGTATGGTCCTTCGCTCTGAGGGAGTCCAAAGACCCTCCCCTTAATCGGTTAAGTGATTCCTGACTCTGCAGCGACCCTGGAAGCCCCAAGTTTCCTGAAGGCTGAGGAGTGAGCAGGAGAGCGTTATTTGCTTTCAGGGGGTGGTGCTATACTGGGCCTTTCTCATTCACCAACAAAGGTACTGACGTGGGAGAAAATTAAGCCTCTTTGCATCCAAGGCGTTTGCAATTAGCTTCTCTTAAAACAGAAAATAAATTTATTTTCCTAATCGGAAGGACAGGAGCAACAGCAGCCAAACCCCCAACCCAAATAACCGGCGTTATCAGGCTCAGGAGACCTAAGGCCTACCCTAGAAATGCAACCGAGGGAAGGAGCGCCCAGGCTCTCGCTTTCCCACTCGGTGCTCTCCTCACGAAGCCTTGCCCAATCCTGTGGCTCACGTAAATATTTCATTATTTACGGGTGTGTTGGTTTATTCATGTGCCTGCCCCGGCCATCCTGTGATCTCTCTTTGTTTTGTCGAGGCCGCGTGTGACTGGCGGGCTGCAGCTGGTGCTAATGAGGCCAAAGCCTGGGTTCAATCCCCGCGGGGGCCAGTTAACTTTGCTCCATTCCACTGCCAGGGGCTGCACCCAGCTACTCTGGTTGCAGCGTGCGTGTGTGTGTGTGTGTGTGTGTGTGTGTGTGTGAGAGAGAGAGAGAGAGAGAGAGACACGGGGTGAAGGCATGCCAACAGAGAGGAGGGAGTGGCAGGGGATTGACGGTTCCAACACCCCACGTCCACCTCTACTGGAGTAACGCCTAGGCCCCATCGTGCCTTTACCCCCTGCCAAGGTCACCACCCGCTTGAGCCTCTCCAAGGGGATTGTGCGTGTGTTTTTTCGAGTTTTCCTTTTCATCAGATCAGCAAGTATTTGCCAGTTACCTGCTACACACAAAGGACGGTTACACACTCCTTTTGCCTCAATTCCCTGGCACATCTGTTGTTCACCCGCTAGAGTAGGCTGAGGGCCCTGGGGGGAGGCGGGGAATACAGTCTGTGGGACGTCAGAAGGTAAACTAGGATTTTGTATAACATTTTGGGCCTAGAGCTACAGCAGGTACAGCGTGGGGGGCCGTGAACAAAAAATGGGGGAAAGTTAGTAAAAAAATACGTGTGTTACCTGATGATAAGTGCTAAGGAGACAATTAAAGCAGGAAGAGGCATGGGTGGGGGTCGCCGGGAAGGACGATTATAAATATGGCGCCCGGCCCCGGGCTCCCTGAAGAGTGACATTGCAGCAAGGACCTGACAAGGGAGGGACAGCTGGGTGACTAAGAGGCTGGAGAACATTCCAGTCAGAGGGAACAGCCAAGGCAGAGGTCGTGAGGAGGGAGCACGCGCAGCACCTTTGAGGAGGAGCAACGAGGCCAGTGTGGCTGGAGCAGAGTGAGCAAAAGGGGGAAGCAGTGGGAGATGGAGCAAGAAGGAAGGGAGGATGAAGTATAGGGGGGTCTACAGGCCCTTGTAAGGGAGTCGGCTTCTTTCTGGAGAAATCAGAAAACGCTTCATCAAAGTTGTCACTTGGGAGCTGGACGGCAAAGGCCGAGTGGTGTAGGTGCATTCCCCTACGGAAAGGAGTGTTGGCAGACCTGCCATGTAATTGGGGGGGGACGTCTGTGGGTACCGGGGTGTGTTTCCCAACGTGAAGACTGACTGGAGTTAGCGTCTACTCCCTGCCCTATGCCTCACCCGCCCTGTCCCCAGCTGCCTCCATGCCACAAGCCTGCACTTGACGTGTAGTTCTATGGTGGGAACCTATCCAGTCACTGGGCGAGCAGGGGGTTCAGATCAGACGTAGACGAATAAAGGGGTGAGTCCTTTCTTGCCCTGTGAGTCAGTCATCCATTCGTACCCGACCAAGAAACACGAAAGTTACCTCACAAGGGAACTCCAGGCCAAACCGCTAAGGGTAGAAAGCAGATGCTCCCTGAGTTCCAAGCAAGAGAGGGTGACCTCGGGGTGACTGCGGGGGGGGGGGGTGGTGTTGATAAGGGGCCACTGTGGAACACGTAGAGGACGGGGGATTTGAGTAGGTCGTGAAGCATGGCTGAGGTGCGGATCCATGAACAGGAGTGAGAACACTCCAAACTTAGGTCCCTGTGTGAGGGACAGAAGGCTATTTTGGACGTGTTTGGGGCTGGGGGAGACTGCCCAGGCTAGAATGGGATGTCTGGACTGGGAGACAAAAGAGAGGGCAGAGAGTAGGGCAGAGAGCAGAAGTCCTGGCGTGCCAGGCAGGGGAGCTTGGGCTTATTTCTAAGGGCGATCCCCTGCTCTGGACGGCAGGGTTATAGCGGACAGAACCACGTCTGTCTCCCTCAGGCGTGTGTACATGTACGTTATAGCCTTGCCCGCTACAAGGTACAGGAGGCCCGGTTGCATTGGTTTGTTTCTTTCTTTTTTAATTAATTAATTAATTAATTTTTTATTGGTGTTCAATTTGCCAACATATAGCATAACACCCAGTGCTCATCCCATCAAGTGCCCCCCTCAGTGCCCGTCACCCAGTCACCCCCAGCCCCCGCCCACCTCCCCTTCTACCACCCCTAATTCATTTCCCAGAGTTAGGAGTCTCTCATGTTCTGTCTCCCTCTCTGATATTTCCCACTCATTTTTTCTCCTTTCCCCTTTATTCCCTTTCACTACTTTTTATATTCCCCAAGTGAATGAGACCGTATAATGTTTGTCCTTCTGCATTTGGATTTCAGACAAAGAACAGGTAATTTTTCAATGTAAGGATGTCCGGTGAAATATTTGGGACACACACACAAGATACCCAGGTAAATTTGAATCTCATGTAAACAAGGAATATTTTTTAGTAGAAGTATGTCCCATGTACCTGGGACATATTAATACTGAAAAAAAATCCATGATTTTTATGAAGTTTAACTGGACAAAGGGGTATTTTTATTTTTTTTATTTTTCATTGGTGTTCAATTTACCAACATACAGAATAACACCCAGTGCTCATCCTGTCACGTGCCCCCCTCAGTGCCCGTCACCCAGTCACCCCCACCCTCCGCCCACCTCCCTTCCACCACCTCTAGTTCGTTTCCCAGAGTTAGGAGTCTTTATGTTCTGTCTCCCTTTCTGATATTTCCCACAACACCAAAGAAACTGTGGAAGGAGCCTCGGTGTCCCTCGAAAGATGAATGGACAAAGGGGTATTTTTAGGTGCGAGGTTTGGCAACCCTGGTAGGTTGTGCTAGAAAGTGCTGCTTTTTGACACTGTGGACTCCAGGAAAGAGTGCCCTTCTGTTACACCAACTGGCCTGGAGAGCTCTCCCACCAGGGAGCTCCTTTCCTGGCCACCCTGGGTGCTGGCCCAGCTCTCTGATGACTCGAGGCTGTGAATTACCCATGAGAACAGCAGGACACCCAGCCGTCTCCCCGAGGGTCAGCTGCAGCTCCCCAGATCTGCGTGCCTGGAGTTGCTGACTTCGGCCTACAGAGCAGTAGCAGCCCTGGGAATCAATAGGCAGCCCCGACAGGTGGCGTGAGCTGGAATACGACCGGCTACCCGAGCCAGTATTGACTGTGCAGGCAGGCTGTCCATAAACCAAGCAGGCACGCTGAAATGGGGTGGCGTCAGCAGCCTTTACTTTCATGGGCATGACTCTTCAGATATCCCTCAAAGCCTGACAGGCTCGAGCAGAGAACCAGCAACTTCTTTCCACTCACTAAGGCAATGCCTGGGGGAGCCGCATTATAGTCTCTCTTTCCCCCCCCTTTCTTTTTTTAAATACAAAGTTGAGGGGGAAAAAAAACCTCACACCACTCTTCCCTCCTTTAGGACTCTGGCTCTTAAATGTGGTTCCCTCATTCAGTTTAGGCAACCAAACAAAAAATAGAAAAACGAACAGAAGTTGCTTTGAACGTCTAGAAGGTGCCGAGCCCTGTAGTGAGCATTTGGTATGTATCATGGTGTCTTATTCCTATAGGAATTCTAGGAGTTAGGTTGTACTCTCCCCATTTCAGAGATTCAGAAATAGAGGCTCAGCAAGGCTGAGTGATTAGCTCAGGGCATCCTGCTAGGAGGTGAGAGCCTGGGTTCAAACTCAGGTCAATTTGACTTGACCCTACGGCCTGCTCCTGGAGTCAGGTATGCTGCATACACCCCTGGTTTGCTAGGCTGGCGTGTCCGCTAACATTCCTAAATGATAAACCTCGTCTGAGAAACTATTCCTGGTGGCTTTTTAAAAAAAATTATTTATTTATTTATTTATTTATCTATTTCTATTTATTTATTTATTTATTTCTATTTATTTATTTATCTAGCTATCTATTTTTATTTATTTATTTATTTATTTATTTTTTAATCCTGGTTGCTTTCTATTTTTTTAATTTTTTAATTTTAATTTAATTTTATTTTTTTTCCTGGTTGCTTTTTAAAAGATAAGGTACCTCTCTGCTCTCAGGGGATTTCCTTCCCACTTGCGTTGTTAAACAACCCCGCCCCGACCCCATGGTGCCATAAACACATTCGTCTTTCTGCACCCCCACTTATCCCTGAGGTCCTCGAGGTCAGCATCAGTCTTTTTCTATCAGGTGTGTCCCTTTCTACCTTGCAGGGCCTAGAATATTGCTTGGCACAGAGTAGACTCTCAATAAATATCTGCTATTGCACACTATTATTTCTTTCTTCCTTTTTTTTTAAGATTTTATTTATTTAAGAGTGAGAGAGCACGAACGGGGGAGGGGGGAGAAGGAGAGGGAGAAGCAGGCTTTCCACTGAGCAGGGAGCCCAAGGCGGGGCTCCATCCCAGGACCCCAGGATCATGACCTGACCTGAAGGCAGACGTTTAACCGACTCAGCCACCCAGGTGCCCCTGGATAAATTATTTCTAATTCTCTTTTCCCATTTGTTTAGGGCTCTCCAAGACTGCTGTCAGGTTGATGTGTTTCATTCGTGACTGCTGGTCTTCTGCGTTCTTATCTACTTTTTTTATTGTGAGTTTTATATTGTCCTGTCCTCACTGAGGACTCAACTGACTGGTCAACACCAATACTGATGGAAGGTTCTTCCGTGACTGAACGATGGGACAAGCATGGTTGCCAGATGGCTCTATTTGCAGAAGCCCAAACTAGTCTTCTTGGTTGTTCTTCTCCGCCATTTGGTGGGAAGGTTTGGAAGGAAGCAAACCCAATGGGAAGCCTAACTTCCTGGACTTAGGGTCTTAAGGCCAGTGCATTTTCAGTAGGGATGGGGTATCAAGAGAAGGGAATCAAAAACACCAATGAAAGAGGATGACAGATTAGTTCTTATCCTACCTCCTTGCAAAAGCTTCTTAGGAAGAGTCACTCGACCTAGTTTTGAAAAGAGCACATGTTCTCACAAAACCTTCCAGGAAGTAGATGGACAGATTTCCTCATGGTTCTGCTTCTGGAAGGAAACATGGATATAACAAGGAGTGTGTGATCCCCATGTGTACCCTGGCCCTTGAGGGATGAACAGGCTGTGGAACTGGAAGTTGATGTTCACAGACAGGCTGTGGCTGAGGGGGCGGAATGGATTTCCAGCTTAGCCCTCCGATGCTCAAGCACTAAGGAGGTCTATAAATGGAGATCGTGGCATTTAAACATTTTCCATCTTTGTCATCTTCCGCAGGTCTGAGGTCCTTCAAGGGGTTTTATGACTAACAGCGATTGCCCTGTCACATTAATTCATTTCACACTGGCTGGTTTTTTTTTATAGGTCCTATCTGGGGCGAAGATGACTGTGACAGAAATCTGGACTTGTTCTTGCTGACATAGTTAAATTTGGCCTGTGTTTCTTCTCTGCACAAGAAGAAAGCCTGAATTGCACTGAACAACTGTCTTGAGGGCATGTCCAGAGCTGAGTTTGTCCCTCTCATCTTCAACCTTTTATTGTTTTTGTTACTGCACATATTTCAGTGATGTCAGGATTTTTTAAGGCTCCACCTTGGGAGAAGCTCAAGAAATGGTCTGTGTTAGCACTGGTGAGGCTAAGACAGTTTTATGCATATGAGCCTGGCCGTTTATTGATCCCATGGAATAAGAAACCATTTGGAATATCCTGGCTGTGAGAAATATAACCCTTGACCAGCCAAAGCCATTTGTCTGCCTTCCCTGTCGAGGCAAGCACATTTAAAATTCCTCACCTGGGAGGAACTTCTTGGAAAGAATATTTCATGCAAAACGAATACACTTCTTAGACTTGAATTGCAATTTGGATAAGAAAAAATGAGCTCGTTATGTCTGGGCATACATTTTGTTAGAGGCTATCCTGAGAGGGAGACCATAGACTATTCACGGGGTGCTTGGGTATCATCTATCTGGGAATCGATTTTGGTTGGATTTTGCTCCCCATCCTGGATGAGGGGTTCGAGACTGGGACTTCTGATACTGTTGATTTAATACTGTATGTCGCTAGGAAGGAGGCCCCAACAAAGTTCAGAATTTTAAAATAAAGTGTTAAAATATGCTGGAAGGAAATGGAGAATAGTTCTCAATTCCTATCTTGAGGGCTTTGTGGATATTTACTGAGGGAAAAAAAAAAAAGTCAACCTCCAAAAATTAAAGTCAGATTTGTAGTTTGTACACATTATGAATTTGGGAGAATGTTACATTGGCCTCCAGAGGTTCTGTTTTGTTTCTTAAACTCGTCACTCTGCCAAATGCATTCTCTGAGGGATGTTGGAGAAACGTCCAATCAATATTTTCAGTTTCTACTGCTTTGGGGGCACCAACCATGCCCAGAACTTTCTCCCTTACAACCTGCCACTTCCAAATGACTGAGCTCGGAAGGCAGCTGAGTGGTATTTGAGCACTTTACTAGAGAATGGATTTCAACAGCCCATTGTGAGGTAATACAGGCTGTGAGCCCTGCTAGGGACTGGGTTACACATCTGCTGCAGCCATGAACTTTGCCAACGATGGATGAGGGCACATGACTACAGAAACCTTAGAAATTTAAATAAAAAAGATATGTATATATATATGTGTATATATTATCATCGTCGTCATCATCATCATCATCATGACATGGGTTTTGAGAAGCTGCTCTTCAGAGAATAACCCAGAGGGCAAGACTCTTTTGAATGCACCGGCTCACACTTAGCATATGAAATGTAGGAAGTGGTGTCTGGCCTTACTACTCCTCCCCTAATGTCATGGACACCATCCAGGGTATGTGTTAAACCCGGATTTCAGCACCTTTTCGATTTTTTGCTTCTCCAATGCTAATTTGCATATGAATCCCACGGGAGCTTATTAAAATGCAGATTTTGGTTCAGTAGATTTAGGTGAGACCCGAGATTCTTCCCTCCCAGCAAGCTCCCAGGTGGTGCTCAAGCTGCACGTCAAGGACCCACCTTCTTCTCGCTCACGCTTAGAAAGAGAAACACAGTCTTTCTTTTTGGCATCAACAGGACTGAGATGGGCAGCTCCTCTAGGGTCTGGCTGAACCTTGGCTACTCAAGTTTGCAACACTAGGGAAGAAACCAAGGGGCTGAAACCCCTTTGGGGAGTGATAGGGTGTTCCCAGGTAGGATAGGGGAGAGGGTGGACACTGGGGAGCTAGAAAGGCAGAGTGAGGAGCAGGAGAGGAAGGAAGGCCGGGTGGAGGGTGTCCATGGGAAGTACCTGTACCACCAGCACCTTTGATGCACTCAAGTCCGGTCGTTCCTTCTTTGACAAGTCAGTGCTCCACAAAGAATTCTGTTTCTCTATCATGGTAACCCTACTGCAAACTATACTGGACCCTTCAATAAAGATCTTTTTACTAGTTCGGGGCACCTGGTTGGCTCAGTCAGTTAAGCCTCCAACTCTTGATCTCAGCTCAGGTCTTGATCTCAGGGTCATGAGTTCAAGCCCCGCATTGGGCTCCACACTGGGCGAGGAGCCTACTTAAAAACAAAAAAGGCCTTTTTACTAGTTCCATCATAATCCTCTTACTACCACACGTGTTTCAGCTGCACACAATGGGGTTCCACTTAATTTTTCCTTACCATGCTCTTTCAATCCTGCTCTTCCCTGCCCTTGGACAATACCTAGGGCAGAGTGCATAGCTCTTTTGGTTATTTCCAGGTGATGATGCCCATTCTTATTAGCATACATTTAAAACTCCCAACCAATCTGATGTCAAAATTGTTCTCTCTCACTTTATTGAAGCTGTTCCCCTGCACTGAGCTCAAGCCAGATTCCGAAGCCTACAGGGAAAGAAGATGTAAACAATTTCCTCCCTTTCCTCCTGCTCTGGTGCTTTGGGTTCCAGCTGGATGGGGGTTAGGGAGAGTAGCAGCAAAGGGAGGTAAAGATATTTTCCACCTGAGCCCTTGGAATCTTCCGTTAGGACCCTCTGCATGGCCTGGGCCTAATTGAGCTGTTTGTTCCCGGACAGTAATTTCAACAGGAGCATTGACTCAGTAATGATGACTTTTGATGCTGTGGGAAAGGAACATCATCAAAATAACCCACTGTTGTTATTCAGGGTTTGCAAAGTGCTTTTCTCCTTCTCTTTTCCCTCAAGGCAAGCTCTAGTTTCAAGCCTACAAGTGGGCCTCACTTAGGAGACCAGTATGCAGGCCTGAGGCATTTCGTTCCCTGGGTGAACCATGTCCAGATGGCCCTTCAATTCACAAGGAAATCCTTTGTCTTGCAGTCACCTGGCCAAGAAATCTGCTCAGGATAGGCTTCCCCACACACTCTTCCTCAAAATACAAAGACACATTTCTCACATTTTGTCTCACATTTGTGACAAGATTCCATCAAAATCCTAGAGGAGAACACAGGCAACACCCTTTTTGAACTCGGCCACAGTAACTTCTTGCAAGATACATCCACGAAGGCAAAAGAAACAAAAGCAAAAATGAACTATTGGGACTTTATCAAGATAAGAAGCTTTTGCACAGCAAAGGATACAGTCAACAAAACTAAAAGACAACCTACAGAATGGGAGAAGATATTTGCAAATGACGTATCAGATAAAGGGCTAGTTTCCAAGATCTATAAAGAACTTATTAAACTCAACACCAAAGAAACAAACAATCCAATCATGAAATGGGCAAAAGACATGAAGAGAAATCTCACAGAGGAAGACATAGACATGGCCAACATGCACATGAGAAAATGCTCTGCATCACTTGCCATCAGAGAAATACAAATCAAAACCACAATGAGATCCCACCTCACACCAGTGAGAATGGGGCAAATTAACAAGGCAGGAAACAACAAATGTTGGAGAGGATGCGGAGAAAAGGGAACCCTCTTACACTGTTGGTGGGAATGTGAACTGGTGCAGCCACTCTGGAAAACTGTGTGGAGGTTCCTCAAAGAGGTAAAAATATACCTGCCCTACGACCCAGCAATTGCACTGCTGGGGATTTACCCCAAAGATACAGATGCAATGAAACGCCGGGACACCTGCACCCCGATGTTTCTAGCAGCAATGTCCACAATAGCCAAACTGTGGAAGGAGCCTCGGTGTCCATCGAAAGATGATGGATAAAGAAGATGTGGTCTATGTATACAATGGAATATTACTCAGCTATTAGAAATGACAAATACCCACCATTTGCTTCAACATGGATGGAACTGGAGGGTATTATGCTGAGTGAAGTAAGTCGGAGAAGGACAAACATTATATGTTCTCATTCATTTGGGGAATATAAATAATAGTGAAAGGGAATATAAGGGAAGGGAGAAGAAATGTGTGGGAAATATCAGAAAGGGAGACAGAACGTAAAGACTGCTAACTCTGGGAAACGAACTAGGGGTGGTAGAAGGGGAGGAGGGCGGGGGGTGGGAGTGAATGGGTGACGGGCACTGGGGGTTATTCTGTATGTTAGTAAATTGAACACCAATAAAAAATAAATTAAAAAAAATACAAAGACAATGCGAAGTGATTGGAATTGAAAAATTTCAAGCTTCCCTCCTCTGCCCCCATAAGAATTGGTTGGATAATGTCTAAAAAGTACATTCTAGGATTCAGAATAATATGCCATGGGATGAGAAAAAAGGAAGAGAGAGAAAAGGGGACCCATGCTTCCCAGTGGCTAGACTTCAAGGGGACTGAGTAGGTCAGCCCTCTCCTGGCAGGGCAGCCCCGACACCCGAAGGAGAAGGCCGGACTGGAACCAGTGCCAAGTGCTGACCCTCTGGTCAGATAAACCAGATTATGTTCTTGCTTCAGTCCTGCATACGGAGTAAGAGGTAAACCTTAATGCTTTGCTGTCACTCACAAAGCATCCAGGTTTAAAGATCCCTCCATTATGGGTTGGATTATGGCCCCTCCCCCAGAAAAGATGGGAGTTGAAGTCCTAACCCCCCTACCTCAGATATGACCTTATGAGGAAATAGGGTCATTACGGATACCATCAGTTCAGCTAAGGTCCTCCTAGAAGAGGATGGGCCCCTAACCTGATACGATTAGGGTCCTCACAAGATGAAGGCTGTGTATTACACAGAAACACACAGGGAGCACCCCACATGACCACAAAGGTAGATGTTGGACTGATGCATCTTATGAGCTGGGAGTCCCAAAGCTCGTTGACAACAGAAACTAGGAAGAGAAAAAGAAGGATCCTCCCCCGGAGTCTTCAGAGAAAGCCAGGTCCCTACTGACACCTTGATTTCAGACTTCTAGCCTCCAGAATTGTAGGAGAAAAAAAAAAGATTCCTGTTGTTTTAAGCCACCCAGGTTGTGATACTCTGTTGTTGCAGCCCTAGGAAACCGGTCCCCCCCCTCTCATGGGCCTCAGGGCAGGACTGTAATTGCATTGAATTGTGATCTTACTCAGTAGACTTGAAGCTCCTAAGATACCCTACAGCCCACTTCCTACCACAGATCATAGTGCTTGCTAGTAAATATTGGTTGAATGAACACATTTCAGGAGTTTAGATCTTAATGGTATATTTAATACAACTACAATGTAAGAATTAGCAAGGGAGAGATGCCTGCCTAGATTGGATTGGTGGGTATGTTTTATTCGTAACAATATTATATAATCTCCTGATTTGCAGAAGTGAATTATGATGCTGTAATTTGAAACCCCCATCAGTGGCTCCTCTCTGCAGCGTGAATGAAAGAAGACAGGAGTCTTCATCTCCCCTCTGGGTGTTAAAGATGATTGTTGTGTTAGTCAAATGACAGACCCTGGTCTTTACCACCTCTTAACTTCTCAGCATCCTTTCCGCTTTCTCACTGGAGCTGGAATGGCTGCTGGGGGACTCCTCCTGCCTGTGAGATTTACATTATTGGAGATTTAAAGCAAACACTATTTCAGAACTAGCAGTAACTTCAATAATTGACTGAAGTTAATGCCCCAAGGCAGAATCGCAGATCATCAATTTAACTTACCTGGTTCTTAATCGCTAGGAAATAGCTGGCATCTGGATGGCTGCTGTGTACCTAGGAGGCCATGGCAGGAGGGACTTGGCGCCTTGGAGATTTGCGATGTTCATCCCATTGGGTCTTTACTTCTTCATGGATTCGTTTCTGAATAGCAATTTAGCGGATATTCAATTGACAGGGACAACCGCACTTGTGTATTGTGTGTGTGTTCATGCGTGAACCAGAGCCAGCAGAGCTAAAGGACCAGGGAGGACCCACACGGCAGTCTTACGGAGAATGTGGAAGAAAATATACGGAAGGCAAGTGAAAGAAAAATGGAACTAATTAGGTTCTCAGTTCCTCTAAGGATTTTTGTTTCTCTTTTCACAACCGCTTGTCCTTTGTATGTAAAGCTGCTGCTTCCGTTGGGTGGTGTTGGTTTACTTCTTACTGAAAATGAGATAAACGGTGACATCTTGGGGGACTTCTTGTTTTGACCCTGATGGGGCCCATGCCCCTCAACCTCATCCCGAATCTATCACCCAGAGGCACGTTTTCCTCAACCTGGCTTTAACTCGGTCCAATAAATCTGAGTGATTTCCAACCTTATGCCCGATTCAGTGCTTGACTGCAGACTACAAAGGTAAGTAAAACAGAGCCGTAGATTAGAGGAGGTTATAATCTGCCGGGGGGTGGGGGGATTAGACGCACTGCATGGGTATGATAGGATCCCTTCATTTTTCTGTTCATAAAGGTGATTTTTGCCAATCCTTGGAAGACAGTCAAGAGGTTAAGTCATGTCTCCAAAATCTCGAGTCTTACCTAGCACCTCCTGGGTCATGAGTCTCTCCTCTGCAGCTGGCTCTACAGATTATCTCGGAAGGCTCCCACTCAGGGGGCTGGGCCGGTCTGTCTCTCCCTGGGCCACCCTGTGCTTCAGCCTCTACCAGGTCCAACGTCTTGTGGGCCCAGAAAACGCCAAATGACCTTGAGAGTATAGGTCTCCTGGGCACCTCTGGAATCTAGCGTTGCGGGGCACCCAGGGCCAAATTGTGCTTTTTTACTCCCTTCCCCAGAATTGAAGTTATGAGGCCTCCGTGAAGGCCAGCTGACCTCCCCTTGAGTCCCAGATGAAGGAAAGGAACTAAGAGGGCGGACACCTGGCCGGCCTCCCGACCGCAGGCCTGTTGGGTTTGTGGCTCCTCCCCACACAGCTGGGAATACTAGGGAGGCCTCGGCGGAAGCACAGACGGGCCATGAGAGCGACAGAGGGGCTGAGCCTGTTCACCACTTTTAAGGCCAAGTACCCCTCCCTGCTGGTATGCGGGATGTGATCCCAGAAATTTCTTCCCCTGTCAACTCACCAAGCAGGCCAAACCTCCCTCCTTTGGGAAGAGTGAAGAGAGGGTGAGAAAGAGGCCCAAAATATGCATTCTGATACTTCTCTCTGATCTGGGGGTGGAAATCCCCTGTCCTCCCTGAAAATGTGTACGTGCATTGGGTGGAAGAGGCAGCTGGGAATGTTCCTGGCACCGAGACGAGACAAACAACTGCCAGACAAAAATCTCTGAAGAGTATTTGCAAATAAGTAGGGAGAATTAGGATTAAAATTCTAGGTAGACATTTCCTTGTGCCACACGTTCCAGACTTGGGCCTGTACATGGAGGCTGTCCCCTCACATCACCCCCTCCCCAACTCTGGTCTTTAATTTCTTCCCTCTGGTCATCCACCCCACAGCTGCCTCCCTAGATCTCAATGCAGAGACCCTACACCTGCACTGGGAAAATGTCATGCCTCTCTGAAGGGTTTCTTCAAGAATCCTGTAACCTAGAGCTTTGCCTCCATGTGCAGCGATGTTTCCCGCTCAGTCACCCCAGCTGCTGGACAGGGTGGGCTGAGGACTGCTGACTGGCCCAGGGGGACCTGGGAGTGGGCTGACTGCCTTACTGGGTCATCCATGAAGCTGCACCATCAAGACTAGCACAGACTTTCCTCAGAGACCACACAGCCTGATCCTAGAACCTACACGGAGAAAGGGGCATGCTTCCAATTTGCCTGCTTTTTTGGTCTCGTCTCTTAGGAATAGTGGGGGCCTCCCTGCCCTGCCCTCGCAGGTCCTGTGCCTTTCTGAGGCCATCAGGAGGGGCTCATTGGTGCAGAGCGAGACGTGGCACCGGGCCTGGTGCCCTTCCTTGGATTAAATTGTCTTGATCCAGGTCTTTTCCTGATAAAAGCAGGCTGGAAGCAGGGTCTCTAGTTCACCCCCCAGACAGACATGGAGATAAATGAGCTTATTCAGGGAAGAGGGGGTAAGGGCTCCATGGGGAATGCTGAGAAACTTTTGAAGGTTTCAAAGATTAAAACCCTTAAATGCAGGCCGGCACCAGAGGATGCACCCTGGAGGCAGCCCTCGGGAAGGGGGGGCGCCGGCAGAGGAAACTGCGAGCAGCGGCCTGGAGGTGGGAAAGCAGGTCCACCGTGTGCGCAGGAAAAATGAGGCTGAGTGTTTGGCGGTGGTGTAGGAAGTTAAGTAGGACGCTCAGCTATTCGGGCCTAATATATTTGGGGGCCATCATCCCACCTCCTGCAATTTCTGTCTCCCTCAGTTGCTCAGGAGGGGAAATCTGCTGCGCCCCCGGCACCCACGAAGGTGGGCAGGTGCAGCAGGCTGCAGGCCAGGCTGCGGAGCTCAGGCTCTGCACGGGAGGCACCCTGCAGGCACCCCGCAGGCACCCCCCAGGCACCCCGCAGGCACCCCGCAGGCACTGAGGGCTGCTGAAGAGAGCCATCGGATGCGAGCAGCACTCCAGGACATGATTCCCATGGTGGTGGGGGCTTGGGGGGCTGGGGGGGGCCGGCCAGGAGGGCAGGGAGCAGCTGGGGCGGGGAGCATGAGGACAGGAGGCTGAGGAGGAAGGTGGTGATGGCCCACAAGCCTCGTACCAGCCTTCCCTGCTTCGGGCGCTTCTCCCATCCCATGCCATCCCCGCCACCCTACTGTGAGGGAGGCCACTTCATGAAACCAAGGGACAGAGAGGTTCAGTCACCTGTCTGGGGTCACCCAGCTAGTAGGCCAAAGGCCCAGGGCACAGCAGGTGCTCTCATCTGTTTGTTTAGGCAAAACACAACGAAGGCCTGAGCAGGCTGTGATGTGCAATCAGAGGCCACCTGGTCCTATGTGATGGCAGGAGGGAGGTGGCGGGTGGGGGTGGAGAAAAAGTGAAAAGGAGGGGCCGACTTGCCGCAGTAGGTCTCGGGGCAATAGCAGCACCTGGTGTGCACAGCCCGGTGGAGCCCCGGGGTCAGGCCCCAGCGTCTCTGCTCTGAGCTGCCACCAGCCTGCGGGGACACTTTTCCCATGGCCCCTGCTTCTCCTGTCCCTCCCAGGCCCTGTTGGCACAGCAAGCTCGACATCACCCACGGCAGATCCCGTCAGCCCCCCGACAGCCCTGGATGTCCTCTGGCACACCTGCGGCACAGGTGCCAGACCCGGTCCTGCCGGCCACCTGCCACCTGCAACCTGCCACCTGCCTCGCAGCCGTCTGCCCGGCCGGCCACACCCCCTGCACCCCCTGCACCCCCTGCCTGGCCCTGCTGCATCCCACAGAGATGCAGGCCCGAAGCCTGAAGCCAGCATCCCCGGGCCTACAGCAGAGGCGCAGGCAGCGGGGCTGCTCCCCCGGGGGGGCTCTACAGGAGAGTCCCTTCTGGCGTCTTCCATCTTCGGGGGGCTGGCAGCAGTCCTTGGCTGGTGGCTGCGTCCCTCCAGCCCCAAGGCCAGCATCTTTTCTTCTCTGTCCGTCTGGGGCAAAACCTCCCTCTGCTTCCCTCTAGAACACATGCAATGCATTGGAGGCCCGCTCTGATCATGGAGCATCATCTCCCGAACCAATACCCTTAACTTTTTTTTTTAAAATATATTTTATTCATTTATTCATGAGAGACACAGAGAGAGAGAGAGAAAGAAGCAGAGATGCAGGCAGAGGGAGAAGCAGGCTCCATGCAGGGAGCCAGAGGCGGGACTCGATCCCGGGTCTCCAGGGTCACAGCCTGGGCCGAAGGGAGGCGCTAAACCGCTGGGCCACTCAGGCGTCGCTTTTTTTTTTTTTTTTAATTGGAGTTCAGTTTGCCAACATATAGCATAACACCCAGTGCTCATCCTGCCAAGTGCCCCCCTCAGTGCCCGTCGCCCAGTCACCTCAACCCCCCACCCACCTCCCTTTCCACCACCCCTTGTTCACTTCCCAGAGTTAGGTATCTCTCATGTTTTGTCACCCTCACTGATATTTTCACTCATTTTCTTTCTTCCCCTTTATTCCCTTTCACTAATTTTTATATTCCCCAAATGAATGAGACCATATAATGTTTGTCCTTCTCCGATTGACTTATTTCACTCAGCATAATACCCTCCAAGTCCATCCACGTCGAAGCACATGGTGGGTATTTGTTGTTTCTAATGGCTGAGGAATATTCCATCATATACATAGACCACATCTTCTTTATCCATCATCTGTCGATGGACACCGAGGCTCCTTCCACAGTTTGGCTATCGTGGACATTGCCGCTGTGAACATTGGGGTGCAGGTGTCCCGGCGTTTCACTGCATCTGTATCTTTGGGGTAAATCCCCAACAGTGCAATTGCTGGGTCGTAGGGCAGGTCTATTTTTACCTCTTTGAGGACCCTCCACACAGTTTTCCAGAGTGGCTGCACCAGGTCACATTCCCACCAACAGTGCAAGAGGGTTGCCCTTTCTCCACATCCTCTCCAACATGTGTTGTTTACTGACAAGACCCTTAACTTAATCACATCTACAAAGAACCTGTTTCCGTGCAAGGTTCCAGGGATTTGGGCCTAATATCTTTTGGGGACCATCATCCCGCCTCCTGCAATTTCCGTCTCCCTCAATTGCTCAGGAGAGGAAATCTGCTACACCCCAGGCACCTTAGAACTGTGCCCACAGCAGAGCGGATGCTCTGCTGGTATTTACCTCAAGTGACTAAATAAATTAATCTAGCCGAGTGTATTTTATTCTAAAAAGTATTTTTCATTATACGTTCATAATTTAATAACAATGCGCCATACTGTTCGAACTTCCATATCAATAAAATAGCTTTGATACGACAGTCGTCTTACACAAATGAAAACATGATTTAATGAAATGGCATTTTATGAGCTTTAGGCAAAGCAAATGTTTGAATTATCTTGTTTAAATTAAATGGCTCTTTTGTGTTCAGTAGTAAGCATCACTAAGTGTGTCTATCTTGCTAATACAGTGGCATCATTATATTCTAAATTACACAATTTAATTACATGTAACTTGAAATTTAAACTGAAATACTGTTGAGGTGCAAGCATGACCTTTACATCCACTCATTACTATTTTTTTTTCCAAATGACGTGACACTCAGAAAAAGTTAACAAAATCTTACGTTTTTCAACCAGCTAAATAAGCTGTAAGAAATGGATAAACCTAGTTCTAACCCTTGCTTTGCCACTTGTTGGCTGCGTAACCCCAGGCGAGATAGCTGAGTACTCTAGGATGCGCGGCTCCCACTCCATAAAATGGAATTCTCGAGAAGAGCAAGAGGAGTTCAGATAAGCACCTCACGTGTGCCTCTCGGCGGTCGGCAGGTAATAGCTCCCCCTTTCTCCTTCTATTCTCACAGACATGCAGGGTGGGGGGGGGAGTCCACTTTAGGTCTGTTAACTCCACAAACCCGCACATCCTATACATAAACAGGTTGGCCTAAAATATATGGCATGAAGCACTAACCCTTCCAGTGGGAGCTGGGCTTGTTTCTTTTCCCATTGCTTTGAGCAGTGAGACCCCCCCCCCCCGCCCCCGCAGCTGCATCCTGGGAACTGATGCCCTCCCTAATCAGAGGGATTAGGGAAGAGGCATGAGAAGGATTGAAGTTGGGCCCTTCCAGAGAGGATGCCCTAACACCTGGGGGTTAACAGAAGCTCCCTTCCCATCACGGTTCAGGCCGTGGACACTGGCAGAGGGAAAAGCGAGGTTGTCGTCGGACTTGTCCAAGGGACAGAAGCAGACTAGAGCACGGTGATCCCCAGGTTTCCTTCAAGAGGAAACAGACCACCTATGGGGTGAGTTTTTGAGGAACAGGGAACAGGGGCCAGTTTGCCATCTCAGGCTGAGCGGGCCGTGGTGCCAGAAGTCACAGGACGTATGTCAAAGCAGAGTGGGGTGTTTCCTCCTTTTTTCCCCCTGTACTTCCTTTTATTAAAGGCTCACCATTTATTTCATAGACTTTGAGATTCGGAGGAGGCCTTAGAGACAATTTGGTTCAACCTCCTTCCCCATGCAGAAATCCTCTTTACGACATTCTCAGCAGATGGCCATCCTTTGTGGTGTTGCTTTTGTTATAATTTATATTCTCTAGCAATTGGTTTTTATAGAACGTCATTAACTTAAAGAGTTTTTTTTTTCAAGTTCCCATCTGAATGGCTCTTTACTGGGTGTGTGTGTGTGTGTGTGTGTGTGTGTGTGTCCCATATCAGATGACACCCTGAGACTTTCTGCTCCCTGGTGGCTCCAACTATTAGTAGGGGCAGAAACGGGGACAGGAGGTCTTGACGTCTCATGCAAGGCTCCTGGGTATGATTCAGGCTGGGGAATAGAAAAGGAAGGTCAGGAATAATAATCATCATCATAAATTTCCTAGTTTGAGAAAGGTTTTTTTTCTGTTGTTGTTGTTCTTGTTTCAAATAATGCCAATTGAGATTTTCTCCTTATACAAATAACTCCGTTCAATGAAAAATTTTAGAGATACCTTAAAAAGCACACAAAAATAATAAACATTTGATGACCTTGCAATTCTACGGTTTCTTTGAGTTTCATATTCTTCTCTTTTCGTACCCTACTGTGGAAAATTTCCACGTTCTTATATGTTCTTCTGCGATGTAATTCCTAATTATGCAGCATATTCTATTGTACGGCGGTGGAATTATTTACTTAACCAGCCCTAGCTCCTCTCACCTCTTGCCTGTCATGCTGGTCAGGGAAGCTGCTTCTGGCATAAGCGCTTCTTAATCTGCCTTGACTTTCATCCAGACACAAAATGCTTGTCCCAGTGTATTTGGAAGGGATGATACAATTACAGTGTGTTTCCTGGGAGTAATCACGGTGGTGCTATGGAGTCCATCTTTGGGCTTTGTGTAGATGATGTGTTAATTATACACTGTCAACCCACAAACTTCTATTCCCCAAGCCTCTCTCGGTAAGCACAATCATTTGTGTTTCACACCGAGAGTGAGAATCAGTCGAAATGGTACCTTTACATCAGCCTCAGCTGCTAACTTTGGCTCCACTGACTTGTCTACCGCCAGGGCTCGGCCTGTATCAGACCAGAATGGGCTGCAGCACAACTACCAGCCTCACATTCTGTGGCAATTGACCCAGGCTCAAGGTCATGTCAGGGCCCCCACTCCAGCAGCAGGCGGTGCTGCTCACACGTCTCCCCTCTACCCCATCTGGCTCTCTGCTGTCCCTAAGCCAAATGGGGCACTGTGCTGCCCTGTTGTTACAGAGGAGAAGGGGCAATGGGGCCTGAAAGCGAAGGCGACCACTGGCGACGGGGGTCCAGTAGTAGAGGAGCCTCCGTGACCTCATGTTTTGAGAAAGACATAGTCAGGGTTGCTAACGTTACTGAATCTCAAGCTTGTCTAGGACAACTGGCTTTTTCACTTGGGTTATTGGGCCCTGTAAGGACAGATACACACACACACACACCCCATTAAAAGAAACCCCTGGGCCAGTAAGTCTCCACCTGCTGGTTTGATCTCTGAGTTCCCAGATCTCTATCTCATTTGGTGCTAACTGAACAGCCCCGGGACACTGACCGTGATTCTACAACTTTCACCTGTCTTCATGTATAATCACACCATGGGTATTGTCACTGTCTTCATCCTCCTTCCTCCCTCATCCTGTGCTAGGTATGATTGCTGATTTTACTGGGGGACCTTGGGTATCAGACTATGAACTTTCGCAAGAAGAGCTTCTTCTCTTCTTGGTGATGCATTTTGTCACTTGAGCCTTAAATTGTGTGGCTTGTGTTCTGGGTCTCGTGATGGTGTTGGCAGTGATGTGGTTTTACCATGAGGCTTAAGAAGCAGTAGACACGGACATTCAGGAACAGATGACAAAGGAAGACATGTATAGTGGCCTGGGGTAGTCTTTGCTTTTTGTCCAACACTCTCTTTCTCCTTGTAACAAGACTTTGTCCCCCAGCTGCAGAAATGGGCCAGTGATCCGGACCTCTCTTTTCCTGGACATGGTGATGAATCCAGGCATGGGCATGAGACCCATACAGAGTTAATCAAGTCTGTCCCTGGGATTGATTAACATCAATGCCATAGTCTGTGGCATGTGGGTAAGTACAGAAAATGTAGCCAAGACATAAAGAAGAGCAAAGACACCAGAAATGAGAAACAGGAGAGGAGAAGTATTGTGGAGGCGCCGAGTACTGGTTCTGGTCGTAGGCCCTGGTCCCCTCTACTGCTCCTTCAATTACATGAAAATCTTCAGCATTTTTCTTAACAATGGGAGCCAATTATTCTCACGTCTTGCATAAGCTAGTTTATGATGGCCTCTGACACACGTGGCAAAATGGCCCTGACTAATGCACTTTCTGATGCCGGCAGGTGCCAGTTTGATTTGTGAATACAGATGAGACATCCCTCTAGGGACTTCTAGAAATAACATGAGGACACTTTGAGGAAGGCTCATTTCCTGCAGGCAAGCAGGATGAGGTCTCCTGCCATAAT
Organism: Canis lupus familiaris; assembly: GCF_011100685.1. Lineage (NCBI taxonomy): Eukaryota > Metazoa > Chordata > Mammalia > Carnivora > Canidae > Canis > Canis lupus. The sequence continues at coordinate 7,681,658 of NC_049243.1, read as the reverse complement.
AATTTGGATTATAAAAGGGAAGTATGACCTTGTTTTGTAATCATAGGCTATCGAAGCCAGAAAATATGTAGGTTATACTCTCACAAATTCATGCAAATATCTTATCCAAACTGGCTCCTGGCTGGATCTCCCCACACATGCCCGGTGCCCAAGTGCATCACATAAGCACAGACCCAGGTCCAAAACCTAGCAGTGGAGGTCACTTGGGCTCTGGCTGGATATACCGTCTGTACTCCGTAGAGAGAAGTTTCTGAGGGAGATTTGTGAGGTTTTAATGGTCAGATAAATGTAAAAGGAGGAGGAAAAGGAGAAGGAGGAAAAATAATCAAGGGTAACGTCAAGATTTATGGTTGAGGAGGCAGGTGTTTGGTGATGCCCGTAGCCCAGATAAAGCATTATTGAGGGGGCAGCAGGTATACAAAAGATAAATTCACAGTTGGACACTATGAAAGACACTGTGGTCCACTGTTCCTGCTGTTGTAGCAGATCTTGGAAAGACAGATCTAGACCTGAGGAAAGAGCTAGATGTCACAGTCTCTTAGATGGAATTGAGACCATGAGGACTAAATAAAATATTTAAGATGCCTGTACTAGTTTCCTAGGGCTGTGGGGAAAGTTATCACAAAGTGGGTGGCATAGAAGAGCAGGAATGTATTCTCACAGTGCAGGAGGCTAGATACCTGAAATCAGGCTGTCACCAGGGCCACGCTCCCTTGGAAGGCTCTAGAAAAGAATCCTCCCTTGCCTCTTCCTACTTTCTGATAGCTGCTGGCAATTGTTGGTGTTCCTTGGGTTACAACTGCATCCATCCAGTCTCTGCCGCTATTGTCATGTGGCCTTCCCTCTGCATCTATCTCAGTGAGTCCTGTCCTTTTCTTATAAGGACATCAGTCATGCTGGATTTGGACCCAACCTAATCCGGAATGACCTCAACTTAGTTCATTGCACGTGCCAAGACCCCAGTTCCAAATAAGCTTACATTCTGAAGTTCTGAGTGAACATGAATGTGTGGGGGGGGGGGCGGTGGTGTCACTATTTTTTTTTTTTGAACTATCATCATTTATTGATGAGGGTACAGCTGAAGAAGAGTTACCTCTTCACCATTATGTCTTTATATTACACTTGATGGTGGTGTCACTATTCAATGCAGTAAAAAGGTGAAGAAAGCATGAAAGACAGCTAAGGACAAAATCCTGAGAAGCACTAACATTCTGGAGGTTAGAAGGGAGGTGTCAGCAAAGAAATGTAAGGAGAGATAGAGGATGTTAAAATGAGAGAGGGAGGAGGCAAAGAAGCCAGGGGAGTAAAGAGTCTTCTCGAAGCACAAGACCAACTCACATCCACAGCTGTTAAGAGATCAAGTGTGAGGGGTACACACAGATCACTGCTTGCATCCGTTGCAGAGTACTGGTAACCCCAGTAGGGTGACCCATCACCCCTGTTTGCCTACAGATGCAGTGGGGGGCAGGCTGCCTCAGACACAGGGCTCTCAGGACAGTGCCAAGCCCACCGGATGGTTGGTTTCCCATCCTTAGTATCCCCAGTTATTTGGCCCTGAGGGTGGAGAGAAGACAGGAATGAAGTTTAACGGGTTGGGAAGTGAGTGGGAGTTAAGACATGCACTGGGGGTGTGATTGTGGCTCTTGTGGTTGTGTTGCGTTTTTCTGATAATTTTACTACAGTGAGAATTTCATTGGTTAAGTAAGGCTTGGGTTTTTAGTCCAAAGGTAAGTCTTCACGTAAGGTCAGCTCGGTCTCTAACCACCTGATATTACGAAACATCCAAATTAGTGGAGATCAGAGTGTTTCCTCAGATGCAGTGAAAGCCACTCTGACCTTTCTAGTCTGGCAGGATACTCTAGGGCATGCTATTTAAATGAACCCAATTTTGAAAGTTTGCCTATCTCTCCTGCATATGATAGCTATCTTGCTCTGCCTTCAGAGTACTTGTCTTCAAAGCATTCAACACTGGGCAAAAGTCTTGATTTTTCCTTAAAAAGAAATCAGGATGTCTGACTCCATCCAGACCTTTGGATGTATGATTTCATTATTCATGGCTGGCGCTCCCCTTCTGGCTTTTGATCTGTAGTTTACAGAATATGTGCATAAGGAGGCTCTCTTTTCCATAAACTGATCTCTTTACCCTCTCAGCCCAGAATAACTTTCCATTTATTCCTCTGATAAAGCGTTGATGCCGTGAGCCAGCATATATTAAATCTATCATTATACAAACACAGCACTAGACTTTTATCCAGCCCAGATCAGCAACCAGATCACTGTCGATGCTCCTCAAGTGTTTGCTGATGATGAACAGTGAAGGGGACCTGTGGTTTTTCACAGCCATCAAATCTGGAGAAGGAATCCCACCTGAGAACAGTTTGCAAAGTCTATCACCAGTGTCCTGGTGCTCTTACTAGCTTGCCAAGGTAGTGAAAGAAATCATCTCAGCCTTAAATCGCTAACATGCGTTTTAGGATACACATCAAAACACCACCTAATGGGGGATCCCTGGGTGGCTCAGTGGTTTAGCACCTGCCTTTGACCCTGGGCACGACCCTGGACACGATCCTGGAGTCCCGGGATCAAGTCCCGTGTTGGGCACCCTGCATGGAGCCTGCTTGTGTCTCCGCCTCTCTCTCTATCGTGAATAAATAAGTAAAAAATCTCAAACAACAAACACCACTTAATGAAAACTCTTCAATGACTTTCTGTCTCTCTTCTGATGAAGATCAATCATTAACAAAGCTTCCGAGGACCCTGTCTTCTCTTAGGAACCCACATATATGTCCTTTATGGTTCTTTATAGCTCTTGCCACACAATTATCTGTTAGATATAGATATCAATGTCTTATCCATATTTCTAGATTATAAGCCCTTTGAGGTCAGGAAGGTACTGTATCTATTTCACCCTGGAGGACCCCACAATGCCTAATCATACACTTATAGATAGTAGGTGCTCTATAAAGTTTATTGAATTAAGTCATATTCAAATGATTATTAAAAGCATTTTCTGGGATCCCTGCGTGGCTCAGCGGTTTAGCCCAGGGTGTGATCCTGGGGTTCCAGGATCGAGCCCCACATTGGGCTTCCTGCATGGAGCCTGCTTCTCTCTCTGCCTCTCTCTCTCTCTCTCTCTGTCTCTCATGAATAAATAAATAAATACTTTTTAAAAAAAAAAAGCATTTTCTTTTCTTGTGTATTTCTGAGAAATATAAGAATCTTTTTTTTCTTCCATCAACAATATTTTTAGTAAACTTCATTTCCAATGGCCCTGTTATTAATATAATTCAAAAGCAAAGAAGTTTATCTAAATATGTATGTCTGTGCTACTTTTGACCTTATAAAGAGTCGATTTTATTCATTCCATTCAACTGAGTAAGTGTTAATTAAGTGCCTACGATGTCTGAGGCTCATGGTGTGAGAGTATAACGTTTCATTTCAGTGGGATGATTTGGGATAAAATATATATATATATATATATATATATATATATATATATATATATGGACAATTTGGGGCTCCCATGTCTGACCTGAGCAGTCAGTCACAGAGCAATTGCCATGTTTACACTGTAGCCCTCCCCTGGCCCTCCCCTCCTTCCTTCCTTCCACGAGACTTTGTTGGACATCTTTTAGATATGGTTATAACAGCTCTGGGTTAGATATTTTGGAAGGAATGAGACAAAAGAAGAGATCACACCTGTCCTTGCCCTTGGAAAGAAAAGTTCGATAGATAAGGCACCTGGCAGAGAGCAAGAGTCCTGGGATTAATTCCCACCCCTGTTATGCCACTAAGAAGCAAAGTGAACTTAGTAAATCACCCCCACAGCTCAGGACCTTAGTTTGTTAACTGTAAAATTAGGGCAGCAGATTGATGTCTAAATAGTAGGGATTAGAAAGTCATTGAGCCAGATGGCTCTCACCAGTAACTAGAGCTGCTTGGCAGGAAGACAAAATACCAATTTTTTTGTTTTTGTTTTGTACCTATAGAGAGCCCCATCCCTTCTCATATGCAAATAGTGGATGAATCCAGTGCAAAGTTAAAACAGGAGGTCGTTTCCCCAAACCATAGGCTTTGTCCTGCTGCCATGCTTCGGCAGCCTCTATCATCTATAAGGCTGGGAAAACATCTTAAGGCTTGGCACACTATCTTAAATCTAATGCATAAGACTGTATATTTATTTTATTAGCATTTTCAACTGAACCAGCAATTTGGAGTTTGACGAGAATGATGATATATTTCTCAACCAGTAATTATGAAGCTTTAAGGAAATAAAGCTCACAATCTTATAAATTTTATTTACTTTCTTGTATTTTATATAGTCTGTATGAAGATATAGATTTAATTTTTTTTTTAAATTTTAGTTGGATGAAGATAAGTAACCAAACCACTGGTGACACCATAGATGTTTCTTTCAAAGAAGTCTGCGATTAGATCACTTCCAGGCAACTGAAAACCCAATGGCTGAAATCATGAGAACGTTTGTTCCTCACTCAACTAGATGTCTGGAGGTGGGTGATTCCAGGTGTCAGGGCCTGGCTTTCTATCTGTGCCATTTTCTTGCTTTCTTAGTCGTAAAGTGGCCACCAGAGCTCTAGATTATCAACTCCCCACATGACTGTAACCACAAGAAGGAAGCAGGGAAGCAAAATAGACCTTGCCTTGAATATTCCTCAGCCATTAGAAACGACAAATACCCACCATTTGCTTCGAGGTGGATGGGCCTGGAGGGTATTATGCTGAGTGAAATAAGTCAATCAGAGAAGGACAAACATTATATGGTCTCATTCATTTGGGGAATATAAAAAATAGTGAAAGGGAATAAAGGGGAAAGGAGAAAAAATAAATGGGAAATATCAGAAAGGGAGACAGAACATGAGAGACTCCTAACTCTGGGAAACGAACAAGGGGTGGTAGAAAGGGAGGTGGGCAGGGGGTGGGGGTGACTGGGTGACGGGCACTGAGGGGGGCACTTGGCGGGATGAGCACTGGGTGTTATGCTATATGTTGGCAATTTGAACTCCAATAAAAAAATTAAAAAAAAAACAACAACAAAAAACAACAAACAAAATAGACCTTGCCTTATATACCTCTCTCCTTTAATTAGAAAGAAAATCATCTTCCCCGAAGCCTTCCCCACAGACTTCCTTTTTATCTCAGCAGTGAAAGAAGCTGACAAAGAAAATATCCATTGTTGTTCCATTCTTCTACTTTGGAAGGTATACAAGGGAAAAGAAGGCTGGGCATGTCTGTGGACAGCCTGCCAGAGTGTTTACCAGAATCCGTCTCCTTAGCCACTCACCAACTCTGAACATCATTCCTCCCCAATAGCCACTGTGGGTGGAATGCTGTCACCCTTTTTTGATGGGAGAATAAATGTACTGAACCCCCCAGTTACTGCAGCTAGCACCAAATATTGAATCTCTGGGTGGCTGGTAATCTTCTCCACCCTGTCTCAGTGTAGATTCTTACTTAAAGTGACATAGAAGGAAGAAGATGCCTTCACTAAAATCCTGCATTTGGGAAAAGGCATAATGGGAAACATACAACAGTCCCTGATTTTTAGCACATACCCAGTCCTGTTGATCTTTAACGGTAAGAATGAGAGAGGATTCAATTTTTTTGTTCGTCCATCTGGCAGCCCATGATACAGAGCAAGAGATACGACACGAGGCAGGGAAAATAAGACATGAGGCCAGGAAAGCCTATGTTGTAGATCTAACACCTGGGAGAGAAGGTGGTGAAGTAGGATTGGGCAGGAGAAGCCTCTCACTTGGCTGCAGATCTGATCAAAGTCTTTGCTAACTCAACAGACAGCTTCAGAGTGAAGACAGATCCTCACCTTGGGCGGAAGTAGCCGGCCTTATTTCCTGCTGCTATGCTTAGTCATTGACTAGAGGCTTCTCAGAAAGAGTGAGGCTTCCCATCTAAAGCTGAGCAGGAGCCCAAAGAGGCTAACAGCTGGAGGCTATCAGCTAACTACCTTCACTGTGCCCTCTTTCTTGAAGGGAGACCCAGGTAGGGGCACCTCCACAGCAGTCCCGGCCAAGGATGTGGTTGACTGGCTTTGTGTCCTCTTGTTATTAGTTTAATGGTGGCTGCTGTGAAGCAGTTCAAAACAAGAGGGTTGGATGGGGAGGCTTCATTTTCATCAGACTTTGCTGGCAAGCTTGTCTTCTTTGCCTGACAAAGAAAACTGGGAAGAGTTTGAGAGGTTGGGCTCAAATTTTGCTGGTCTTATCTCTTGTTCTGTCTACACTTCCCCTGCTTTGGACTCCAGCAAGTCTCCGAATTATGAGATTCTCAGTCAATGTGGATTGCTGGTTACCAGCAGAGAGCATCCCAGAAGAGATCTTTTTCTTCCCCCCTCTAGTGACAGATCTTCTCTGAGTTATATTTATCTTTTTTCTTGTAGGACCTTGCCAAAAGCTGTAAGAAGTAGCCAATATAACCGGTATCTTAAATGTTTCTCACCATTTCCATGAACACTGTAGCCTCAGTAGGCATGTGCTTATTTTGTAGGCTGGCTGGGTCCGAGAACCCAGAGAGGGTCCTGCAGGACCAGCCAAGAGGGTCCTTGGCCTCACGCAGGATGGAAACCAAACATGAGCCAAAAGGAAGTGAGAGCAGAGTTTACTGAACACATAGCAAGAGGGTATAGATACAGACAGAGCATTCGAGAGACTCAGAAAGGAAAGCATGGCCAGAGGTTTTTATTGAGGATGGTGGTCTGGCACGCGTGTCCTCTCAGGCATCCAGGAACAAAGATAAGCGTTCAGGTGTTTTCCATTAGTCATTTAAGCCCTGGAGCCAGGGATCTTGATGAGCCAGTCGTCTTGAAAAATGTTCGTGGTGACCCTGCCTGGTCACTTCTTAGATGTTATCTATTGTGCTGGAAGACTTCAAAGAAATCATTAATTCCTTGACCTTTACAAGGTGAACCTACTTCTCTGTTCTATAAGGCATGTGTAAGGTGGGTGGAGGTCCTAGCAAGAGTGGAAGCAGGAAAAGGAGGGAAGAAAGCAGTTTTTCATGGGGTCCCTTTAGTTTCCCTGTTTCAGTTTGAATCTCAAGGCATGAAAATCAAGAGTCCAAAGCAAATGTCTTGTCACCACCTAATAGATGTTACCAACATCACAGTCTCTGATAGAAGTCCACTCTGCCCCCTTGACTCCGTCCTTCTGCATCTGCAACTATATTATTTGTGCCACTCTGTTTTATTCCAAATAAATTTAAAAAGAATGTGTTTAGCTACAAGTAGCAGAAACCCTGAAATGCAGGGACTTAAATAATAAATATATTTTTATTGACTCAACAAGAAGTCTGTAGGTGGGTAAATTTAGCATTTCTATGACATCGAGACACCAGATTGTCATCTCATTCAGTTTTTGGCCTCTTCCTCATGATCGCAAGATGGTTGCCACAGCTCCAGGCACTATATCTTCATCTAACCATGTCCGAAAAGCAGAAAGGCGGGTCACATAAAAATGTTCTCCTCGTGTGCCTCCACCTTTCATCAGGGAGGAAAACTCCTTCACAGAGACCTCCCAGCGTGGTTCTGCTAGCGCTAACTAATTCAGTGGCAAAGGAGGTTTAGAACACAAGTCTTTGGCATTTTCTCTCTTTGGAGTGGGAGAAGGGCAGAAGGAAAGGGGGAGTTGGAGGAGAGCCAGATAGTAGTGTTTGCCATGGGATCAGGCCTATTGATCTTAGTCCTTCAACCTCCAATTTGAAAACAGAGATGAACCATCTGTTTTCCCTTCCTGGGGAGTCGCAAGTTATGAATAAATTATGCTGCCAGAGCCCCAGAGAGTCCTTAAAACAAAGTACTGTCAATCCAAGGCCCTCATTTCATTAAACCCATATTAGTTTCTATTGCTCATTTGATGGCATCTGATGGTTCCCTAGGATGGGAAGTATTGGCAGTATAGGAGAAAGGAGAAATTACCTCAGATCTACGCCACCCCACCCCACCCCAGTGCTGAATAATCATGGGACCCCACACATCCTCCAGTCATTTCTGTGTAGCCAGCAAATTAAGGCTACCAATTCACGGCAGGGGATTGACATGTCCCAGAAACCTCTGTGCTAGAGTCCTGAGAAGGTTATTGGAGAGGGATACACTATTGATGGAGTGAATTTAGCCACCAGTGACAAAGATGGAGTATCAGGAAGCGCTGTGCCATTACGTGTCCCTGAAATGACACCTTTATAGAGCGGCCCATCCGCCTTCCTGCCCACAACCTTATTCTCAACTCACTTGAATTTCATCTTCCCAATGTTCTTAATCTTAGTCTTCTTCTTTTTAATCCCAGGATTCTTAAGAGTTTGAAAGAAGTTCTCTGCCTTTCTTGAATGAAAATGACTAAATGTATTTATTTATATTTTAAAATATCCTTATGTTGTCTTCTTATCAAGGTGATCTCACACTGTTATATATTTAACTTGTGGTTTGTTTTGTTTTGCCTTGTCATCTCTTACTTAGAGAATTGGCTCTTCTTATCCAGGGTGCAATCTCTAGCCATCACGCTGGCTCTTCCGGGACCAATCTCAATCTGTTTTATTTCAGGAGGGCAGCAGAGGGCCCAACACCAGACGCCCCTGCACTGCCTTCCTATTCCCAACTCAATTAGGATAAAATAAAGGTAACTCCTTCAAAAAAAAAAATTCCTTTCTTTTTCAGAAGATACTTCCTTTGGGAGCAGGTCCGGTTGATGGCTGACTGTGGACCTGCAGGGCTAAACTAGAAAGCTTGAACGTGCAAGAGGCCTTCAGAGGTGCCTTGAAGCATCAAATGCAGTCACGTAATCATTACTGTCAACTTCTGGCCTGAGTCCTTGCAGTTGGCCCGGACTTCCTATGCCAAAGGGCTGGGACTGCACAGACAACCGCTTGTACCTCTGCACCCCCTGTATGGCTCTCTCACATGGCCCACCTACCACTCTTGTTTTCCGCTTTCCTCCTCAGCTCCTGATTGCTTTGCTGACCTGGCTCGACTATATCTTTCTGAAACACAATGTGTTTCTTGCTCTCTGGTGCTTCGGGTAGGGCATACAGGGCCCCCCACCAAGTGACTACTCCAGGCTCCTAGGGATCTGCTCTGGTTGGCCTATCAGCCTCCCCAAGTCCATCATTCCAAACTAAAGAAAGGGATCCTAATTGTGAACACTTCCTAGATCTTAGAACTTGAGCTGGCTTCCTCAGGAGTTTACTGGATTTGGTCTACATCTTTCCTGAGCCACGGTCAATTTCTCTGCTCCCCACTCATACTCTAGCCAGTGCTGTTCTGGATCCCAGAAACAGAAATCCTGCATGCCCTTCATGCCAAGTCCATCCCAGTAGGTTCTCACCATCATGGGCTGCTCGGGCTTGTTTGTGAGCCCTGAGTTGGTATCTGGTTTCCAACAGTGCCAATAGACTCGCAATACCATCAAAATGGCACAGCCCTGAATCCAGTAGTTTCAACTGGTTAATAATAAGGAATTTGCAGCCCAGATAGCAACTAGAACCCTTGTGCCTTTGATATTCAAATGATGTAAGCTTTAAGGCACAGTGGAAAAATAGGGAATCTAAAGCCCAGATCCCATAACTGGGTACTTTTTTTATTTACTATGTTACTATGTGATCTTGTGCAGATGATGTAAACTCTCTCTCTCTCTCTTTTTAAAAAGATTTTATTTATTTATTTATTCATGAGAGACACAAAGAGAGAAAGAGGCAGAGACACAGGCAGAGGGAGAAGCAGGCTCTATGCAGGGAGCCCGATGTGGGACTCAATCCTGGGTCTGCAGGATCAGGCCCTGGAATGAAGGCAGGCGCTAAACCACTAAGCCACCTGGGCTGCCCTCTCTCTCTTTTTTTAATCTGTAAAATACTCGGAATGATAATTCAGTAACCTATTACAAGTAAAGCATTAAGGACAAGGCCAGACACACAGTGTTACCATTAGCTCTCCCTCATGAGAAGGAAAGACCTTGTGGGTGAGTTTATATTTCTTCTAGTAACTATGGCTCCAAATTCCTGCTGTAGCTATGAGAGGCCAGTTCCAGGGACCATCCTGTCATCTCATGCGCTCCGATTGTTTTCTACACTGCCACTTAATGCTGCATGCCACCCTGATTTCTTTACTGCCCAATAACCTCTGATCTCCAAGGCTGCATATGCCGAGGGCTTCCTGAAGCATTTGGGCAGTGAGGGCAATTTATAATGCAGTGCCACACAACCTAGATGTAAATATAAGATATCTAGTTCTTAAAAGTTCTTTAAGCTCCACGGTCCCCAGCCTCCAGCCCTCTCCCCATCTCTTTGCTGATCTCCTCTTTCCTTAACTTTGTTTCTCTGTGTACTTAGGGCAAAGTCCTTGGGTTTCACCGTATGCACCAAAAATTCCCAGTATTTTCATGAATGAAGATGGTTCTGTTGTCCTAAGAAGAACTCAAGTTGCAGCTCCTTAGATATCAAAACATCCCCTCTTCATATGTTGATGATGATAAGTAACAATGACAAGCAAAGATTTAATCAGGGCACTCATAACAAAATGGCAACTCAAAACTATCGTTAGCATGTGTTTTACAGTTTACAAAGCACTTTCGAATTCTTTATTGTCTCATTTGAATAAATGTCCTATTCTGTTTATGCCTGGAGGGTTTACGAATAAGGGCTCCATACCAGATGAAGAACACGCACAAGTCCCCATAAACACATGCATACGTGCACATAGCTCCTTTTGTGTGTGCGTGTGCTCTGTTATGCTCACATAAAGCTCCACGAGGGACAAGGCCCCAGGTCAATATATAGACAAAGCCATTGGTGCAGTGTCTATTGATCCCAAGTCCGAGGCTGGAAACCCCTGACACCGTGGGCCACCACAAAGGAGCTATTATAACTCTGCTCTATTAGTGGATACACGTATTGAGTTTCTGAAAATTCAGAGAACGAATAGGCTCATCTTCCTCTGAGATTATTGGGTCATTTCTCAGCATGCCTGCAGCCTGAACAAGAGTGAGGCTCTGATGAATCACACTCAGCATCTACAGTTCAAGCAGGAGAAATCTGAAGTTTGAACAAAGATTTAAGTACTTCCAAGTACACAGCCTTTCATCTTTAAGGACTAATTCACAGTGTGCATTTTATACATCTTTATAGGGTTATGTTGCCATTCCTGGACCCTTATTTCTTAGCAAATGGGGGATGGAGTGACACTTATAAGTGAATGCATTCAGTGGAAGAGCTTGCCTTGGCATGTATTTCATCGGGAGAGGCCATAAATATTTTCCACACATGTGTCTGTATCTGCGTGATGCTTCATTCTGGAAAACAACAATAACAACTGCATCATTAAGCAACAGAGAGGCTAATGTGTCAGCTGGCCTAGTGGGAAAGACAAACAAGGATCATCTTGTCAAGTCATGAAATGGATTGTGCTTTGGCACGAGCTGCCTGCTGTTTCTGTGCTCTGTAGTTCAAGGACTTGAATTTAACCTGTGGCTATAACATAAGGTATCACCGTGACCTCGGGCAGCTTACCAGCTTCCTTCTGTCCTCCAGGATCCCTGCCACTACTGGGATGGGAAGTTGCTGGAAGCCGATAATGTGGGCCGGTCACTGCCTAGGACTTTTCAAAGTGTCCTGATTGGAACTGAAGCACCATGATTTGTCAGGTCTGTCCCTAAGGCCTTCACCACCGTCAAAGCTTTTAAACACAAATTTAACATTGTAATTGGCTGATTGCTTCTCAGTCTCCATCATTAGATCAAAAACTCCAGGGAGATCAGAGACTGCCCTATTTATCTCCATATATCCAGCATCTAACACAATGTCTGCCATATAGTAATTAATTAATTAATAGGGTTGTTGATTGAAAAAAATGAATGGCCTTGTGCCAACAGGACAAAGGAATTTGTTTTTTTCTGGACTAATGATTCTCTTATGACAATGCTCAACTCCCCCAATTTCCTTTGAGTCACTTCATGACTCTTGTGTTACATGTAGATAATGAATATTGAGAATTTACACTTTATTTATTTACTCTCTCTGGCAACTGGAGACAATGAAAAATCCTGTCATTAAAAAAATAAAAGATCAAAGAGAGGAATGATGGTTTGGGAGCATGGGAGAAGGGATGCCTACGCCCGTTCTGAGGCCAGGCTTGATGGAGATGTCTACGCATCTTTAGCTGAGGGTGGGTCTCAGAATTAGGGGCCCTTAATGGGTGGGGTCAAGGATGTTAAACATCCTGTAACACTCAGGTCAATCCCTCTGATGAATAATTTTCTGCCCAAATGCTATTAATGCCCAAGGTGGGAGTCATCTTTTATATTGCAAGTTAATTTAATTTCTGGATATGCTGTTTCTTTCCTTCCTCCACCCTTTCCTTCCTTCCCACCTGCCGTCTTTTCCTCCTTCCAAAACTTATTGAACATCTACTACAGGAAAAGTATGGTGAGCATTGTGAAGATGAATCAGCCAGGGACGTGGCCTCAGGGAGCACAGCCATGCGAGGAAGACATGACATGTGCTCAAAAAACAAGAGAACTAGGCAGAAAGCCGTAACTGGAAAGCAAGTAAAGGGAAAGTGTTACAGGAGGTTGGAAGAGATGCGCCTGCTGTTTCCAGTGAAATGTGTGTTGTAATTCAATATCTGATCATATTGTATAAAGCATTACGGTTTATAGAGGTCTCTCCTATATATTTTTCTGGTTTTATTAATCCTCACAATAACCTTATAAAGGTAGGGTTAGTTTGCCCTCAGATTTATTCCTCATTGGTTCTCTGCTGTGCTCTGTAATGCCAGGACCCTGACCCTACTGGCCATGCCCTCTCCCTTGTCAGCAGGCTTCCAATGGGGTTTGGCTGATGGGAAACACTGGTGGGAGGTGGGGGCTTCTCTATTTAAGCAGTGAGTCGCTATTTCTACTCTGGGGCTCCACCTCCACCAGGTGAGCCTTCTGTGTCTGGACTTCAGAATTCTGTGTTCTCTTTTTCTCTTCTTTCTGTTGCAAATTCATGGTTTACCTTACCACCACTTGGGTCTCAGAGCCTCCAGCATCTGAGGAAGCAATTCTTTGCACTAAAATCCCTTGGCTATAAATATTTGAGGGGGATTGCGTCTTCCTAGTTAGGTTCTAATTAGAAGGAAAGCACTATTTTTTAATCTTTAGAGATAAGGAAAGAAGAATTAAATGACTCTCCCAAGGTCAACTAGGTACTTGACGCAAAGCTCAGGCGTGTCTCCTGAGTCCAAATCCACTGCCTGCGCTGCCTCCCGTAGAGATAATAGCAGTGAAAAGGTCATATAAAGAGTTTTCTAAGGTCATAAGGAAGCCATACCTGGTTGTTGTTGTTGTTTTTTCTGTGTGCTTTTAAATTTGAAAGAGCCTTAAACTTGTATGATATGGTCTTTGTGTTCATTTGTTCTTGAAAAAGTTAATATATTAGCTAGATTAGGGGAATGCCACACGGGTACTTGTGGATATTAGCCTGACATTTGACAAAGTCGTTCATGATAGTCTGGAGGAATAACACATGTTGGTACAGTCACATGGATTAGTAAAGTGATGCAAGATAAAAAACAGTCCTCATAGTACTTCATGCTCTGGTATCTTAATATTGTTAGGATTGTCATGAACTATCTCACATCAAAAGAAGAAGAAAAGTGAAAGTTATATTGAAAATGTCCTGCCTTAGGAAAGCTTTTATACATACCTAAATCAGACGTGTTACTATACTCTGGTGACAAGAGTGTTTTAATTCTCACTGTTAATAAACTAATTACTAAATGTTACAATCACTTAATCAATTGATTTAATAACAGTGAAGTTTTGTTCTCTGAAAAGGCCTGGGAGCAAGGGCCCAAATCTTCAGTGAGGACCTTGGGGGATATGGGCCAGTGGGGAGCTGGCCGTGGAGAGCCGGGCAGGAAGGAGGGCTCTGGAAGATGGCTCAGTTTTGGGGTGCTCCTGATTCAGAAGGCTCCTTTGGGCTGTTTGTTCAGATGATGTCATGACTTGACCCCTTTATCTTGCCTATAGAATAAGCAACTGAAAAGGCCCCTGGTAGTGGTTGAGCATCCACCTTTGGCTCAGGTCATGATCCCGGGTCCTGGGATCAAGTCCTGAATCGCCTCACTGAGAGGAGGCTGCTTCTCCCTCTGCCTATGTCTCTGCCTCTCTCCCTCTGTGTCTCCAATGAATAAATACATAAAATCTTAAAAAAAAAAAAGGAATAAGCAACTGAAAATAGGATTCTAGAAGCGTCATATCATAGTTCAAGAATGGTCACTTAACACCACATCCATCAGCTGGCAAATCTATCTTGTGTTGAAGGCAGAGGCAGAGGAGTAGGAGGAAGGTATTTGATGGTGCTATTTCCTTCTTTGCACATGAAACCAAATAAATAGCCTCTTTTTCTTTTTAAAGTGCATGGTATTGAAGGCAAAAGTATCCATGTCTTTCAAATACAGTGTGATCTCACTTATATGTGGACTCTGGAAACAAATCCTAACAAACTCGTAGAAAAAGAGATCAGATTTGTGTTTACCAGTAGCAGGAGGTTGGGGAGGGGGAATCCAAGGTAGGTGGTTGAAAGGCACAAACTTTCAGTTATAAGGCAAATAAGTACTAGGGATGTGATATACAACCTGATGACTCGAGCTAACACTGCGGTAGGATATGTGGAGAAGCTGCTAAGAGAGCAGATCCTAAGGGTTCTCAGCACGAGAACACTTTTCTTATCTTTTCGTTTTATGGTATCTATATGAGATGCTAGATATTAACAAAACTTACTGAGGTAACCATTGCACAAGATACGTAAACCAACCATCATGCTATATACCTTAAATGTATGCAGTGATATATATCAATTATTTCTCAAAGAAAAAAAAACTGGAAAAACTTATCCACCTCTTTGAAGGGTTGGGTTTGGATAAGTTTACATATAAATCCTCAGTGCTTCTCAGTTGTGGATCCTAGGAGACATATGCAAATTGGGGAGTCATCTTTGTTAGATGCAGTGGCTAGGGGTTGTTTAGTGCGTGTCATGTTAGTTATTAGGATAGTTCCACGTAACAAAGAATCTTCCTGGAATCATCCCACCTCCCCCTAAGTGGAACATGCGGTACTCATATGATTGTCCTGTTAAGACCATGGAGATGAGACTACCTTTCCTCTAAAACCGGGATTGGCATGCCTCCCTAGAAGAGAAGGGCTTCTCAGGTATTAATTTTTTGGAAAAGAGGTGATTTATCCGGAAGAATTCTCATAGCTCTTTGGGGCAAGATATCCTGGAGTGTTTCTGCTTAGAACAGATGTGGGACCACCTGCAAGAGAGAGTCAATATGGGATCAATATTGTCTTGCTGCCTGGAGGGGACAAGAATCCACAGCAGAGAGAACTCGTGAACTGGGGGAGTCATCACCAAATCCCTTTTGACTGTGGAAGGAACAAGCTGTCCTATTTCATCTGACTAAATTGGTGATCGCATCTTTTCCGTGTTGTTAGGGTTGGTGGAAAGCGAATCTCTTTTTGGTGGGCATATTTTCGGGGTGGCCGCAGCTCCTGATGTCGTGGTGGTGATGGCAGTAATGCAAATGAAAGAGCCCCAAAGGAAGGCAGATCCTAAGGGGAGAAGAGTAAGGCTGCGAGGTTCATTCACCCTTTCCCATTCAGGAAGCCTCCTGTTATATATAAATTATTCTCGTGCTGAGAACTCTTAGGATCTGCTCTCTTAGCAGCTTCTCCACATATCCTATAGCAGTGTTAGCTCGAGTCATCAGGTTGTATATCACATCCCTAGTACTTATATTAACAGATAAAGGATATTCTCTTTTATTTTTTGTTAACAAAAGGTTTCTTTAATTTTTCCATCAAAGAATGTTAAATTTCTGCATCTGTTGAGATGATCGTATTTTGTCTTTTTTTGTTAATGTGGTAAAATACACTGATTTTTGTTGTTGTTGTTTTGTTCTTCCCTCCAGGTCTCAGACATTTATTTCCATTACCCCTTGAGGAAAACAGCAATGAGGCCTGTTACATCTCATAACAGAGAAGGGTATATCATACTTTAAGCATACCTGTTTAGAGAACTGCAAAAAGTTACAATGAATTCCACAACTGAAAAATTATATCTTAATTTTGAAGTTGACTGTTAAACTACTAGTCTTTTATAATAAATTAAGAGTCCATACCAGAGGTTGCAAACTGGTGACCTGCAGAGAAAATATAGCCTGTAGTGGTTTTGTTTGGCCTATGGTAGTTTTAAGCCACCCCCATCTCCCAACAAACACAGTTTGTTTACTAGAAATACAGAGATTTTACATTTACATTTGTGGTTTCTGCTTTCTCTTAAATTATCTATCTATCTATCTATCTATCTATCTATCTATCTATCTATAATAATGGGCCTGGGTGTAACAATCAGTGGGAGAGTAGCCCCTTTTGACAAGGCAAAGCATGTATTTTTTAATTTGCTCTTGGTGCATACTGACATACCAAATTTCTACTGCTAATTTTTTGTACATATTGCATTTTTGGCAGACTACTGACAATTTCATGAAAATGCTGCTTAGTAAGTAAGCAACATAAAAGCATTTACATTTTACACTGTTCTAAAATGCTAGAATATATCAAAATGAAAAAGGTATGTTAAAGGGCAGGGAGAGAAGGTTGGAACTTGAACTTTTAAGATTCTAAACCAAACCATAGAAAATATTATATGTAGTTCAGAAAATGTTTTATGTGTACAACACAAGGTGGACCCTGAAGTTATCTTGAAGAAAATATCAGCAGTTTGCAAGGGAAACTGACAGACTATAAAGGTGGTTTCCTTTATCTTGCTAAACTATAAAGATCTCACGCTGCTATAAATTCAAAATGTTTAATGCAAAGACCGCTTCCCAGATAATTAAGACAATTTATATATTAAAACATTATTAATGTAGGATATAGGCTATCATTTCAAATCAGATGCAAATGATACATTACTAAATAATAAGCTGCCCTTAAGTGTATCTATCTATGATCAGTTTGGTGATTCGGTTTATTACACCTCAACTCCAGGCATGAAATGGACACTTTACAGAATTTTTTTTTTTTTTTTTATTGGGGGAGGTGGAAATAGAGCAAGATGAGTATATGACATGACAGCTTAAAACAGACAAAAAAGATTTCATTTGCTTTACAGGTCTCACACTCAAGACACCCTCCAAGTGTTAAAAATAAGAAGATACTCAGAAACCATATCCTAACAGGTTAATAAGCCATCCAATAAATTGCAGTAAAAAAGCTCCATAAAAAGGGAGTTCGTGTATTTATAGATATTGTAGAATCCCAAGTTCTTCTCTACATTACTGAAGAATGAAAATAAATGTATGTTTGAGATAAAATGAGGTAATTCATAGCTTTCTCAGGTCAGACCTCAGTACTGCACCTGTTTGATTTCAGCAGCCCAGTCCATGAGGCCCTCACAACATCCTGAACTGTTAAAGCCCAAGTCTTGGGTTACTAATTAAGGATTGCAGTCCATTAAACAAAAACAAACAAACAAAAAGGATTATAGGATGTTTATGATTCTTGGGGAGGTCATCACCCAGTTTACAAATTATATAAATGGGGAAGAGCCACCACTTCCTATGTGCCAGCTTCCCTTCCCGGATGAGGTCTTCCAGGAGTTTCCAGCTTTTTTGCATCCCTCCAATCCAACATGCCACGAAGGGCTGGGTAGGGCACGAGGCAACCAACAGATGGCCACCTCCATCCACCTGAGGCTTGACATCTAGCAACAGGTGCAGGCCCAGAATCCAGAAATTTACTGCCGGTGCTGACGCCTGCTCCTGGGAGCTCAGCAACCGCACGGAGGATGAGACTCCGACATAGCCCGGCCAGCTGGTGGGCTAGGAGGTAGACCCGGAGGTGCCGGGCGCTGGCTGATGTGGGCGGGTGGCACCCTGGCGGGCACCTGTGGCTCATCAACCAGATGGCAAGTGAACACTCGGTCGGCAGGTGCTAGAAATGACCCGGCCTGGAGCGGGGTCGGCGTAAGGGCCTGCGCACAGGGCACGCACCTGGAGGCCAAGGTGACGCAGGGGCCGAGAAGGCCTCCCTGCGCAGCCCTCCATCAGCCTGGACCCGCCAGGCCAATTCCCAGGAACCCAACCGGCAGGTAGCCCAGCCCACATCAGCGGTTGCAGGACTGGACATCGCGCATGCTCAGCTCAGGCAACGCGCGCGTGCACTGCAGGCCTAGCTCGGAGTCTCCCTCCGGAGGGAGGCCTCTTCCTTCCGGTGACACCGGAAGCAGATTCTCTCGCGCATTGGCTCCGCCCCCCCCTCCCCCCGCCTCCGGCTCGCGGCGCTGCCGCAGCTCTGCTAAAGGAGCCTCCAGGGTCTTCTGCTTCCGGGTGCTTAGTGCCCTCCTCGCGTGGGGAGACTTCCGGCTTCTGGCTGCGAGGTGAGTACTTCCGCCCTGGCAGCCGCGGCTGCCTTTTCTGGGAGTTCTCCCTACTCGGATTTTTTTTTCTTTCTTTCTTTCTTTCTTTTTTTCTTAGATTATGCGGATGAACTGATACGCTGCTGCCAGGGCACATCACTTTTCAGAGTGAGAGTAGCAGGACCTTGAAAACTAGCAAATGGCTTGAGTACGGAGTACAGTAAGTCCTACACATGTATTTTTGTGGTTTTTTTCTTATTTTTATTTTTTTATTTTTGGTGACAGTAGCTCGTGTCTTAGGTGTAACATTGGAAAATTTATGGTATGCTTCAGAGGCCTTGCCCAGCGTACCCTAAATTCGGAGCACCCTCTGTCCTCCAAAGTGTCACTTTTTTTTTTTTTTTAAGATTTTATTTATTTTTTCATGAGAAACACACAGAGAGAGAGAGAGAGAGAGAGGGGGGGGCAGAGACACAGGCGGAGGGAGGAGCAGGCTTCATGCAGGGAGCCTGACGTGGGACTCGATCCTGAGTCTCTAGGGTCACACCCTGGGTCAAAGGCAGATGCTAAACCGCTGAGCCACCCGGGCTGCCCTTGAATACTTTTTAAAAAAAGTAGCAAAATGAGCAGCTACTTTGTTATATATATTATATATTATATATTGCATATACATGGTTATAATTAATGTAATCAAAATATTCTTCAGCGTACAAAAAAAAGGTCATGTAGAAAGAATAAGAAAGATACTGATTTTAGGGCTAGAAGATGAGGGGACGCTTCTGTGCCCTTCTGCACAGTTACTTCCGCACATTTTCAGGACCGTAATGGTAAAAGCACAGGTATGATACCCCCTTATCCAAGTAACCTCCAACCGCAGGTGTCCAGTGAGAACCGGGATATTGGATGGAAAGCAGAATTATTGTCTGATAATATTCCCCTCCTGTTAGCTAGCAAGTCCCAAAATGTGGACAGTCTAAAGGGGGGGGGGTTGCTTGGAAGACTGCAAGCCTGCAAGTAACAAACAGCCACGGGAAATGTCAGGAAGAGCAGCCTGGGAGGGTAGATGATTGGCTGTGAGCGCGTCTCAGGTGTGCCTGATGGATCCAGCTTTGACCATGGGGAAGAGGACCTGTTTTCATGGAGACTCTTGCTCCTGTGGCCTCATGATGAGCTTGTTAATCAAAGCTGCTTGTTAAGTCCTTTAGTTCCTTCAGCCAGGAGCCCTTTGCCTGGAAGTAGCTGAGCTGCTGATCCTGCACCTGGGAGCAAGGTGGTTTTTATTCCAATTGGTTATTTTACGCTTTCTTTATTAAAACATCGATTTTTTTTCCTCGAACGTTAAAACATTATTTTCGCGCTTAGACGTAAATTGTTCATGCTGTGTCATCTTTTCAGTATATTGCTGGATTTGATTTGCTAAAATTTTGTGTAAGGTTTTGCTTTTACTCTTTTTTTTTTTTTTAAAGATTATTTATTTGAGACAGAATGAGAGAGAGGCAGAGACACAGGCAGAGGGAGAAGCAGGCTCCATGCAGGGAGCCCGACATGGGACTGGATCCCGGGTCTCCAGGATCAGGCCCTGGGCTGAAGGCAGACGCTGAACCGCGGAGCCACCCCGGGATCCCCACGTTTTTGCTTTTATGTAAATGTGAGAGATGGCCCTCTAATTTTCCTTTATTGTAACATCCTTGGCAAGTTTTGGTGTCCGTGTTAAGCTTTCCTCGTGAAATGAGTTGGAAGGTATTCTTTAATGCTCTACGGAATTTGTTAGAATTTATTTCTTAAATATTTGATGGTAGTGGCTGGTGAGTTCTTCTGGATCTAGGATTTTCATTGAAGGAGGGCCTTTAATTATGGATTTATTCCTTTAATAGATAAGGAACTATTTGTAGTTCGTATTTGGTTTTAGAAAGTTGAGCTTCCCTTAGGGTCCATTTCATCTAAAATTTTAAATTAATTAGCCCAAACTTATTCATAGTAAGCTGTTACTCCTGTTACAATTTTTCTAATGTAGGACCTGTAATGAGGTCTCCTTTTTAATTTCTAATTCTTGTTTGTGTTTCTCTCTCTCTCTCTCTCTCTCTCACACACACACACACACACACACACCCTGTACTCTTCCTCTGGGCTCATCTACAGTTGTGGGGGGCAAATCTAGCCTTGTGCCTGTTTTTGTTCATAAAGTTTTATTGTGACACAACCACACCAATTCATATATTATCTTTGGCTGCTTTCACACCACAACGCCAGATAAAAAGTTGAGCAAAGATCATAAGACTTGCAAAGACTAAGAAAAGAATCATCTGGCTCTTCACAGAAAAGGTTTTCTTACTCCTGAGCTACGCTATTAGTTTAGTGAAAGAAAGTTTGTCTTTGTTTCTCCTTTGTGTGGATGTTTATTTCAATAATTTATTTTCTTTTATTATTCATTTGCTTTTTTAAAATATATATATATATATATAATTTCCTGAGTGTTTGCTCACATAAATTGTCAGTCTTTCTTTACTATTAAAGGACAAATTTCCCTCTACACAAGCTTTAACTGCAGTTCAGAAACTTTGATATGTTTCCAATACCATTTAGTTCAAAATATTTTCTAATTTCTATTGTAATTTCTTATTTGATCAATGGGTTATTTAGAATTGGATTTCCTAATTTCCAAACATATTTTCCAGTTATTTTTGTTAATCATATCTAGATTAATTTCCCAGTGGTCTGGCAACGTAGTTTGTATGGTTTTATTTCTTTGAAATTTTGAGATCCTTTCTATGGCCTAGCATATCATTAGTTTTGGTAAATAATATGTGTATACTTGAAAAAAATGTTCATTCTGTCAATTGGGCCAAATCTTGTAATCCTTTTGTTTATATCTCTATTCTTACTGATTTATTGTCTGCTTGTTCTTCAGTTATTGGGAGAGGTGTGTTGCAGTCTCATTATGACTGAATTTTTTTAAAAGATTATTTTTTAGTAATCTCTACATCCACTTTGGTGCTTGAACTCACAACCCTGAGATCAAGAGTCACATGCTCTACTGACTGAGCCAGCCAGTCACCTCTATAACTATGAGGTTTTTTTACATGTCCTTTTACTTCTGTCTTTATTGCTTTACATATAATTTGCATACAAATGTAGATTAGGTACATACAGTTTTAGGATTGTATATATTGTTTCTAAGATTCCCAGTGAATCTTAGAAACATCCTTGTTGGGATGCCTGGGTAGCTCAGTGGTTGAGTGTCTGTCTTCAGCTCAGGGCGTGATCCTGGATTGGAGGATCAAGTCCCGCATCGGGCTCCCTGCATGGAGCCTGCTTCTCCCTCTGCCTAGGTCTATGCCTCTCTCTCTGTGTCTCTCATGAATAAATAAAATCTTAAGAAAAAAAAAAAAAAGGAAACATCCTTGTTTGTTTCTGGTGATGCCTCTTGCCTCATTGCTCACCTGTCTGATGGGCAATAAGCTACAGCAGGTTCCTTTGTTTAGACTTCAAATGGTCTGACTTTTCTATTCTTTCAATATTTAAATGGTCTTATAGTTAATAACTGCTTTTTATAAGCAGTATATTGCTGCATTTGATTTATGTATTTTACAAATCTTTGTATTTTAATTGAGGTTCAGTATAGATGTAATGTAGTTACTGGTACATCTTAGTGAAAGCTGTTTTCTTACTTGGTATGTTTCTTTTTCTAACCTTTACTGATTCCTTTGAATTGTTTCTGATAATTCAAAATTTCCTTAATATTTATATATTCTATTCATTTAGTGATTGTCTTAAATTCTTGACATATTAAAAAGTAAAAGAAACTTAATGCCTTTATATCCCCCTCAGATAATATAAGGGCTTTAACATACTTTGAATCCACTTATCCTCTCTACTAGCTTACATGATATTGTTGTCATGTATTTTAATTCTTTATAAATTTGAAATCCTAAAAGATATTATTCCATAGAATCAATATTCTTTTACATTTACCGATATATTCGCTAGTTTTCTTGGTCGTTTAACTTTTGGCATCCCTTGACTTCATTGAGCCTAAAGAATACTTTTTGGTATTTCCTGTAGAGTGAATCTGCTGTTTTCATTTATAAGGAGAATTTCTGTTTCTGCTTTTATAATTTCCTCTTTGATTTTTAGTTTCAGAAGTTTTAGTGTGGTATATCTATGTAGGACTTCCTTCCATGTATCTTTCTTGTGGTTAATAGAACTTCTTGAATGTGTTGGGGATCAAGAACGCTGTCCCCTCAATGGCCCTTCTAGCTGGACTAAGAATCAAATTGACAGAGACAGATAAGAGAAAAACCGAGTTTAGTAGTATACCTGTGGGGAATCCACACAAACATGGAAATTCCAAAGAGAGTCAGGCAAAATGAGACATATATATCATTCTGAACTCTAAAAAGAAGGGAATAGGGGCCTGAGACTTCAGAGGAAAGAAATAGAATTCACTTTATTGATAAGAGGAGCAGATGTTTGGCAATTAGCTGTTTGCCCTGCCGTACAAATGGGTCACTCAGATAAAATTTATCTTTGTGATTACCCTTATTCTCTAAAGACCTTTTACTTTAGATTCTTCTATGTAGTTAAGGGAGAGGCGGAAGTTTCTCTTGAGCCCACAGGATTTCAGTTGCCTTCAGCTTAAAATAATATGCTTGCCAAAGTGGCACATTCTTGTTGGACCTGTCCCAAATCCCTTCAAATTTGTGGCATAATATTTGTCTTTGTTTTGAATCAACATTCATGGTGATGAGTTTTCAATTTTGGACGTTCAAGATCATTATTTCCTCATGTTATTACTTTTGCTCTATTTTGCTCTGAAATTCCAGTTATAGGTGTGGTAGACTTTTCATCAATTCCATATAATTCTTTAGATATCTTTCTGTGTATTTCTGTATTTTCCATGTTCTTACCCCTTTTTGTTTAGTCAATACATCTTATTCTACCTTTTTTTTCGTTTTATTGTATTTCTCACCATGGTAAGTGTACTCTTTAATCTTTTAAAGTGTACCCTTTTTAAATTAATTTACTTTAATAAAAAGTATTCCCCCTATTTCTTCTATTTCCCCACCCACCTCCCCTCTGGTAGCTATCAGTTTGTTCTCTATAGTTAAGAGTCTGTTTTGTGGTTTCCCTTTCTCACTATTTCTTTCTTTATTCATTTGTTTTATTTGTTTCTAAATTCCATTTATGAGTGAGATCATATGGTATTTGTCTTTCTCTGGTTTATTTCACTTAGCATACTTTCTAGCTCTGTTCATGTTGTTGCAACTTGCACAATTTCATTCTGTCGTATGGCTGAATAATATTCCATTATATACAACATTTTTAAAATCCATTCATCAATCCATTTTTGCATTAGTGTATTTTTTTAAAGATTTTATTTATTTATTCATGAGAGACCGAGAGAGAGAGAGTGAGAGAGAGATTAGCAGAGACACAGGCAGAGGGAGAAGCAGGCTCCATGCAGGGAGCCCAATGTGGGACTCGATCCCGGGTCTCTAGGATCACACCCTGGGCCAAAGGCAGGCACTAAACTGCTGAGCCACCCAGGGATTCCCCCTAGTGTATTTTTTAATTTCAGTTACTGAGTTCTTCATCTCTGATTGACTATCATATTTTCTCTTTCTTTGGTAAGAATCTCACTGCGGTCTTTCACTCTTTTCTCAAGTCCAATGAGTATCTTTATGACCATTACTTTATTTTTTTTTTATGACCATTACTTTAAATTCCCTATGGGCATATTACCTATCTGTTTTGTTATGACTATTGGTGTCATTTCATCCTGTTCTTTTATTTGGGACATATTCCTCAGTCTTCTCATTTTGTCTAACTTTCTGTTCCTGCTTCTGCTCATTAGGAAAGTCAGTTAGGTCTCTGGCTCTTGAAGGTAGTGACCTTTTTTTTTTTTTTTTTAAGATTTTTATTTATTTATTCATGAGAGACACTGAGAAAGGCAGAGACACAAGTAGAGGGAGAAGCAGGCTTCCAGTGGGAAGCCTGATGCAGGACTCGATCCTAGGACCCTGGGATCACGCCCTGAGCTGAAGGCAGACACTTAACCACTGAGCCACCCAGCATCCCTGAAAGTTGTGGCCTTATGAAAAAGAGGCCCTGTAGTGCTCAGGAGTGCCAGGTTCCCTGTTCACTCCCTGTTCATCAAGAGTGTCTCCTGGACGTGTTATCTGATCTTACTATTGTGGCTAAGCCCATGTTCTGTCTTTAGTCATCTGTAATGGCTCTCTTTGCATGTTGCATGCAGGGTTTGTTCTTGGTTGTTGTTAGTAGGCCAGTCTGGGGCTGCCGACTAAAATTTTAAAATAAATTTTATTTATTAAAAAATATTTATTTATTAGAGAGAGTGTGCAGGTGAGAGAACATGCAAGCACAAGTGGGGGGAGGAGAGAGGGAGAGGGACAAGCAGAGTCTGGACTGAGCACAGAGCCTGACATGGGGTCTGATCCCAGGACCTGAGCTAAAACTAAGAATTGACCACTTAGTTGCCAATTAAGAAAGTGTCTCTGCTTTGAGCCTTAGTTGAGTCAGACCAAGCATTTGCTAGAGATGCCCTAGTTAGAACTTCAGGGCACTTTCCCTTTGTTGTCCCTTTAGAAACTTTCGTTGGTGGGTGGGGTCTCAGTCTTACCAGGTGTCTGCCCTCAGCCTACTATTGGGTCTACTGTTGGACTGGTGTGTATGTGGTTATCTTTTCCTCTCCCTGGGCCAGGAGTCATTTTGGAGCGGTGCTGGTCCCTGTAAGGGCTGCTTACACAGTATCAGGCTTGTGGTGCCACTTTGGATGGGCTCTGGCCATGGCCATTTTGGAGGGGGCAGGTCTGTAGGTGGATGCTGGGGCCTACAGTATTTGCAAGGTTTGTGCAGGTCTTCTGTGAGAGGGGACTCTGAGCTGCTTTAGAAAATTGCTGCTTCAAGGCTGGAGTGGGTAGATCCACAGAGGAGCTCTGGGGTGGGGCATACTGCGTTGACAAGATTTGCTGAGTCTTGGGACACCTGGGTGGCTCAGCAGTTGGGCATCTGCCCTCAGTTCAGGTCATGATCCCCAGATCCGAGGTCGAGTCCTGCATCTGGCTCCTGCAAGGAGCCTGCTTCTCCCTCTCTCTCTCATGAATTAATAAATAAATCTTAAAAAAAAAAAAGAAAAAGAAAAAAGATTTGCTGAGTGTTTTGTCAGAGGAGACCTAGAGCTGAGGCCTAGCTGGAGGAGCCGTGTCTGCAAAGAAGTCAGGCGCAGGGTGTGCCTCAGGTGGAGGGTGTCAGTGCTGTGCTGGGTGCTGCTGTTGTCTAGGTATATAGGTTGGGAGGTGGGGGAAGGAGATGGGGCCTAACATCTTTTTTGTTTTTGGAAAAGTCTCCCAATGATCCCTGCTTCTCTAGTACATGCTCTGAGATTCATAAATAATACTGCAGTTATTTTTAGGTCACTTATATAACCCCTAAAGAAACCCTGTGTTCCTTAGCTATCCTCTCACAATCTCCCATCTTGCCTACCCCCAGGCAACCACTAGTCTACCTTCTGTCTCTAAAGTTGCCTGTTCTGGACTTTTCATACAATATGTGGTCTTTTGTGGCTGTCTTATTTCACTTAGCACAGTGTTTTCAAGATTCATCCATATTCCACTTTATTCCTTTTTATTTGTGAGTAATACGTTGTGCCAATGTACCACATTTTATCATGCATCTGTTAGTAGATGTTTGGTTTTTTTTTAGGTTGTTTGTTTATTGAGTTTCAAATTTCACTAATTATATTTTCAGTCTAGGATATTAATTTAATTCCTTTTTAATATTTTCTAGTTTTAACTTTTCTCTTGTTTCATGAACATATCAGTCTATGACATCTATAATTTCTGGATTGTTTTGTTGTTGATCTGCTTTAATGGTTTGTTCCTCATGTTTTCCTCTCTAGTTTTACATACTTAGTAATATTTTTATTAAGCGTCAGACATTTTGTATGAAAAATGGTGGAGGTGATTTGTGACTCTGGATTATGTGGTCTTCTTCCAGAGAGGATTTATTTTGCTTCTGTAAGGCATTTAGGCTAGGGAACTGATCACCTTAATCCAATCAAGCTGGATTTAAGTGTTTGTGAGGTGTAGTCTATTTCTGGTTCACCCTTAAACCTTGGGCCTTTTAGGTTTCCAATCCTGAAAGCCTAGGGTGTTTACTGGAGTCCAGCCTCCTTAGCTATTTCCAAGTTTGACCCCTCAGCTTGAGACTGCTGAAGCTCTACTCTGTCAGGCTCTGAGCTGTTTCTCAGACACTTTCATTTTCAATGTCAGTAATAGCCATAACTCTGAGTGTGACCCTAAATTTACGTTTTTAAAATTATTCTCCTCTTCCATATCTTTTTCCTTGCAAGTTTCATTTTTCTTGATAGGTCTCATATGTCTTTTTTTTTTTCCTTAAAGATTTATTTATTTGCAACAGTGAGAGAGACAGAGAGGGCAGGGAAGAGGAGGGGCAGAGGGAGACAAGCAGACTCCCTGTGGAGCCTGATGTGAGACTCGATCCCAGAACCCAGAGATCACAACCTGAGCTGAAATCAAGAGCTGGACGCTCAACTAACTGAGCGACCCAGGTACCCTAAGTCTCATGTCTTTAAGAATATTTCTTTTAATATATTTACTGGTTATTCTCAGGTAGGAGGTTTTATAGTCTAGTCAGCTAATTGTGGAAGCAGAAGCTTACCCACAAATTTGTTAAGAATCTGTTCTTTTAAGCATCTGGTGAAGCAAGTATTCCTACACATGATTGAGTAGAGTATAATTTAGTACATCTTTCTAAAAAGTAGTGTGAAAAAGTAGTGTGTCAGTTAATCCATGGCCTTAAACAAATTATACTCTTTGACCCAGCAATTTCAATTTTGTGAATAAATCAGAAAGAAATTATTAGAGATGTAGAAAAGAGATTTGTATATAAGGATGTTCAGTACAACATTTAATAGAGAAAATTGATTGTAAACTAACGATTCAGTGATAAGGACAATAATTATGGTACATCTATAAGATAAAATAATATGTGATGATTCAAAATCATGTTTTGAAAAGTATTTACTGATATGGGAAAATAAAATGCAAATAAAAGAGAAAACAGGATATTTTATTTTCAAATGACATGATTTTAATTTAAAAAAAGGTGTGTCTTTGGGGCACCTGGGTGGCTCAGTCGGTTTATTGTCTGCCTTCAGCTCACATCAAGATCCCAGGGGCCTGGGATCAAGCCCTGCATCAGGCTCCCAAAGTGGACAGCCTGCTTCTCCCTCTCCTTCTGCTACTCCCCCTGGCTGTGCTTTCTCTGTCAAATAAATAAATCTTTTAAAAATATATGAAAATGAAAGAAGGCATGTCTTCAGAGATAAAATGCTAGAGAAATGAAAAGCAGTTTTGAATGTATTTAACTCTGAATGGGAAGATTAAGGTTTTTTTTTTTAACCGATTTTCTTCCATTTTTGAGATATAATTGACATACAGAACTGTGTAAGTTTAAGGTGTTACAGCATAATGACTTTTATATATTGTGAATTGGTTACCACAGTAAATATAGTTAAGATCCATAATCTCATGTACATACAAATAAGGAAAAAACGTGTTTTTTCCTTATGATAATTCTTAGGATCAACTCTTAACTTTCAAATATATAGCATTGTTAGCTGTAGACATCATGTACATTATATGTGAAGGATTGTTTATTTTTTCTCTATACTTTTTTGCATTTTCAAAGGTTTTTAATATTGAGTATGTACTATTTTTATAATCAAGAAAGAGTTGCAAAAAAAAAAAATAAGCCTAAAGCTCATCTTTAATCTAGTAGATTACCTAAACTGTTTCCTTAGCACAATGTCTTTAACAAGCTAGAGATTCTTTACAGTTTAAAGATTTAGTTCCTATGCCTCACACTAAGGAATTAAGACAAGACACTTGGAGGAATCCACGTAGGAGGTTGTTGGAGAGGTGATAACTGAGCATCTTCATGATGTTCCAGGGAGCAGTCTGCTTCCTGGCCCTCATTGTCTTTTCAGTAGTTTGATGGATTTTTGTAAGTCTTTTGTTATGAAGGGAATGTATCCAACAAGATTATGTTAGTTAAAATTTTTGTTTTAAAAGCATCTTATGGGGTACTCAAAGGAAAAATGCAAAAGTATAAAAAAAATAAAATCATCTGAGTATTATTAGGGGAATTCTCTTCTTGAAAGCTCTCATAAGAACCAATTTCCCCCCATTATTTATTGAATAGGTCATTTGTGGAGGGACCTTCAGTGAGGAACTGATTGTACAGCATCTCCATATGGGATGTTATATTTCACATTTTTGAATTAATCTTTAACCAGTTTCTCATATCTGATGCCTTAGTCTATTTGGGTTGCTATAACAAAAATACCAGAGACTGAGTGGCTTGAACAAGAATTTATTTCTTGGGATGCCTGAGTGGCTCAATGTTTGAGTGTCTGGCTTTGGCTCAGGGTGTAATCCCAGGGTCCTGGGATTGAGTCCCACATCGGGCTCCCTGCATGGAGCCTGCTTCTCCCTCTGCCTGTGTCTCTGCCTCTCTCTCTCTCTCTGTGTGTGTCTCTCATGAATGAATAAATAAAATCTTAAAAAAAAAGAATTTATTTTTCATAGTTCTGGAGGCTGGAAAGGCTAAGACTAAGGTGTTGACAGATATTATGTCTGATGAGAACTCACTTCTTTGGTTCATAGGTGGCTGTCTTCTTGCTATAACCTCATGAGGTAGAAGACATTAATCCCATTCATGAAGGCTTTACTTTCATGACCTGATCACCTTCCAAAGGCCTTACCTTCAAATTGGGGGTTAGGATTTCAACATAGGAATTTGGGGGTGAGGGGCACTAACATTCAGTCGGTAGCATCTAGCTTTTGTTATCTTCCAAATGTTGATGAATTACCCTCTCACCCTTCTTGTTTCTCTAGCTTTGTTTTAGAAGACTGCAGAACTTGTTTTGTTTATTGCTGCAGATATGGATGATTTGGGAACTTTCCTAAGCTTTTCAGTGATCATCTTGGTTAAAAATTTTCTGATATCCCCAGGACCCTGAATTCTGCCCTAATTAATGAAATGGTCTGTTTTCATATTTAAATTTGGCTTGTAATAGTAAGGCCTTCTCGATGCAGCTAGGGGGTCTCCTATCCTGAGCTGTCACTCAAAAGCATATTTCAGTTTTATTTGAAAGCTTTTTTTATGTGTATTCCCCCAAAGCACCTTAGCTGAAAATCAAATTTCAGTTTAGAGCTTTGTACAGACCAATGTCTCTTTCTTGCTCCTGTATTCCAATAAAATTGTGTATTTCATTTTAACCTCAATCTGCCTGTGTTTAAAATATAAAGCTAAGGTTAAGGGCTTTCACTGCTGGCAACCCTACCCGGGCATCTCAATTTCTAGATAAAATCTTTTATGGAGACCTTTTTTATTGGCTCCACAGCTCAATCCTACCATATCATCCTATTAATCCTTAGCTGCAAAAATACCAGAATCATTTATGAACTAAAGTTTGTTTTAGCTCTTTAGTTTTTATCAGCTTTTTTCATGTTATTTCCATCAGCTTGGTTGCTGGGACTGCCCTTTCTCTCTTCCCTCTCCCACCACCTTTGTCTCTGGGTGGAGAAAGAGGGTCTTAGACTGTAAGAGGCTACAGGACTGGCTGCCTACTGTAGCTGGCTCTCTCCTGCCAGCCCTTGGGTATATCTTGGTAGAAAAGGAGAGTGAGGCCTGCTAGGAAGGAGAGTGCCTCCTGGCCATCTCTGGTGGGCCTCCAATGATCCTCCTTTGTTGTCAGAGAGTCTCCGGTCTTTTCCAGGGAGGAATGTCCTGGGAGGCCTTCTATTGCTAAATTGGAGATCGGAGATTCTGGGTGGCCTTTTTCTTTTGAGCAGGGGGATGCAAGATGCCTCACCACTGTCTTGTTCCTCAGGTCCTGGGTTCCCAAATCAGCTGGCCACCTCCTTGCCATATTTTGGTCTCCTTTGGTGCCCCTAGCACCATTTTCCTATTTTATACATGTGCTTAGTAGGGAGGTGTCTAGAGAATGGGTATATACCATCTTGTCTGAACTGACTTTTTTTTTTTTTTTAAGATTTATTTATTTTAGAGAGAGAGTGAGAGAGAGCAAGGGGAGGGGCAGAAGGAGAGAGAGAATCCTAAAACAGATTCCCTGATGTGTGCTGAGCCCACCACCATGGGACTCAATCCCAGGACCCTGAGATCATGATCTGAGCCATCATAAAGTATTGGCTGTTTAATGGGCTGATCACCCATTAAACTGCCCCTGAACTGTTTCTAGCTGTATAAAGATTTACTTTTATTCACATTTCTCATTTATAAAATGGCACCCTACATGCAGAGCCCTTACGTGATTTTCATGTCAGGAAAACTCCAGGACTTGTTCTCTGCTCGTATATAAAAGCAGTGATTGGGTTGAAATGCTATAGAACCCAGGAAATAATTGCTGGGACCAGTTCTTTAACTGGGACTCCAGATGTCTTAGAACTGGGTTCCAGATTTCATACTCATACTGATGTTTAACATCATGCTCGTGAGCTGGACAAAACTGTGTAAGTCAGTTGGAATTAGGGGCTGGGGAACCACTGCCGTATTTTCTGCCCTTTCACGTTAAACAAGGATACATACAGGCTGGTTGCTAGGTCAGGAATCTTTATTGCTTGGAAGATTTTGCCTCTCCTGGGTTGCCTCCCGACACAAACTTGGCTGTGTCCAGAATTTTATTTATTTCCCAAGGCAAGGATCTCAGGTTAAGCCTGGACATCACAACCACTGGGCTTCCAGAATGTGTGGTGGTACCTGAGAACTGAAAAAACAGAAGTGATAGCAGGAAGTATCTTCTGGGAAAGAACTGAGGCCACCTCCACTGCTGGAGTTCAGGCATAGGCATGTGTTTTTCGTGACTCTTCTCTTTCCTTCACATTCCATATCTAACTCCTCCACCAATCTTGCCAAACCCCCTTCTAATAAACGCAAAATCTAGCACTCTTTTTCAGTGTCTCCCAACGCTGCCTCACCAGCAGGCCCCCACCCCCTTTTCTCTGTTTACCAGCCCACAATATACTCTCCCCTGCCTCCTTTGGCACCTCTGCCACAGAAGTGCAAATCAGATGGTGACTTTTCTGTTTAAATCCCTCTAACGTTTTCCATCTCATCCAGGGCAAATTCAAAGTTCTTCAGTGGTCTCTAGGGCCCTCCATGATCTAGCCCCTGATACTTCACTGACCTCATTGCCTTTTTCTTTCTTCCTTGCTCATTCCTCTTCAGCAGTGTCAGTCCTTAGATATACCAAGCCCTCTCCCACCTCAGCACCTGCACACTTAGAATCCCCTCTGGCTGCAGTGCTCTTCCCTTGCATAGCTGTGTGGCTCACTCTTTAGTTGCCTAAATGGCTCCCCTGTCAGCTCATTGCTGACCACTGTGTATAAAATGCTTTCTCCACGCCTGGGGTTTCTCTTAATTCCTACTCTCCTCTATTTAACCTCGTAGCAGTTGGCATCACTTGACATAGATATGTATTTGTCTCTTTACTCCTTATGAAAACATAAGCTCTGTGAGATATAGGACTTTGATGCATTTCTTTTGTATACCAGAGCCTAGAACAGAGCTCAGCCGGTGGTAGACATCCACTGTTTAATGAATGAATGAGTGAATGAATAGAAATGACCTCTATGTCTCTTCAGCGTGGAGTTGGGAAGCCTCCTACAAGAACTTGTTATAAAGAAATAAGACCTGCAGAGTTTTAACCAGTAGCTAAAAAGGGTAACTCTGAAGACAGTAATGACTATCTTTAGACCCATTACCCGTTGGATCCATGTATCCTTGGAAATCAGAAAGATCCATTTCCCTGAACTGTAAATTATGGCTGCCAAAGAACACTGCTGTGGGGCCATTGAATAGAATTGTTTCTTCCCTTTTGACATGTATTAGTTTCATATTTCTTTTTAATATACTACTAAAACTTAGCAGCTTAAAACAACACTCATTTATAATCTCTGAGCTCCGTAGGTCAGAAGTCCAGGCAGGTGTGGCTGGGTTCTGTGCTTAGTGTCTCCCAAGGCTGGCCAGTCTGGGCTCTTTACCTGGAGGCTCTGGGAAAGAATCTTCTTCCAAGTTCATTCACATTGTTGACAGAATTCAGTTCCTTGTGGTTGATGGTCTGAGATCTTTGTTTTCTTTCTGACCATTAAAGAGGAGGCTCTTTTAGTTTCTAGAGGGCGCCTGCATTTCTCCCATGTTGCCCCTCCACCTTCAAGCAAGCAGTAGTATATTAGATCCTTCTTGTATATTAGCTTCCTCTCCGTCTGACTTCTCCCTGTGCCATGAGCTGGGGAAATCTGCTTTTAAAGGGTTTGTTAGGGGGACACCTGGGTGGCTCAGTAGTTGAGTGTCGGCCTTTGGCTCAGGGTGTGATCCTGGAATTCTGGGATTGAGTCCCTCTTCAGACTCCTGCGGGGAGCCTGCTTCTCCCTCTGCCTCTGTCTCTGCCTCTCTCTGTGTCTCTCATGAATAAATAACAAAAATCTTAAAAAAAAAAAATAAAGGGTTCATTCAGTTAAAATAGGCCCATTTGGATAATCTTTCCTTTGCCATTGGAGGTAACAATCACAGGAATGATGTCTCATCATGTCCACAGATCCCACACACATTCAAAAGGGAAAGGATGCAAAGATGATGGTCATGGTGGGTCATTCTTAAAATTCTACCTATTCTCATTTCACTGCATCTCTCAGCACGGCTTAGTACTGAGAAGTGCTACCTGATAGAGGAGCAATGGTACCCCCTGCACTTGTAAGACAAATAGTGGGAGTGGTGGGGACTGTTTAGTCTTGGTAGATTGTGGAGGGAAATGGGATACTTCTGGGAGTGGTGTTATCCCTTGGGCCTGGCATACCAGTGCCACTAGCGGGAACAGACCTACCCTGTAGAAACCTATGGAAAGACAGGAGATGTGAAGAATTTCCCAAGGGCAGGTGATCCTGCAGCAGCAGATGGGGGCCACAGACTAATCAAATATGGGTTATTACTGTTTGGGTGACTATGTTTGTGTGCGTAGGATAGTGAAGATTGTGACAATTTTCCCCTGGTCAGAGCAGATGGTAGTAACTTAATCTGATGAGATCTTGAAGATCTAATATATGACCTTCTATGGCCTTGTTTTAATTTCAAGATCATAACCTGATAACTGCTAAGCCAGAATTCAACTAAGGCTGTCAAGCTCAAAAGCCAATGAATTCTCTTAAGCACTGCCAGGGATGGAAAATGTGTGGCACATTTGCTGTGACTACACTACTACCATGTTGTGTCGTTGGCTAACCACACAGACCTGCCTGGTGAGACCTGCGCAGTCTCAGAATCATCAAGAATCTGCTCCTGATCACCACTGCCAATTAAAGAATTGAAATCCAGGGCAGAAACTCATCTCCCATCTCTGGACTACACTGTACTTGAAATTCCAGCAATCTCAGAAACAGAAAGACTTCCACCTAGTTCTTATGCTGGCTGCAAAATTGCATATTGTAAATGTTAGAAGAACACCGTGTCTCCCTCTATTGTATGCCATTAGCTGAATCTGACTAGTGAAAGGGAAGTGAAAAGAATTGAAATGCCTTTTTATTTTTTTTTATTTTTTTTTTAAGGGCTATTACTCAAACTTATATGAATTCTGGGATTCTCCTCTCCTGGCATTCCTTTTTTCTAATGAATGGAAAAGGAATTAAAATGATTAAATGGCAGGAGTATAGACCCAAAAAGGATATAATAAAGCCATTTGTGCTATTTAACCTTCTTAGAAGGGAACGGACGATGTTAAAGTCAAGAGATTGTACTCTGTTCCCACAGAGAAGCAGGGCAGCCTTCGGAGAGCTCTCAGGAAGCTCCAGCTAATGGAAGATACTGGGAGCTATGTAATCTGTTGCCAAGAGAAGCAGAGAGGTCCCTTGGGTGGTGCGGTGGCTTTATTTGGAGCTGGGAAGTAGAGAGGGCTACTGGAGCCCTGTGTCATCCTGTGGTTTGGATTTCAAGAGTTTACTTCTTTATATTGGCATCTCTAGAATGGATCATTGCAGCCAGCTCACAGGCTAGAGATCAGGTGTTTCTTTTCAGTATTTTTAGATTCAGACAACTGAGACAAAGAGAAAAACCATGATTCAGTCTAAAAGGCAGTAAACAGAGCTTACCCTTAACTTGGTCTTCCAGAGTCCAATGACTGAAAGCCTACGTCCACCCCAGTACTTCTCTTGATCTGGGTGGGAGCCAGCTGGCTACAGGGCATTCTGCATGGCTGTTCTGTCTCCGTCGTCTGCTGTCTCCTAACTCTTTGGCAAACTCCTGTTCTCATATCTCAGATACCTCAGTTACCTGTCTAGAGCCCTGTACTTGGGCTCAGTTACACTCATGGTCACTATGTAATAGTGCTTACTAGATCATTAATTAGTTGTGTCATTCTTTGTATAACGGGACTGTAAGTTCCTGGAGGGCAGGATTTACCTCTTTCTCCATCACTGCACTATCTGCAGAGTCTGACTCAGTCTTTAATACTCAGGCAGGGACTTAGTAAATTTGTGTTGAATGAATGCTCGAAAGAACCAACAAATGAGGACATGACCTTTCTGATGAAAGCATGCAAGTGGGTCTTATTTTTAGCACACCTTTTCCCTTTCTCAGTGTCTCTCTTCCTGCAAACATCTATGAATTCTGGGCTCATATGTATAGAGCTTGGTTCTCAGCTGTTGGGTATTCCTCAGTTTTGGAACTGAACTGATAATGACCAGGGCTATTTTCAGGTGTTTTTGGAGAGTTTAAAACAAAAATGTTTCTAAGTTGCAGCTGCTTGGGAGATTCTAAATTGGTAATTGAGGTGCTGAGCTAGGAAATGCCATGTGCTATAAGGAGATTGTCCTCAAACTGCTAAAGAAATCGCCAAAATCAGGTCACATGGCAGATGGGGGTAGGTGAGAGAGAATTTTTTTTTTTTTGTGGTGGTGTTAATGGGGGGGGGGGGGTGGATCACCTCAACGGTTTCTGTTTTTAACAGAAAACCTTGATACTCAGAGATGCCTGACCAGACATCTGGCATTTTTATTAAGCTCCAGCAAATATTTGTCTCAATAATATGTGCCTTACAGGCAAGGGTTCTGTTGGTTGACTGGTGGGTGGCTGGTTGGTTAGTTGATTTTCTTCCGGTCAATGCTCGATTTTTCAGTTGCCTAAGAAAGGCATGAGACCTCCATTACCTTGACTGAAATGGGTCTTTTTGGTCAAAATTAATCATGTGTGCCTTGGTGCTCCCAGAATGGCTGGTAGACATTTTCTTTTATTCTATGCTCTCCTGAGCAGGCAATAGGCCACTCAAGACAGGAAGCTGGTCACTCAGATTTGTTTTCACAAGTCAGTCCTCAAGACAGGTGTGTTGATTTAAATTGAATTGGAAGGCCTGCTTCCCCCATTGTTACCAAGCATTGACTGGCCATGACAAACAGCTATAAAGCACGTGGCGTCCTTTGTCTTTTTCTCGGGAGTGTCCCTTCCTCTTCTTTTCCCTCCCTTCTCTGCCTTTCCTTCTCTTCCCTTCTTTTTTTCATCCCATCTCTCAGTTTTCTTCTTTCTCTCTCAGTTTCTGTTTCTCTCTGCACAACTCTGTTGCCCCTCTGTGTTTCTTTCTCTGCTTCCCACTTTCTCTCTGCCATGTAAGGGCTTGTAGGTTGTTAACTGCACAAAGACACCTTGCCAAGAGGAGAAATGAAGGTGGAAATGCATCCTATACTCTAATTGCCAAGGTATATGTGCTGGCATGGGGCTTTGTCGGCCCAGAGGAGGCATCTTGTTCTAATTTACACAAAAGCATTTTTGGAGGGCTAACAGCAGCTCTTTCCTCCCTTAGAATGATCCCAGGGGAAAATAGTCATTTTTGTATTTTTCTCTTGACCCAGGCTTCCTCTGATTCTCAATAGGAACTTATGTTGCCCTTCTCCCGCCTGCTGACCAAACCTGGGCAGGTTGGAATTGCATTTGTATCACAAACATACCATTAAAAAGTTTCCCTGCACTATTTTAGTGCTTTCATCTTTTTTCAGTTGATTCTTTATTTTTGTTGGGACTTGAGTCGAAGAGCTAACCTTTCGCTCATTTGCTTTAGATGTATAACTCTAATTTTCTCTTCTTAGCTGTCTATACAGCTAGACCCTTTTACGTTCGTGTCGTCTCATTGGCAGCGGTGGTGTTTCTTCAATGGCAGAGTTTGTTACATAATCTCTGACCAGAGAGATGAAGATGGGGTGCCTTTTGCTTCTGCATGCTGCCAAACAATCAGAAAACCATGGATGTAGTTCAAGTTCTGTGAACGCTGTCGAGCTTGAGGTCCATTTCTAATTTTCCTTCATATCTGTAATGCCTGGTGCATTGCTTGGCACATAGTAGGCATTCAGGACTATGTATGCCTGGGTAAAGAAGTGCATAAGTAAATCCTCCTCTAACCACAGGCCACCTTGGAGATTCACCCTGGCACTAAATGTAGCTGTTATAAATTGACGCCACGGCAGTTACACTGACCCTCACATTTAGTTGACCCAAGTTATGGTGAAGTGATACCCGTGTTAGGCACAGGGACTGGTGAGATGTGAGCAACAGGAACATACTGAGGTTGAGTCAGTTAAGAAATAGTACATGGGGAAAGGCAGGGAGCCTAGGAACCAGCTCTTAGCCATGGAGCAAAGCTCATACCAGGTCACTCATGGGAACAAGAAGAGATTGTTTCTTGGTTCTGCTCCATCACTGTGGTGACAGCAATTTTGGCCCACCTCGGCTGTCCCATTGACTGACATCTTGCCCTCCTCTAACTTCACAGCTTCTGCTTGGCCTGCCTGGTCTTAGGGTATCTCTCAGCTTCTGGAGTCCTTCCTTTCTGATGGCTGTGTAGATCCCACTGTGCAGCTATCCAAGAAGGGCTCTAACTGGATTGGCTAGCCACATCCAGCAGAGCCCCAGCTCAGCTGCAGAGATGTTGTGCTAGGCTGAATCAGGGACGGTGCCCCGTATATGAGCAGTCCCCTCAGATAGGGATTAAGGGGGCATATATTTGAGGCTACCCAGAAGTGTTCAGAATGCATGGCCTACATGCCTCACAGGGATTGCCCTTGTCTCTTGAGTGGCAAGCCAGAATGTTTTTTAAGGTTACGATCACAGAGTATTCAACGCTGACCCATCGAGTGCAGCTTATCCCAGGAATACTTTTATGGTACCACATACAGGTCCAGTAATGGCTCTGAACCTTGTGTGTAGACAGTAAAGACAGTAGAACAGGTCAGCCAGTAGAGGGCACATCATGGAAGCTCTCAGCCAGTTGGTACTCTGTAGGGCCTAGCGTTCCTTGGTTTACAGTCCCTCTTACTAGGATGTGATTTTTCTTTATGTCGCTGACTCACAGTGCCTGACAAAAAGGTGCTAGAGGTGGCTCAAAAGTGCCAGGGGAGAGTACCACACTGGTGTGTTTTACTGAAATTTGAGCCTCCTTCAAGAAAATAGCTCAGAAAACAATTGGACCATTTGGGATTGGCAGAAATCCTTTGATGTGATGAAAGAAGGACATCATAAAACTCACTGAAGCCTGGGAGGGCTAACTAAAAGACTGTGTGGAATTGGAAGAAATGGTGGTTGGAACCTGTCAGACCTCAGGAGATTTGATGAGCACAGTCGTGACCTCTTTAAGCATTAATGCTGTGATGACTGTGTACATCACTGGTTCGGTTGGTGCTCCCGTTTGGGGGAATGCGTTAGCTCAACCTGTGCGCCTTGCTATTTCCCCAAGAAATGAACACACAAGACAATAGCCAGGAGAAGAGTCCTGATCTCTCTTCCATCCTCACACAACTGGCACTCACTGGCATTTTCTCTCATTTTCTCTGCCAGTGTGAGGAATACAACAGGGCTGCATCTGTTCTCTTGTTCCACAGTGAGTGTCGCCATGAGTCCAAATACTGTTTCCCTTTTGGAGACTTGGCAGCTAGCCCAAGCCTCCTGCCTGGGCCTGGGTAGGGGGGATTATGGAGAGGCTGCCCAGGTCATTGTCATTGTCCCCCCTTGATCTCTCCTTTTAAGTGGCAGACTCAGTCACTGGCGCCATCAATCTAGCACATTTCATAAACAATAAATTCATTTTAAAAACCTGCCACTGAGCAGCCATCTGTCTCCATTTTTGTCAATCTGCTATTATAACAATGCTACTGTACTGTGAGGTTGTCTTTCACTAAAGACTCCTTGATCTCAAGGCGAATGTGTTAAACATGGAGACAAGAGCTATGGGCCAACTGACAGCATTTCCACCCACTAGCCTTTCATCAGTGGAGCCTGGAATTTAAATCCTGATTTTGACCTAAGGTGATGATATTGATGGTTTCTCTATTTTTCTGTGCTTGATTTATATTCTTTAAGATTATAGAGTGTTCCAGCTTCCTGATTTATTACTTATTAGTTAGGAAAAAGGCAGACAAATGTTATTACCGGTTGAGTATTGCTGATGGATAAACTGAGGCATAGAGTAGTTAATTGCCCAAAATCAGCTATCAAAGGAAAAGAAATGGGAATGTATTTTGGAACTGTGATCTCTCTCTTGAACAACTGAGTCATCTCCTGTTATCTGTTTGTTTGTTTTGTTTTTGTACCACTTAAGCATTTCACAAAACCACTACACATGGACATTTTCCTCTCCAGAGGCCAGTCTGAACATAGCAAGGAGAACTGGAACTAGCTCTGAGCTGAGTTTTAAGAAGAAGCTGACACCTGGATCCCAACCCAGTTTTTAATACATAACATCTACCATGTATTTTTGCAGCACTCGGGACCTCTCTCCACTAATCATTTTTATTAGGGAGAAAACCTATTAAACAAAACCAAAAAAACCTCAACAACATAAAATCTCTGAAACCAAGCCAAGGGATGCAGACAGCACTAGAAGGGACTGTGGGCAGTGGAAATCCCTCTTGCAAAGGAAGCTTGTTAACTTATGCTCAGTCCCTCATGCCTCCCTCTAGATGGAACATTTGCAAGAGCTCGGCGTGTATTTTCATGTGCTTACCATCAGAGAACACCCTTAAAAGCCATTTGGGATGATAGGAGAGTTTTAGGTGGGAAGAAGGTTTTCAGAGCTATTTAAAACCACATGATTTCCATGACTGTGCCACACTGGTCTGCTAACGTGGACGCTTATCTGAAACAAGTGAGCTCTCATTTGCAAGCGCGGGTTTCAAGGAAGGAAGCCATCCTGTTTTGCTCATTCCTGTAGCATCATGGACTGTCACTGCCCAGGGGCATTGTTCCCCTGTCTCTGCCTTCTCCAAATGTACTTGGCTTTCTTTTTTTTTTTTTTTTTTTTTTTTTTACACAGCAATTGTACCATTTTATTTTATTTATTTATTTATTTTTTTTATTTTTTTTATTGGTGTTCAATTTACTAACATACAGAATAACACCCAGTGCCCGTCACCCATTCACTCCCACCCCCCGCCCTCCTCCCCTTCTACCACCCCTAGTTCGTTTCCCAGAGTTAGCAGTCTTTACGTTCTGTCTCCCTTTCTGATATTTCCCACACATTTCTTCTCCCTTCCCTTATTTTCCCTTTCACTATTATTTATATTCCCCAAATGAATGAGAACATATAATGTTTGTCCTTCTCCGACTGACTTACTTCACTCAGCATAATACCCTCCAGTTCCATCCACGTTGAAGCAAATGGTGGGTATTTGTCATTTCTAATAGCTGAGTAATATTCCATTGTATACATGGCCAAACTGTGGAAGGAGCCTCGGTGTCCAACGAAAGATGAATGGATAAAGAAGATGTGGTTTATGTACTTGGCTTTCAACACATTTCTTGTAGTCTTCGTGCTTAATCCTCTTTGTGCCTTTCCCACTACTTTGTTCTTGTTTTTGCTGTGTTGAGCACAGTGCCTCCTTCCTGCTGGAACTGAAAGCGCCAGCTTCCCCTTGATCATTCAGTGGGTGCTAAGAACAACACTTGTGCCTTATTCTTGTTTCTTGGGGTGATGGTTAATTTTAGGTGTCAACTTGAATAGGTTGTTGTGCCCTGTCTAGACTAGTGCGCTAGAGTCTGATGAAATGCTAGCCTAAGTATTGCCGTGAAGGTATTATTTAGATGTAATAATGTTTAAATCGGATTTTC
Source organism: Canis lupus familiaris (assembly GCF_011100685.1). Classification (NCBI taxonomy): domain Eukaryota; kingdom Metazoa; phylum Chordata; class Mammalia; order Carnivora; family Canidae; genus Canis; species Canis lupus. The sequence goes on along the minus strand of NC_049243.1, from coordinate 7,641,035 downwards.
AATAAAAGCAGATTATTCTCCATCTAATCTGAAGGCCTTCAGGACAAAGATGGGTTTCCTGAAGAAAAAGAAATTTGAGTCAAGATTCCAACATAGAAATTCTGCCTTAGTTTCCAGCCTGCTGGCCTGTCCTGCAGTTGTCAGTGGCAAGACTGCAGCATCACCCTGAATTTCCAGCCCATTGACATGCCCTGTGAATTTTGAATTTGCTAGCCTCTGTAATTGCTTGGACCATACCTTAAAATAAATCTGCCTTCCTCTTTTCTCTCTCCATATGTGTATCTCTTATCTGTTGGTTCTGTTACTTTGGACAACTCTGGATCACTGTACTTGGTTAATACCAAACACATTTCTTTCCCTCCAAAGGACAAACAGGTAATTGGAGCATTCTGGAACTTGTCCAGTCCTGCCTCATAATAGTCGTGTGATGTTGGTCAAGTTACAAACACCTCTGTGTCTCTGTTTATTTTGAATATTTATTTATTTATTTATTCATGATAGATGTAGAGAGAGAGAGAGAGAGAGGGAGAGAGGCAGAGACACAGGCAGAGGGAGAAGCAGGCTCCATGCAGGGAGCCCAACGCAGGACTTGATCCTGGGACTCCAGGATCGCATCCTGGGCCAAAAACAGGCACTAAACCACTGAGCCACTCAGGGATCCTTTCTGTTTACTTTAAATAGGAATAAAGAGCCCTTCTGCATTACCCAGAGCAGAGTCCATACTGTGGTGTTTTGAGTTTTCGTTGTGACTTAGAGGGAAATTTTCAACAATGTCTGGGGCCCTGGATATCCTACAGATGAAGGAGGAGGGTGTCCTCAAATTGCTTGCAGCAGGAACTCACTTAGATGGGGCCAACCTTGACTTCCAAGTGGATCGGTACATCTACAAAAGGACAAGTGATGGCATCTATGCTCTGTGTGAAGACAGCCTGAGAAAACCTGGCTGAGGTCACGTCACATCCTCCAGGAATACCAGCCACTGGGCTGTGAAGTTTGCTGCTGCCCCTGGAGCCACTCCTGTGATTGGCTGGGAGCCACTCCTGGAACCTTCCATGACCAGATCCAGGCAGTCTTCCAGAGCTGAGACTTCTGGTGGCTCCTGCTCCAGGACTGACCACCAACCTCGTGAGACGCATCTCATGTTAACTGGCCCAACATCACTCTGTGTGACACACTTCTCTACCCATGTGGGTGGGGCCATCCTGTGCAACCCCAGGGAACTCAGTCCCAAGGTCAGAGGAGGCCGAAGCTGGCTGGGACGTTCTCCACATGTGCAGTCCTGGCTCCCTTGAACTCTTGAGGGAAGTCTCATCTGATCCCCTCCTCACAGAGGTTCTGAAGAGACTGACGAGGAGGAGCATCCTGCTGCTGGAAAGGCTGTGAGCAAAGGAATTTCAGGCCAAATGCATAGCCCCAGTTCCAGAGTTCACTGCTACTCACCCCAAGGTGGTGGTGGGGTCTGGAGGTGCCCTGTGCTCTCTGGGCCTGGTGGTTCCCTGCTGGTGCAGCTCCCACTGTGCAGGCCTGAGTGCAGGGACAACTACTGACCAGTAGGAAGCTCTATCTTCCACAGACTTAAAACAGAAAGGGGAACTAAGTTTGGTGGACAAGAAAACCACTTCTGAAATCTAATTAAAAGGAATAAAGAGAATATTTGCTGTTAAGATTATTATAAGGATTAAATGAGGGTGTACTTGCCACATAGCAAGCATTATATGTTTTTTAGATGTATATCATGGTCTGTTGATGTGTGTAGGCATGCAACCGCGTCTGTGGGGGAAAATATGGAATGACCTTCATGGTGTTCCCAGTTCTTTCTATTTTTCCTGAAGTAATGCATTTCTGTGGTGGTGAAGGAAAGAACTTGAGCATTTGGAGGTAGATAAGGCCACCTTCACATCCTGGCTCTTCCATCTGCTAGCTTTATGATTTAAAACAACTGATACTCTTTTTTGAGGCTCTGGATGTAAGACTGTTAGTTTGACCCTAGCTCAGTAGGAGTAGAGGTCTTGAGGAGTGGGCTCTGCTGAGTCTATAGAGATTCACCCTGCAGTGTGAGGGAACTGGAGGATGCATGTTTTGATGCATCTCCCTGGCTCACCATCCAGGAAGCAAGACTTTCGAAGATGATGCCATGACATACCATGGGAGTCTTCCCTAGTTTTGCCACTAAATGTGTCCCAAATTGCTCAAGATTGGTTGTCATTAAAATCCAGAGAATGGGGTCCCTATTGGAAGTCTGATAAAGAGCTCAAAAACCTGGTGTGTAGAGTAGCAAAAGGTAATAGGGGATGGAGGACAAATGGAAAAGATACAGACCAGCTGCCAGATTAGGGTCTTTGATGTGAATAACTGTGGGAAGTCCCAACTGCACACAGGGGCTTGGAAGGAATCTCAGGATGTTACTAAGTAGTGGTATCCACTTTTCACTCAAAAATTAAGATTTTTCTTTTCCGTTATACTTCAGAGCAATGATTCTTACCCAGTAGAGATTTTGTTCCCCAGGTGACATTTGGAAATGTCTGGAGTCATTTTTTATTTGTACATCAGGGGTGGGGGGTTGCTATTATCATCCACTGGGCATCTAGAACTGCTGAACATCCTGCAGTACACAGAGCACCCCACAACAAAGTATCCAGCTCAAAATGTCAGTAATGCCCAGGTAGAGAAATCCTACTCTGGAGGCCTTCCCTCCTAAAGGAAGGAGAAGCAATCCTAGTATATACTGTTAGACTGGTGGCCATAAAAAAGGATAGTAGTCCGATTGCCTTTTCAGGAGAACAGGAGACTTGAATGTATTTTGAATACTTCCTGCACAACAAAGTATTTCATTGAATGAATAGTGTGGTGTTGTGGCTGCTGCTGTACCAAAACCAGACATTAGATCATAGAGTTGGAAATGATATTGAGACCAGTTCACCTCATTGCCTCATCACAATGGTGAGGTAAAGCCAAGATGGATTCCGCAACAGTAAAAGAGCTTCCCTGACAGTGACCTTGTTTCTGCCGTTCAGTTGGTGTTCTCTGTGTGGTCTCCTGTTGCTCCAAGTTTTATCTCCCCAGTTAGGGGGCGAGCTCAGGGCATCTAAGGGCTCTGGATTCTCCCTTTCCTGGGCCTCCTGCCATTCCTAACAAAGGGCAAGCCCTCAGGAAAGAAATGTTTAATAAAGGAAAGTCACCACCCAGCTTAATGTAGTCCAACAGGCTGACAACCTGGAAAAAAAAAATTAGGACAGGAAGAAGAAAACCATCCTCAGTGATGAATGTTCTAAAATTAGTGTCTGCAGTACAGGTATTGTATCTCCTCAGAATATTAATATGCCCTCAGTGGAATACATCATCGAGATTTTACTGGAAAATTAGAAAGGGCAAGGGAAGAGTTTCAGGCTGAAAGGATATTTTGAATATCTTAAGGGATTGAAATAAACAAATTAAAAAATGAATTTGTTATGTTCAGGACCCGATGAATGACAAGGCAGTAAGTTTTAGGTCGTCTTTATGGTGGCAGATGGGAAAGCCTCAGAGGATTCTTGTGTCCCAAAGAGCTTTTCATCAAAATATTTTCCAGATTCTTTAAAGGTATTTCCAATATACTCTGTTATGAAGGTTGTAACCCGCTCAAGATCACTTAGTGGCAAAGCCAGCACTAATACACATTTTTTCAAGTATTAGACTGTTATCATGTTCTGCTTCACCTGCCATTTGTTATGGTGTCTTGACATTCCACCATTGACAGGTAGGGAGATAATAAGGTGATGGGTGTTTGGAATCAGGCATATGGATATGCATCCCAGCTTTGCTGCTCTGCTCTCTTCCTGTGGGGCTTGCTTAACTTTTCTGATTTTGGTTTTCTCATCTAGGAATAGAGAAAATAATTACCATGAGCAGTTTATTTATCTCTGTCATGAAAGCTTCTGGGTCTCCTAAATCCCTTTGTAAAGCAGTTATTATAAGTTTTCATAACTTAGACGAGTGCTTCTCAGACTGATTCACGGAATAGTTGTTCTGTAAGCTGTGTTTGAGAGTTTTTTTGTGATTGTGTTTCATGACTAAACGAGCGTGATAGAGAACAATTAAACCAGGGTAAACAGACGTAGGAATTCTCAGAGTCTTTAATAACTTAATCAGGACTGTTACTCACCCAGAGGATATAATCAGCATTGTACAAATTTGTGTGACCACAGAACTCTTTTTTTCAGTGAAGCATCTGGGGGACACTGGTTTCCAAAGAAGACCGTTTGGGAATTATGGTAAGTTAATTGTATTGATGGACCCGTCCCTTGTTTCTGGACTCATTCATTCACTTGTTTTGGTCAGTCAGTTGTTAGCAGGTATGATGCAAACAGAGGGTTGGGAAATGCCATGAGGCTTACTTTCTTGCTGCTCTTCATAATCATGATCTTAATCACACTCTCTTCTTGCTCCATCATAGTTAGAGTTTACGCTAGGTCTAATCTCCTGGAAGGATGAGAAAAACTTGTGGAGGGCAGACTTTTCATGGCTGAGGTCATTTGAGACATGCATGTCCCAAGCCAACCACCACCAGAAACATGATCCCAGCCAGTTACTACCTGACCTAGAAAACATGCAAGTGAGCCCAACCAAGATCAGGAGAAATTCCCTACTTAAATCACGAACCCGCAAATCTGTGAGCTAAGTAAATGATTGTTGTTTCAGGCCATTCAGTTTTTGGGTCATCTATTGTTATGTGTGGCAGTAGGACACTAATACAGAAATTGGAATGGAAGCTGATACAGAAATGAAATGTCCACACTTTGGTCCTAATTATTCATTTTACCCCCATATGCAAAATATATTTGCTCCCTCCTCCCAAGATTCCTAAAAAAAAAAAAAATCCCATCTAATCACAGCATCATGCTCAAGGTTCAGGATGTCAACATGTATTAACAGATCCAAATGTGACTTCTTGGATACAGTTCCTTTGAGTTGAAGATCTATGAATGGAAAAAAAAAAAAAAGTGATTTGTCCCCAAACCTAATGAAACCAGGTAAGAATAGGATAATTGTAGTACACTACCCCATTTAAAAAGAGGAAGAATGGGAAACACTTAAAGAGGTACTAGTTTATAGCAACTCTGAAGTCTAGCCTTGCAAATGCTTCCAGGACTGCCGATTCAGAGGAGTGGAATGTTCTTGATTAGGCCTCATTTCTCCCTGAGAGTGACTTTCCAGTCCATTGTTTTATGTAGCTCTGTGCTCTAACATGTGGGATATCTTTACTTTGTTACCATGCTTGGCCGTCTCTGTGCTTTGCACAGTATTCTCAGTCCGCTCCCCGTTTGTAGAAATGGAGAGCTCGGAGGTTTTCTAGACACTTTTTTGACTGTCTCTGTTTCTTTTAGTATAAATTGGTGAGACTTTTGACAGTATGGTACCCTCAAACGTTTTGTGGATTTCTTAGTACAGTACCCTCAAACTTTTTGTGGGTTTCTTATAAATGTGATGAGCCAAAAGCAACTCGTACCATACTTTTAGAGCTAGATCTCTCTCAGAGCTTAAGCACTTACTTGGGCAAGTCAGGTTGCTGTGGGACAATGCTCAAGATTTCTAGTAGCCTTGTCTAGCATACAGGATCTGCTAGGTTTTTCTTTCTTTCTTTCAGGGGTCATAATAAAAAGTCTTAAATATTTGATTGGATACTTGCCCTAGGATACATTTTATTTTGAGAATTTTTGCTAACCGGAGGATTAGAGATGAGCAACAATTTTGTTTTCCAGCTAAGAAGCTCTGGTCCCATTATAGTCCCTCTAAATTTCCTTACACACTGGTCAGTTATTTTTCTAACCCTCTTCCTTGCTATAGAACCTTATCAATATGCAGTAAGAGCCGTGAACTTACTGAACCGAACTGACACCGTGAACACCCCCCCGCCCCCAGAAACGTTACTGCTTAAATTCCAAACCTCATTAGTACATCTTCTGTTTTCTGAATAATCACATGTGGTGGTTCTACAGTCTTTTTCTCTGCTGCTACATAACCCATGTCATTTTTTATATCCTTCTAGAGAAGTTTTCTTACCATTTTTCTAGCCTCTGTCCAATGCCTGGTCTCAAAGCCAATGCCACATTTTTTAGTTTTGGTTGTTGCAGTACCCTTATTCTAAATAACTGCTGTATCAATTATCTGTTGCCTCAAATAATGCTACATAACAAGTCATCCCAAAATTCAGTAGCTTACACAACCATTTATTTAACTCACAAGTCTACAATCAACAGTTGAGAATGAATTGTGCTTCTTGTCTTTGACATGTTTTCTTGAAAGATCAGCTGATCTAGGGTGGCCTTCGCTTGAGCCACTTGCCTCAACTGCATAGATTGTGCATCCTCCCATGGGCTAGTCCAGTGTGTTCTCGTAGCTGTGTCATAGTGCAAGAGTGTCCAAACCCAGTCATGCAAGGGGCATGCAGAAACTTGCAGGCTCTTGTCAAGCTTCTGCCAACATTTCTTTGGCCAAAGCAGGGCAAATGACCAAGTCCAGAGTTGGAGTGGGGGGAGATTACATAGTTGGAGGGAAAGAGGTGTGAGTACAGATTGGCCACTAAGTGGGGCCTGTTAATAATCTCCATCTACTATAGGAATTGTTTCTGTGAAAGTATTAGAATCTCTTGAGTTATAACCTTGCTCCAGCGCCTTCTTGGAACAGGGCTCACTGATGTCCTCATTGGTTAGCTATCTCAGGTTCTTTGGCTTTTCTGGCTCTTTCATAAATTTGTTTGGAATATTTTCAAATCCACCTACATTTCTTGCCAGTATTATCTTTTCAAAGTAAGTTCCATATGTTTATTACCTATAGGGTTGAGTGGTACCTTTTCTTATTTGTCATAAGTTAATCATTCTCATTAGAAGAGTAAATAACAGATTAAAAAAAATGTGAGGGAAGAATGTGAGGGGAAGGAATGATTTCCAAAAGCAGAGGTGTTTGAGTGTCAATGAAGTGAATGTGTGTAAATATGGCTACATGTGCGTGTATACCTTTACATTGTGTGTGTACACAAATGTTTGTGAATATATACATTTTTGTACACATGTGCATCAGTGCATGTATATATGCATGGAGTGGGTGTTTTTTTTTTCATTAAAAAAAATGCCACTGTACCTGATCTGGTCAATTAATAAGACAGTGAGATGAGTACTCATAGGGCAAAGCCCAGTGGGAGAAGAAGGAAATAATGAAATAGGAATCAAAAGGGTTATAAGGACAAAATAGGAGTTGGGAGCTCCTATACCCCAGTCGACACTTTCAGATTTGAGAAATTGGAGATGGCAGTTATGAGCAGTTTGTCACTGCTTCTACCCCTATGTCCTTTGTTAAACCTGGATGCTAGGGAAAAAGGGCAATACATCTATGTTGTTGCCCTCCTGTAAAATGAAACAGAGTAGTGCCAGATAGATTTTATCTCTTTGATTTTCTCACTAAGATGTCACATCCTTATTGGAGATAGAAGACTAGGGGTAAGATATCTAGCCCTTTCTCTGTCTCAAGAGTGGGGTATTCTGTTTCCTCTGAAATATTTTATATTTGAGAACACACATCAGGTTTGTCTTTGCCAAGACTGTCTTCCAGGAGGCCTGGTTTGGGTTAGGAACTTGACTGGTTATTCATCCATTTCACGAGTCCCTCAAGCCTCCCAGTGAAGTCACAGAAATCTGGCGTTCTCTGGAAGCCTGAGTTCTAGTTCTCCACAATGCGCTGGGCTCTTGGGACCGTGGGAGATTTCATGTTGTAATGTATTAAAATATTTGTTTTCCTAGGTAGGACTCAGGAAGCTGGCTCTCTTTGATGTTAGTGGTAACCTCTGAGAGGAAATACTCTTAAGCTGGCAGGGGCCTGTGTGAGGCTGTGAGATTGGAAACTTGCTTAGAATTTTATAATCTTAGATGACCTAGTAAGACTTAGTCAATGGAGAGAATTACAGACTCAATGAGATAGGTATTGCTACTGTCCCCATTTCCGAGATTAAGGGGTATGCTCACTGACTTGGGATAATTCCAGGAAAATGCTCTTGAATACCTCCCTATACTGTCTCTACGACCTGTTGTGACCAAAAGTCTGGAAGCTTCATTTACCAGCCCCTAGTAGTAAGCAGCAATGCAAAATACATGGCCCTAGACCGGCAGAGTCTAGATTTCACTGTCTTGCCTTTGCTACCTACAGTTACCAGGCCCAGCACCACAGAGCCCTTCCTTTGGCATGCTTTGAACCAGTTACCTTTCTCTGCTCAAAGAACAGATAATGAGGTGCAGAACCTTAGTCACTGCTCAGCTAAGAAAGTGACAGATATCCTAAGGCCTTATAGCACTTCCTATGTGAAACTTGATTTACTGTGAATGTAAGTCATAAAAATGATGCATGATATGTTGATTTGATGTAACAATCAATGTCTAGTTAATAAACGGCTCACAGTGGTTTTCATACCTGAAGACAGTGTTTGATTTTCCAGCCTATACGTCACATTGTAGCTCAAAAAGTGCTTGAGAAACAAATCCTCACTTATGCATAAACATATTCAAAGGCAAAAGATTTATTTATTGATGAGAGCTTCAAATTGACCAATTTTTAGCTTTTTCTTCTGAAAAGAAGAAAGCTTTCCAAAAAAGAGATTGCTACCAGATGTAGTGGATTACACAGCACTTGCTTAGATATGAAAAGCAGATGAAATGGAATATTCTGGTTTCTGATTCAGCCTTATTCTTATCTACACATAGCTCTTCTTAAGTGAACTTGACAGTGTTGTGGGCTGATATTAAGATAGACGACTTTAGTAAACAAGGAAAAGGGTTTCACTCCCTACAATAGCAAATGGGCTTTATAATAGAAATTTCTTTGTGCAGGGGAAGATATTACAATTTTCAACACACAATAAATATATTTGCTAGACAAAAAAATGCATTTCATTACATGCAATGCACTTTCTATTGTACATTAACCACTTTTTTGCTTTGTGTGGAAAAGTACCATTTCTACTGTAAAATGTCTGCAATTTATTTTTATGAGTCTGTTTTTCCTATGAAGTAAGAACATTCCATTACATAACCTCGTACTGATAAATGTACATTATATAAGAGGTGAAATATGCAGTACAAACATCTGAGTTTTTATTGTTTGGGTATCTGTACAGTTCTGAGAGCAGACAGTTAAAATTGTGGGCCAGAATAGCTAATTTTATTAACAACCAGTCTGTAATTACTAGGTTTACTGGAGTCATTTACTTTGATACTCTCAGCAACCATAATGGATATGTATGTTCTCTAAAATAATACTACTGCATACTTCAGCTACAGCCATAATTTTTCCTGATAATATCTCCACTGGGTTAAAAAAAACATAATTAATACTTTATTTAATCCTTGCATACTGTATATGTAGTTGACTATCATTCAAAGTGGCACTTGCCCAGAGCCATAGTTTCTTCACAGTTGAAGGTATTTGACCCTGATTACTGTTTACTGGAAATATACCAAATACATTAAAAAAAAAAAAACCTGTAATAAAGAATTCCTACTCTCTATTTTCTCTGTCGTGAGGGTCACTGTCTTGTGTCTGGTGACCTATACGAGTTACGAAAGTCCTTGCAGATTAGAGAATTAACAATTATTTTGTTTATGTCAGTCTTAACACTTGCACATATGTAATGGACTATTTGTGGGGATGATGCTTGCCTTAAACTTATTTTATTCTTACATTTAGAAACATAAACAGGGGCAGCTGGGTGGCTTAGTGGTTGAGTGTCTGCCTTCGGCTCAGGGCGTGATCCTGGGGTCCTGGGATCAAGTCCCATATCAGTCTCCCCATGAGGAGCCTGCTTCTCCCTCTGCCTGTGTCTCTGCCTCTCTCTGGGTCTCTCATGAATAAATAAATTCTATTAAAAAAAAAAAAAAGAAGAAGAAGAAACATTGTTTATCCCTAAGGACAAGATAACAGGGAAAAAGGCTTGCCTACTTTGCTGCTTTGGGATGGTGTATCTAAAGAACGATTTTTGCAGAAACCAGTGGCTTCAGTCGGCCTGGCTCTGCATTAAGTGCTCCATGCATGCTGTCTTATTTATTCATCACAGCAACCCTGTGATGTAGGCTTTCACAGGACACATCGTGAATCTGGGACTAGCGCCTCAGTGTGGTCACAAGCCCAGGGAATGTTGGCTCTGGGACTGGACTCCAGCACAGCCTGGATATTCTCCGATATAGTTTGAGCAATTTCTAAATCTCTGAAGCCCAGAAATGAAAATAAAATCCATGTGGAAGCAAAAGAAGAAATTCTGAAGTGGTGGAACTGGAGACACAATATTTCTAGTGATCTAATATATAATTCACTATAATTTGTTTAACTCTGAAATGTTCATGTGTGATGTGCTGTACTTAAAAATATAGGCATATCTTGCGGATACGGTAGGTTCAGTGCCAGACCGCTGTGATAAAGTGAGTATCGCAATAAAGTGAGTCAAGTGAATTTTTGGCTTCCCAGTGCACATAAAATACATATACACACACTATACTGTAGTCTATTAAATGTGTGATAGGATTATGTTTAAAACACAATGCACATACCTTAATTAAAAATACTTTATTGCTAAAAACGTGCTAACCATCACCTGAGCCTCCAGTGAGTCATAATCTTTTTGCTGGCAGGAGGGTATTGAAACTGATAGCTGATCAGGGTGGTGGTCGCCGGAGGTGGGGATGACTGTGGCAATTTCTCAAAATAAGACAAAGAAGTTAACTGCATCCATGGACTCTTCCTTTCGTAAATGATTCCTCTATAGCAGGTAATGCTGTTTGATTCTAGGATTTCTTCCAGAGTTGGCATCAGTCCTCTCAAACCCTGCTACAACTTTATCAACTCAGTTTATGTAATATGCTAAAGCCTTTGTTGTCTTTTCAACAATATTCACGGCATCTGCACTAGCAGTAGGTTCCATTTAAGAAACCGTTTTTTTTGCTCATCCATAAGAAGCAACTTTCTTTTGTTCTTTTCATCACGAGGTTGCCTCAATGCAGCCCCATCTTCAGGCTCCATTTCTAACACTCATCTCTTGCTCTTGCCACCACGTCGGCAGTTACTTGATCCACTGAAGTCTTGAACCCCTTTCAAGACACCTATGAAGGCTGGTATCACTTCCTCCAAACTCTTGTTAATGTTGTTATTTTGACCTCTTCCCCAGAATCCCAAATGTTCTTAATGACATCTAGCATTTTCAGTTTACTTTGCCCAGGTCCATCGGAGGAATCACTATTTATGGCAGTGATCGCCTTATGAAGTATATAGATTTTTAGATTAATTTTGGAAATTTTATTTATTTTTGAATTTTAGCATCTGTTGAATTTATTCAGCATAACCACAGAGATATTGTCTTCATGCGTCACACACAGACACAGATACAGCATGATATCCATATTTAGCCCAGAGCATTCCTTCCGAGGCTTGCTGATGTCTTCATAGGCCACAGCCCATCATTTAAATAATGGATGTTTTCAATGCCAATTCCTCTTTTGACTTTCTCAGTATCTTCTGCAGACATCTTCATGACTCCAATACACAGAGCATGCTGTTTTCCTTCTGCCATGATTGCAACAATTGACCCTACTACAACAGGGTGAAGTTTAGCTCTAGGAGACGTTAAGCCTGGACACATGGTAGTTGCTCCACTGAGTACAAATTGATGGCTCCTTTATCAACTTGCTGGTGTGGCAGGATAAAAGGATATTTGTGAAGTAACCTTAGGGTTGAATAAAAAGGCCCATCTCTTTCTCTAAAAAATAGTAATTCTCCATTTACTGTAAGGATTTCTCTATGTTCACAGCATCACACTATTTTGACAGGATCTTTCTTAGGCATGATTTGATTAAGCCACGGTTGAATCCCTGGAAATTGTTCTATCAATTGATTCTTAATACCCTTTATAACTGAGGTTTTCAACTGGATGCTGTGGGACACATTTTCTTTTTCATCAGATTTCTTGAACATGATCCAAGGTGAAGAGGGCGACGATAGGGAAGGGAATTTTTGAAATTTTAACTCTAGTATAGTTAACATACAACGTTATATTCATTTCAGGTATACAATATAGTGGTTCAGCAATTCTCTACCTTACTCAGTGCTCCTCATGACAGGTGTACCTTAATCCATATCACCTAATTCACCATCATCACCCATCCCCCCCCCTCCTCTCTGGTAACCATCAGTGTGTTCTCTGTAGTTCGGAGTCCGTTTCTTGGTTTGTCTCTCTCTTTTGTTTTGGTTGTTTGTTTCTTAAGTTCCACATATAAGTGAAATCATTTGATCTTTGTCTTTCTCTGACTTATTTTGCTTGGGATTGTACTCTCTGGCTTCATTCATGTTGCACCTGGCACAATCTCATTCTATTTTTGGTCGAATAATATTCCATTATGTATATATACCATATCATCTTTATCTGTTCATCAGTTGAGGGACACTTGGCTGCTTCCATAGTTTGGCCATTATAAATAATGCTGTAATAAATAGGGGTGCATGTATCCTTTTGAATTAGTGTTTTTATATTTTGGGTGGGTAAATACCCAGTAGTGCAATTACTGGATCATAGGATAGTTCTATTTTTAACTTTTTGGGGAAGCTCCATACTGTTTTCCAGAGTGGCTGTACCAGTTTGCATTCCCACCAACAGTGCATGAAAGTACCCATTTGTCCACATCTTCTGCAACACTTGTTATTTCTCATGTTTTTTATTTTAGCCATTCTAAAATGTGTGAAGTGTTATCTTTATGTAGTTTGATTTGCATTTCCCTGATAATCAGTGATGTTGAGCATCTTTTCATGTGTTTGTTGGCCATCTGTGTTTCTTCTTTGAAGGAATATCTGTTCATGTCTTTGGCCCATTTTGTAATTGGATTACTTGTTTTGGGGTGTTGAGTTGTATCAGTTCTTTATATATTTTGGATACTAACCCTTTATCAAAGATGTCATTTACAAATTTTATCTCCCATTAAGTAGGTTGTCTTTTAGTTTTCTTGATTGTTTTCTTTGCTGTGCATAAACTTTTTATTTTGATAGAATCCCAATGACTTATTTTTGCTTTTATTTCCCTTGCCTCACAAAAAGATACATCTAGAAAGGTGTTGTTGTAGCTGATATTGAAGAAATTACTGCCTGTGCTCTCCTCTAGGTTTTTTATAGTTTCAGGTCTCACATTTAGGTCCTTGAAACATTTTGAATTTATCTTTGGGGTCCAGTTTCATTCCTTTGCATGTAGCTATTTAGTTCTCCCAGCACTGTTTGTTGAAGAGGCTTTCTCCGGTTGCGTTTTCTTTTCTCCCTGGTCAAAGATTGACCATATAAACATAGGTTTATTTGTGGGTTTTCTATTCTGTTAAGCTGTGTGCCTTTTGTTCAGTACCATACAGTTGATTACTATAGCTTTGTAGTATAACTTGAAATCTGGAATTGTGATACCACTAGATTTGTTTTCCTTTTTCAAGATGGTTTTGGCTATTTGAAGTTTTCTGTGGTTCCATATAAATTTTGGAATTGTTTGTTCTAGTTCTGTGAAAAATGTCGTATTTTGGTAGGGATTGCATTAAAGCTGTAGATTGCTTTGGGTAGTTATGGACATTTTAGCAGTATTTGCTCTTCTAATCCATACAGATGGATATATAGTTTTATAGTCTTCAGAGTACAAATCTTTTAACTCCTTGGTTAAGTTTATATTCCTAGGTATCTTATTTTTGGTGCAATTATAAATGTGATTGTTTTCTTAATTTCTTTTCTGCTGCTTCATTATTAGTGTATTTAAATGCAATAGATTTCTATACATTGATTTGTATTATGCAGGTTTACTAAATTCATTTATTAGTTCTAGTAGTTTTTTGGTGGGGTCTTTATGGTTTTCTATATAGATAGAATATCATGTCACTTGTAAATAGTTTTATTTCTTTCTTACCAATTTGGATGCCTTTTATTTCTTTTTGTTGTCTGATTGCTATGGCTAGGACTCCCAATAAATGTTAAATATAGTTAAATAACAAACTATGTTAAATAATAGTGGTGGGAGTGGATATCCCTGTCTGTTCTTGACCTTAGGGGATACACTTAGTTTTTCCCCATTGAATGTGATGTAAGCTTTGGGATTTTCATATATGGACTTTATTATGTTAAATATGTTCCCTCTGAAACTACTTTGGGTTTTTTTATCATGAATGGATGTTTTACTTTGTCAAATGCATTTTCTACATCTGTTAAAATGATCATAAGGTTTTTACCTCATCTTGTTGATGATGTATCACATTGATTGACTTGCAAATATTGAACTACCCTTATATCCCAGGGATAAATCCCAGTTGATCATAGGGAATGATTTTTTAAATGTATCAATGGATTCAGTTTGCTAATATTTTGTTGAGGACTTTTGCATTTGGTTCATCAGAAATACTGGCCTATTATTCTCTCCTTTTGTTATGTCTTTATTTGGTTTTGGTATCAGGGTAATGAATGAATTTGAAAGCTTTTCTTCCTCTTCTAGTTTTTGGAATAGTTTGAGAAGAATAGTTACCAACTTTCTTTAAATGCTTGATAGAATTCACCTGTGAAACCGTCTGGCCCGACTTTTGTTTACTGGGATTTTTTTTTTTTTTTTTTTTTTTTTTTTTTTTACTGATTGAATTTCAGTGCTGGTAATCAGTCCTTTCAAATTTTCTATTTTTTTCTGAATTCAGTTTTGGGATGTTATATGTTTCTAGTAATTTATCCATTTCTTCTAGGTTATCCAGTTTGTTGGCATGTAATTTTTCCTACTAACCTCTTATAGTCTTTTGTATTTCTGTGTTGTTGGTTGTTATTTCTCTCCCCCTTTTTTATTTAAAGATTTTATTTATTCATGAGAGAGACAGAGAGAGGCAGAGACACAGGCAGAAGGAGAAGCAGGCTCCACCCAGGGAGCCCGACGCAGGACTCGATCCCGGGTCTCCAGGATCACACCCTGGGCTGAAGGCAGGCGCTAAACCACTGAGCCACCCAGGCATCCCTGTTTCTCCCGTTTTATTTCTGATTCTGTTTATTTGAGTCCTCTTTCCTTTGTTTTCCTTTTTTTTTTTTTTTTCATGAGTCTGGTTAAAGGTTTATTGATTTTGTTGATCTTTTCAAACAACCAGCCCCTGGTTTCATTGATCAGTTCTATTGTTTTTTTTTTTTTTTTTTTGGTTTATATTTTGTTTATTTCTACTCTGATCTTGGTTATCTCCACAAAGTGTTTTTCTTAAATAATAAACTGTGAAAGTCAGAATTATGCCTTGATCCATGGGCTGATGAATGGATGTTGTGTTAGCAGGAATGAAAATAAAATTAATCTTGGCTGTACATTCTTCATCAGAGCTCTTGGGTGTTCATGTGCATTGTTAGTGAGCAGTCATATCTTGAAATGAGTCTGTTTTTCTGAGCAGTAGGTCTTAACAGAGAGGTTAGAATATTTAGTAAACCATGTTGTAAGCTGAGATGTTGTCATCCAGGCTTTGTTCTTCCATTTATAGATTGTAGGCAGAATAGACTTAGCTTAATTCATGAGGGTCCTAGGATTTTCAGAATGCTAAAGGAGCATTGGCTTTAACTTCAAGTCACCAGCTTCATTAGCCCCTAACAAGAGTCACTCTGTCTTTGAAACTTTGAAACCAGGCATTGACTTCTCTCTTTCTCTTATGAAAGCCCTCGGTGGCATCTTCTTCCAATTGATGGCTATTTTGTCTACGTTGAAAATATGTTGTTTAGTGTAGCCACCTTCATTAATTATCTTAGCCAGTTCTTCTGGATAACTTGCTGTAGCTTCTACATCAGCACTTGCTGCTTCACCTCATATTTTTATGTTGTGGAGACCAACCTCTGCCAGCTTTAAACCAATTCTGCAGCTTCCTCACCTTTTTCAGCCTTTGGAGAATTGGAGAGTTAGGGTCTTGCTCTAGATTAGGCTTTGGCTTAAGGGAATGTTGTGGTTGGCTTGATTCTCTATCCAGACCACTCAAACTTTCTTCATACCAGCAATAAGACTGTTTGGCTTTACCATTCATGCGTCTGCTGGTTTTAATTTTCTTTGAGAACTTTTCTTTTACATTCACAAATGCAGAAGAAACAATTTAGCTATTTGGCACAAGAGACCTAGCTTTTGGCTTGTCTTGGCTTTTGACATACCTTCCTCATGAGTCCTTTCTAGCTTTTGCTTTGAAGTAAGAGATACGCAACTCTTCCTTTCACTTGAACACTTAGAGGCCATTGTAGGATTATTAGTTGGCCAAATTTCAGTCTTACTGAATCTCAGGGAATAGGGAGATGGGGAGAATGGCCAGTTGGTGAAGCAGTCAGACCACATGTAACATCTATCCTTTAAGTTTGCCATCTTAAATGGATGTGGTTTGTGGCGCCCCAAAACAATTACAATAGTAACATCAAAGGTCACTGATAACAGACCTAATAATAATGAAAAGTGTGAAATATTGTGAGTATTACCAAAATGTATCACCGAGAAATGAATGAGCAAATGCTGTTGGAAAAACGGTGCCAAGAGACTTGCTTGGTGCAGGGTTGCCACACACCTTCAATTTGTAAAACCCACAATATCTGTGAAGCACAATAAAATGAGGTGTGCCTGTATAGTTTATTCAGATACTAATGACAGACTGACTGAATATTCATGTTAACCTTTTACCATTTTGATAGAAAGTAAACCAAGCTGTAGAATTTTAGGCATCTCTGACATCTCTTTATTTTCTCAGTTTATGAAAAGAAACTGAGTATTATGGTAAAATAGTTCTGTTTTCAGGCTAAAACATCTTTTATTGAGTGCAATAAACAGAGCAGCCATTTTTAGTAAAAGGATTAAAAACAAATTTCAAGTAAAACATCCCCAACCCACACCAAGAAAAACCAACTTGTTGCATATCACATTGTTGCGTGGACATTTGTTCAAACAGTCTTGTTTTCTATGCAATCACTACCAGCTTTTTCTACTTTTATCATTTCATTTTTATCACCCTTGGTGAAAATGAGAGATTTACCCAGATGGAAACAAGCTTCTTTACACTTTCACATATTGTTTTTGATGTGGTTTAATAAAAGTACTTAAGTATTTTTAAACACAGACAACTGATTTTTCCTTGCTGCAATAGGTAAAGGATATCTAATCCAGCAAGAAGAGTTCGCACAGTAGAATATTAGCCTTAAAAAACGAATGACACTCTGACTCATGCTGCAACATGGGTGAGCACTGAAGACATCAACCCCGTGAAAGAAGTGAGACACAGAAGGACAAATACCAGGTGTCTCCATCTCTATTCTAGAAAGCTGTTATAGGCAAATTCAAGGAGACACAAGGTAAATAGGCATCAGGGGCTGGAAGGTGGGGGTGAAGGGAGTTAGTTTTTAATGGGTACCTTAAAGTATTTTTGGTGAGGACGATGATGAAAAATTATAGTAGTGATTGGTAGTGTAACTTCGTAAATGTATTTAATGTCGCTGAATTGTAGATTACAAATGGTTTAAGTGATAAATATTATGTATAGTTTGCAACAAGGAAAAATATCTTGAAAAAGAAGGTAAGAATTCCACCAACATCTTATAACTAAGGAGCAGAAAGTTCTAGCCTGGATTACTGAACCTGATGCCTGAGTATGTTCTGGTTCAGCAAATTTGTTAAGTTCCTGGGTGGCTCCTTCTTTCATTCATTTGGTTCATTCTGTTGGTAAATATTTATTTAAAAATAGAGAAGTCGTGGCATGTCATATTAGACTGAGGACTGGAAATATGAGTAAAGGAGACTGTGGGACTGGGATAAGATAGCTGTATTCACAAATAATTAAAATATGGTAGAAAGGCTGCAGTAGAAATACAATGAATAGTGATGGGAACACTGGAGAGGAGGTTCCTGAGGGCATCAGGGCTTCACAGAAGAGTTGATAATTTATTTGGGTTTGAACTTTGTGAGGGAATTGGTTGCTTTCTGTATTTCAGTAATACGTAGTACATGATCACTTACATTTTTATGCCTTGGAATCTTGGATCTAAGATATCTGCAGGCTTTTCAGATATTTTGTAAATTGTTTCCTCTAAGGCTATGAGAAAACTGGTTCCTGGAGGCATCAAGACATGTTGGTTTGTTCTCTGTTCTGTTTTCTTTCTTTTTTTTTTTTCCTGTTCTGTTTTCTAAAAATTTATAAGGAAAACGACTTTGAGAAATAATTCAAAGTAAATGAGACACATTCAGCTCTCACAAAGAGCTTGTAATCTAATAGGGAGAGAATAAAGACAGCTGGGCAGTAAGTGTCTTAAGAAAGAGTCAATATGGGATGGCCATGGAGAGACTGGAGAAGTGACTTCTGCTGGGGGATGGAGCAGAACTTCATGGGTGGGGGGCTTTGCACTTTCCCCTTAAGTGAATTTTGTAAAACTGTGGTAACTAGATGTGAATAAGGTCATTTTATTTGGATAGAAAGGTATGAACAAAAGCAGAAAGGCAGCAAATACTTAGTCCTATTCAGGGGCGCAGTATAAAAGCAAGCCCAAAAGATCCATTGAGGCCAGGTTATGAGGATCTCCAAACTTTTGATTTTCTGCTTATTCTAGAAGTCCAGGAACCATGATTTGTTACCGGTAGATTTGCAAGAGAAGGGCTAGAGTCTTCATACTCATACCCATGTTTATGGGATGGTGGAGAAAAAGGAGAGCAAAAGCGGTGATCCAGAAGCACTGGGTGGGCACTGGAAACCTGGGAGGGGTGGGAATACGTTGAACTAGAAATGTGACCTAGTGTGAAGAACATATTTTGGAGTTGGCTCTTGATTCAAATCCTGTAATCAACATTTTCTGTGTAGACTTGGCCAAAATTCTTAGAACTTCTGAGCCTCATTCTCCTTGTGTGACAAACGAGGACGATAGTGTCTTTATGTAGGATTATCCTGATTAAAAAGAATGGGGTGACACACATATGTAGAATCCAGATGGCCCCAGCTGATCCCTATGGTCTCTTCTGAATCTGAATGTGAAATAATTTACAAATTTTTCCTGCAAAGATAAGTTATTCACATATGTAACTCATGTATTTCTAGACAA
The DNA here is from genome assembly GCF_011100685.1 of Canis lupus familiaris. Taxonomy (NCBI): domain Eukaryota; kingdom Metazoa; phylum Chordata; class Mammalia; order Carnivora; family Canidae; genus Canis; species Canis lupus. The sequence goes on along the minus strand of NC_049243.1, from coordinate 7,621,955 downwards.
TTAGTATAATGAATTTCAAGTATCAATGAAAACACCACAGCCAAAATAGATTCTCCTGGTATAAAAACTTATCTCCGGGAATTAGTCAAATATTTTGGAAGCCATGTTAACCATTTCAGTCCTCTACTTGCCATTTCAGGCTCAGAACAGTGTGTTTAGGCAGTGGTGTTTTCTTGTCCAACCTAAGGTCTGTCCAATTCCTTTTCCTGATTGGAGCCCTAAGTTAGGGTTTTACTCTGTGCTGTGTATCCTTCCACTAAGGTGACTACCGGCAATACTTGAAAATGTGAATGCACATTTGAAAATCTCTCCCATGGTTTCCATCAGAAATAGTCTAGATTGTGGTACCTTGTGTCCCTACCAGACTTTTTGTCTTTAACTAGCCGGTTTATGGAAATCTCTTTCTTCTAATTATTCCTCAGGCAAACCTCTTAGGTTTTCTGTTTGATGATGACATTATTTGTAAATGAGGTCATCTCCTTTCACGGTTTTATCCTTATTTGCATGTCCTGACCTAGAGATAAGTATGTCAGTATGATGATAGTGGTGGGAACCAATAGATGGTATTAGAAAGACCTCTAGTGTTTCAGTATTTAATATGATACTGACATTTAGTTTGAATCCCATAGCACCCTTGTTATATCTTTCCTGTCACCTGGCTCACATTATATAGCAACTTTTGGAAAAAAATGTCTTTTTCCTATGGAACTCTGAGGTCATTAAGGACAAGGTCTTTTCTTCCTCATCTCCATATTTGCAGGATTAGCACTGAGTCTGAACATAACCTACAGATGTTTATGGGAGGCCTGAATAAGTACCTTAATGTATCAGGGCTCAATAAAAAGATCCTGAAGACAGTAACTTCCTAATAGGAAATTGTGAACATCTTTTCAGAATTTTGAAGATTCACTGTTGAGCTGTCTTCCTAAAAAATGTTTCATTTAAAAGTGATATCTTGAATACTTGTCATTTTTTTTGTGATTTTTACACAAGCAGAAGGGAGATACATCTTAAAGCTCTGTTCTATCTGTAATTAAAATAAATCGTGAAAGCCCAAATTCTAACCAAATTGTTGGCCCAAGTGTGATTTCTTTAATTCCTTTTCTAACTTCTCTGTTTCTAACAAACATACAAATAAATAAATCCAGGAATTAATATTAACTAGTTGGTTATTTTGTACTTGCCTATGCAGACAAAAAATAATGGTAATATTTATGTTGATTGTGTTTGGATCAAGGCATTGGTATTTTAAAACAGTACCTACCCTAATGCTATATAATCTCCTTTTCTTGGTACTTCCCATTTTAGTTCTTATAAAACATCAAAAATGATGTTTTGTCTCAGTCATTCATGTAGATAGTCATCGAAAAATAGTGGGATATGAGATGGGACTGAATAGTGTGAAAAAGACTTCTTAAAGGTGAATTAAGGTATATCGAAGAATAATTTGCAAAACCTTTACGGCAGAAGTCATATTTATTGAAAAAAATTAATATCTTTGCTATAAAATTTGTAACAGGAATATTTACCGAATGTTTATTTTGATGCATAAACCTGAATATTACATACCAAGTACAAGACAGTAGCACTAGCTTTTCCTTTATTTACATTTTATGAAAATTGTTATGCAGTCCATGTTAAAAGAACTTATGATGGAGAATTGTTACATTAGAAAAATAATATTCTTGATAAAGCATTCTCAAGGAGTCCAGTCACATTTTCTGCCTCTTCAATAAGGCAAAAGTCCCTGGAATAGCATATAACTTAATTTACAAAATACAGTAAATGTTCAGACACATATTCAAGTTTTCTTTTGGTATGATTTTTTTCTTCACTGTAAAATTACTTTTTATTTTTATTTTTGTTTTTATTTTATTTTTTTTACTAAAACAAAGACTTTCAGGAAAATGTCATTGAATGATTTCAGCTATACATTACCTATACAACTCTGTAGCCTAGCGACAACCATTGCTACACCGTCATTAACTTTAAATATTTTGCTTGGTGAGCTATTCTCAAACATAGCATATTTTAAGATTTTTGCCATCATTATGACCGTGGAATTGTTGGTTTTCATAGGAAACAGATCTGTCACAGTATGAAGCTTTGTGTTAGGGAACTGGTACACAATCACGTTGCCACTCACAGGAGAACGCCACAGATGTAAGTGAAGGGAGGCCCCGCTGGCTCCGCAGGGGCCCCACGTGGGCCTGGGCTCAGCCTCCAGTGCTCACGCCACACAGCCCTCGCCGAGTTCAGGCAGCTTCATTTCCAGAGACACGTGTTCGCTCTTCACAGTTAGGTCGTTTTAATCCCTTCGAAGGCACACAGCTTCCACCTTTTCTCCAGCGTCGCTCCCACGCCTGTGAATTCCTGTTTGAACATGCGTGGCAGCCTCATCAGAAGCATTTCAATTTCGTTTGCAGAGATCTGTTAGAAAGGAATAAAAGTCACTTTTGGAAACAAGACTCCTCTGAAAGGAGGCAAGGGAGGGTTGGATTAAGGATGCACTGCCCCAGTGACACAAATGACATCACTTGGCTGTCAAGTCATGTGCTTAGGAGACACATGCTGGTAAAGTGCTGGATGTGACTGTCCTGGTCTGGAGCAACAGCTGGGGGTGGGCAGGAGACGGGGTGAGAGTTCCAGGCTCTCCCCCTTCTTGGGGTTGGCTGGCTTACCCGGTGGGGCCATGCGGGAACAGCACCCCCCACCTTGATATGAAAGATGAGAGTGGGATTGAAGAGGGCTGAGAGTGAGTTTTCCTGGTGCCCTCACCCTCTTCTACAAAGTCGGGGCCAACGGGTATAGGGTAGATGTCTGGCCACCCTAACTTCTTTCTCTTTAATTTTCACAGAGACGAGAAAATCACAAAGGTTTAGAGAGAAATGAAAACCCAGAACCTACAACCATGAAAGTTGCAACATCCATTCTTAAAATCCAGGTAGTTTTTTATTTTATTCTTTTAAAGTTTTATTTATTTAAGTCATCTCTACACACCATATGGGGCTCAAACTCATGACCCCGATATCAAGAGTTGCACATTCTTCTGACTGAGGTAGTCAGGTGCCCTTCCATGTAGTTTTTTAATGCAACTTCTTTATTTCTTTTTTCACAGTAAAAAAAAATTTAAAAAATATTTTATCTGTTTGAGAGAGAGACAGAGATAGCGAGAGAGAGCATGAGCAAGGGGGAGAGGGAGAAGCAGTTTCTCCACTGAACAGAGAGCCCAACGTGGGCTCCATCTCAGGACCCCAAGACCATGACCCGAGCTGAAGGTAGATGCTTAACCAACTCAGCTACACAGGTGTTCCCAGGTAGCTTTTTAATGCAACTTTTTTTTCTACTACCAGTTTTTCTGTATTACATACATTTTTATACCGTAATTCATTTTACCTTAAAAAAAAAAAAAAAAAAAGGACATATCAAGAATCCCTGGGTGGCTCAGCAGTTTGGTGCTTGCCTTCAGCCTGGGGTGTGATCCTGGAGTTCTGGGATTGAGTCCCACATTGGGCTCCCTGCATGGAGCCTGCTTCTCCCTCTGCCTGTGTCTCTGCTTCTCTCTCTCTTTCTCTCTGTATCTCTCATGAATAAATAAAATCTTAAAAAAAAAAAAAAAAAGGACCTATCAACCATAATCCTTCTGCTCCAACACAGCCAGTGCTCTTGTTTTCCTGTCTTTGCTTCCCAGTCCATGCACTTGCCTGGCGATCTCATATTCATATAGCTGGATGGCTAAGACCCTGGAACCAGGGCAGCTAACATTTGTTTGAATCCTGTATCTACTATTGTTATGAGCTAAATGACTCCAAGATAATTAGTCTCTCTGAGCCTCAGCAAATGGGAATAATAACATGCAACAGGGAAGTATGAAGACTACTGGCTTAGCATAGATTTGGCACATAGAAGTGTTTATTGAATCAGACCTATTATTATTTTTCATGGTGCAGTCAACTGAATAGATATCATCTTAGTCTACACTTTGCATTTAACATTTAAATGTTGAATAAATTTAACGTTTATTTTAAAGAGAGACCAAATAGACCAGGAAGTCAAATCAACTGTTCATTTAATGTTCACATGGAAAAGATTTCACAGGATATATTCAATATTCCTAGGCCTATAACAAAAATACCTTTCGAGGCAGTCCTGAAAGTTAAAATAAATCGCATTCTAAAATTTGTGTGTGAATTATTTTGAAATCTGAATGCATTTTCCCACAAAGCCAGGTTAAAGGGATTATTAGATTGTCGTGTCAACCCACAAAGGCCTACTGAGCAGGTGATTAAAAGGTTCATATGATTTTGAAACATTTCATTTCAGTGAGCACTGAGCAGAATGCCTTCACCAGCATCCCCGTTCCACTGTCACCACACTCCTATGAGGTACGTGGGGCAAAAATGTCAGGATCTATCTTCATTTTTATAGCCAAGAAAATGGAGTGAGCTGCAGAGAGTTAAGTGCTTCTTCAAAGACAGAACTGGGGGGACGCCTGAGTTGGTTCAGTGGTTGAGCATCTGCCTTCAGCTCAGGCCATGATCCCAGGGTTGTGGGATCGAGTCCCGCATCAGGCTCCCCGCAGAGAACCTGCTTTTCCCTCTTCCTATGTCTCTCTCTCTCTGTGTCTCTCAAGAATAAATAAAATCTTAAAACAACAACAACAACAACAAAAAACTGGGAAAAAACCCACGGCTTGTGCCTGGGAAGTAAGCATTGGTATGCTTTATGTGCCCTGTGTGATTTCAGCAAACTGTGGGTGAAGAGCCAGGAGTGTAGTGCTGTCTTTCAAAATATCAATCACCTGGGGTTCTTGTTAAAAAACTCAGATCCCCCAGCCTCTTTTCTGGAGATTCTGATTCAGCTGATCAGGGGTGTAGTTCATCTACTCTATTTTTAAGAATCACCCCGGCTAATTCTTAAGATCAGGAATATTTGGGTTAAGAATGGGGCTTTAAATCAAACAGGCTTGGATTTTATTTTATTTTTCAATATTTTACTTACTTATTCATGAGAGACAGAGAGAGGCAGAGGGAGAAGCAGGCTCCACGCAGGAAGGCTGATGTGAGACTTGATTCTGGGACTCCAGGATCATACCCTGAGCCAAAGGCAGACGCTCAACCACTGAGCCACCCGGGCATCCCCAGGCTTGGATTTTAATCTGGGTTAGGACAACCTGTGTAACCATGGGCAGGCCATCTAATAGCTCTAATTCTCTGTTTCTTCATGTGTATAAGAGAAATACTCTCTCCATCTAATCGTGAGGATGATACATAAAATGTACCATGGTGCCTGGCACAGATGCTTTCTCTCTCTGTATATAGTAGGCAGTGACGATAAAATACGACCCTCTGTTACCAAAGGTTTTGTGATAAGTGGGTCAAGTTCTGTGTTTCTAAGCCAAAGCAAACAAGTACAGAGAAGTGTGTGGTCAAACCCAGTTTTTGCTTGGTCCACAAGGCAGTTTCCTGAAGCCAAGCTGTCCTCTTAACCTCCTTTCTGTCCTTTGGAGGAGGACAGCACAGGGCATCTACAGTAGGCTCCCATCTCCATTCAAGGGATACCCCTGAGATGAGCCATCCTTCCACAGAGACGCTCACAGATCCAGGCAGCAGCCACCCAGGCACAGGTTTGTTTTCAGGATAACTATACATCTCTTGGAAAAGTAGGGAAGGCGCTTTGTATGATTCATTAGGAAGGAGAGAAAAAGCTGAGTTCTTGAGGGTAAAAAATAAAATATCTGATCTAAAGATAACACCTGTGTAGGCCGCCAGCCAAGGTCAGGGCAGGCCCTGCCACCCAGCAGCCCTGCACTGATTGGGGAAAAAAAAAAGTGACCGCTCCTAATTCCTGAAAGCCTTGTCTTCGCCAGACTTTTTAAAACACTTTTGTTAATTCTCACTATAATCTCAAAACATAGGGAGCAACTGACGTCCAGACAGATTAGGTCCCTTATGCAGGGTAACCCAGCACTGAGTGTAGAGCTGGGTGCAGATCCAGAGACTTCTTGGCCTTGTTCTTGAACACTGATGCCAGCTGCCACAGGGACTGTGGTGTGAGCACTGGAGCACTGGAGACAGTCCTCTTGGTCACTGTCTCTCTGTTGGTGGCAGGGGCCTCTCAGGGACGGGGTCTGTGTCCTGGAGGGCAGGTCTGTGGTAAGACTCGAGGGTGCTATCAGCTTCCGTAACAAGAAACAGTTCCCAACTGGACCAGCTCATACACATTCCAGTGTTCATGCTTAGGTGCCCCTACATAAAACCTTCACCAGAACAGCAAGCAAATCATGGGGAGTCTTGTTTTCTGTGTGGTCTTCTGACCCGAGGCTAGACTTGAACCACAGAGGAAGCAGGAGAAGCCAGCAGGAGGAGAGAAGGTAGTCTTCCCTTCCTGAGGCCTCATGGCCAGACACAAGAGTGTGTGCTTTATGGGCATTATCTCATCAGAAAGCTCTTTAAACCAGCCAACAAACTCCTCACTTGCTGGAAGAAAGAAATGTTGAGGGAAAACATTTGGAATCCAGTCATGGAATGACCATTAACCAGCTTCATCATCTTGTCTAAATCACTTAATCTCTTTGGGTGTTCCCTCATTTGTAAGACAAGGGAATTGGAAAGAAACTCACTGAATGCTCTGAGGGCTCGGATTTGAGTGCTGGCCCCACCATCTGTTAGCACTGGTCTTTGGGCAAGCTATCTGAAATTCATCTGACCACTAGGTTGTGGCAAAGCTCTCAAACTGAGAGAACATGATAGATCTCCTGTGCACTTTATTTTTCAAAGATTTTATTTATTTATTTGTGAGACAGAGAGGCAGAGACACAGGCAGAGGGAGAAGCAGGTTCCATGCAGGGAGCCTGATGTGGGACTCATCCCAGGACCCCAGGATCACGACCTGAGCCAAAGGCAGGCACTCAACTGCTGAGCCACCCAGGTGTCCTTCTTGTGCACTTTAAAGCACAAAAGGCAACCAATACTTAGTAGCACTTGCTGGGTGCCAGATACTGTTGGGTTTTTCATGTAGTAAGTCATTTAATACACATGGTAACCCATAAAAACCCATTTTACAGAGGGTAACATTCAGGCATAAAGACATTAAATGAGTCACGCAAGGTCACACAGATAAGTAGTGAAACTGGGATTTGAAATTTTTATGATTACTTAGTTCAAGTGATCAATTAGCCATTCCTCGGATCTTGACAGAGCTGGAAGTTAGTGTAATGGAATAAGCTTCTTCAAAAGTAGTTAATGCTAAGTTGTCTTTGGTAGTGCAAGGTGACCGCCTCATTCTGTGGTAAAGATGTAAATACCATAGTCAGGGATGTGTCACAATTACGGAACACACCACCTCAAATGAACTCCTACCGAAAATCTCCATTTAATAAGGCTCTCAGATAAATTCTAGGGCAATCTCTGTAAAGATGTTTTGTATCTCATGCTAGAAGAAAGATCAAGGAGAAACTACTTTTAACTGCTTAATTTGATGGTTTTTAAAACTTTCTCTACCCTGACAAAATAACTTTTAAGATGTATTACGTTTTGGGGTCTTCAAGACAAAGTGAAAATTTAAATTTTTTTCCCCCCTCTGGCCAAAGAATTTTGATGTTACAAATATTTCGTTTGCTTTAATTCTGTTTTCTCCTCTTCCTAAATCATTTGTCTGCTCTTGTAATTTTGCCTTTGCAGCATCCCTTAATCTTCCCCCTGATAATTTCTTGGTTTTGAGAACTGAAAGAGTCCTGGAGCCATCACCCAAAACAAAGCACTCAGACCTCACTGGCCAGGCTCAGGGTGAAGTGTACCCATTTCCCCATTGGTGCGGAGGATTCCCTTCCCCAAATCCATTCTGAGGTCAAGGCTTCTCTCTGAGCGCCTGTTTGTCCTTGATGGAACCCACTGGGGGCCGGGGGGTAGGGGTGTGCTGGCCCAGCTGCTGAATGGTGAGGCTAGAACTCCGTGCGGGGCTACAGATGCCCAATCCAGCCCTGCTTTCATGGCACCATGTTCCTCTCAAGTACCCGTGGTGAAGGGGCTTCTGTGTGGCATTGCCGTAGAGGCTAGAGACCAGTGCTGTGCTTGTAAAATCTCATTCACCCAAACACTGTGTTTGTGGTGCTCTAGAAAGTAGGGAAGATGGTCAGAGATGTGATGCTTTTATTACCCGCTTACTCAGCTGGCTTTGGTTCCAAGAAATTGGTGGTCTGTGTATTTTCAGTCTTTGATGTTGTCGGTAGATCCCTGCCACCTCTGTTTTGTTTAAAATTTTCTAAGTCTGGCATCTGTTCTTTTAGGAGGATTGATTTGTTCTAATTAATTTAAAAAAAAAAGGAAAGAAAAGATGAGAAGGAATAAAGGCTCTCTGTAACCAAGGGGCTTGTGTGGTGGTAACACTGCAGAGGTAATTTGTAAGATCTGCTTGATTTATTTTCTGATTTGCTGACTCCAGCCCAAGCCCACTGCCTCCTTGCCAGGCCTCTAAGCATGTATATAAATTGACACAAGCAGACATAAATCAATTTTATTATGGGGATGGCTGGCTCCATGTCCCACATCAGTCAGGCGAGAGAAGCCGAGGGATGAGGGGTCCTTGTTTGAGGCACTGAAAAGACACTGGCATAAGCTTTGTCAAGGCTGGAGAGGCAGAGAAGCCAATTGCAAAACCACATTTCCTTCCATAGGATAAACTGACTGTTGGCTTTTAGTGCCCATTTAAATCTTGTTCATTCTTCATATCCCTGGGCAGCACATGGCATCAGCACACAGACCCCTTGCAATACACTTTTGTGGAGAGAAATACAGAATATGGATGGGAAAGAAGGGAGAGGACAGGAGGGAGAAATAAGGAAAGATTAACATAAGTGAGGAATTAGGAAGATGGAAGAAAAGAACTAGACGGAAGAAAGGAACTAGAAGGAAGAGGAACAACAGGGAGGGAGGGAAGGAGGAAGAGATAGGAAAGGAGGAAGATAAATGGAAGCAAAGAGTGAGTGAGAGAAGGAAGGATCTGGATGGAAAATAAGAGAAAGAAAGAAGGAAGGGAGGGGAGGAAGGGGAGAGGTGCTGGCGACAGTAGCCCAGAGGGAGGTGTGGGAGTGAGCCCACACTCAGGGATAACTGCCTGGTGACCGCGGCTCACTTGGACTTGGCCTCTCTCTGACTTCTGTGCCACTGAACATCTGCCTGCCCGATGTGGCACTTCATTAGTTCATGTCTGATTGTCCAGTCATTTTATAACCATTACCTCAATTAGACTACCAACTTTTTGAGAGCAGTGCTTTTTCTTGGATATCTTTTGTGCTCTGGTCGTCCCTTGTTCTTCCCAGGTCCCTACGACAGCACTGGGTTCCTGGAACACGGTGAATTGTCCCCAGTGTTCACTGGACCCCTGGCAACCGTGTCAGTTTCTCTTGCTCTAAGTGTGCACCTTCCTTTTTATTCTTTACGTGGCCACATGGGAGTAGTGTCACCTCCAACGCTTCACTTATCATGTGCTTTCCAGAGGTGGTGTGATATTTAAAAACAGTCATTGTCACCTGAGCAGTGGAAGACTCACTCACTCATTAACGTACTATGACAGGTGACTGTTTAGGAGAACACTAGAATCTACATAATACTGAAGATTATTTTCAGAGTGGGGGAACCTTACAGACACCACTGAGAATATTTCATCTACCCTTACTGCCTGGCTGTAGTCCAGGAAGGAATGCTCTCCGATTAAGGTCAACTTGAATCTTCTTGGGACTGAACTGAACGAAGTATTTTAGTTTTGTGTTTCAGAGGTATGCTCCTAGTACGGACTGCGAATGGCCTGCTCCTCCGGTGGGAGATGTACACAGCCTGTGAGCACTGTCGATGAACGGTGGTATCGTGTCAAGATGGTGGGTCTTTGTAAATCCTCCAGTATCTTCTGCCATGTTGAGTCTGGTTTTCATAGTCAGATCTACCTGGTGGGCCTTGGGAGGAGGCTATACATATGTAGAGGGGGCAGCCAGACATGCTTGGGAGAACTTAAGTCCCAAAGAATACATAAAATGGGGGAAGAGCAGAAGAATCCCTCCTCTTGACTGTAAGACCGGAAGTATTCATCTGCTAATGCTCAACTCAGTGTGACTTTCTTGCTTCCTTAGGATCGCTGAGTGGACTCGAAGGGCTCTGGGCTGAACGTGGGGATCAGAAACCTTTTCAGCATAGTGCTACCTTGAAGAGCTTACCTGCCTGCATCCACGACACAATTTTTGACTCGGCAAAGTTTTAGTAAGCCATCTCCCCCCACCACCTACCACCCTCCTTCTGCCTTCCTCTGAGTGAATCTTTATGACGTGGTCATACGATCACATTCCGATACAAGAGGGCTGAGGGAATAAGAGTGGGTGGTTTAGAAGAGGCTGAGAGAAGAGGAAAAATATGCAGATATCATTATCAAGAGCAGGAATAATATTTAACTGGAAAATGGCCATTTACTGGGCTATACAGTTTTAGGAGCCATGTGCAATTCACATGCCCAGCATAATTTAAATTAATTCCTGGCTCTCCTTCCATTTCTAATCATTCTTATACTCATATGTGGCCTTTGGGGAAATCCTAATAAAATCAGCTCCATTACAGGCTGGATTGATTGAGCCTGCTTTCCTTGCTCGTGTCAGCCCTGGGGTATGCAGAACCTAAATGTTATTTTACAATTGTCGTAATGGTGATACTGTCTGATGTCAGACTGTGGCGTTCTAACTGGAATTAAACAACAACAACAAACCCAACCACCACCACCACTCATCGTACTAGAGTCAGCAAAACCTCCATGTCGTGGAGGCCAGGCTGAAGCTTGGTGGGGACCTGGTGACACCCAACTCATTCTGATTACCCAGAGGCAGATGCACCAGGCTGCTGCCCTGGGCTGGTGGTGGCTCCAGGATTCTGAGTCTTCCGGCAGCTGATAGAAGGACAAGGCCCTGGTGGTCACTTAAAGGGCAAACCTCTCATTATTTTGTTTTCTGCTTTAAAGCCCTGAGGATATGGAATTCCAGTATATAGCAGTAGTTTGGTCTCTGGATTTAAAAAGTCTAAATATCCTTTCAGCCTCACTGGGAGAGACACAATGTTGGGTCTAATCGCTGGCACCTAGGAGTTTTAGAGCACTTTTTCTATTATAATTTTTACTTCAGGCACGAGGAAACAATTCGGCAGCTCTACCGAGCATTTCATTCAGGAGATGGGGGGCTGTCTGGGGAAGACCCTGTGCATTTCCTCCGTGAAGGAAATACTTTCTTCATTATCTCCTAAAATAAAAGTACCAGGCCGAGATAAAATGGAATTCCCTCTACCTGAATGAATCCCTTCCCAGAGAAGCCGATCATCTAAGGGCCAGAGAACAAGTGTTGTGAATTCTCTCCTGAGAGACTACTGAGGGAGACCACATAAATTCTACCTGAACAAATGGATGATGGACACACTATACTGAAGGTTAGAACAAGAAAATTCATTATTTATCACCCCCACCAGGTGATTTTTACCCCCTCCACCCTGACGCCAAACTCACATATATACTAACACAACTGCTTCCCAACAAAGGCCTCCCGCTTGGGATTTCCAAGAGGGGAAGGGAAGCAATGTCAAAACTCAAGGGAAGGGTAATAGCAACAACAGGAATAATTTCTTGAGGGCTTATTCTATGCCAAGCTATACAGGTGAAAGCAGTATTTCATTTACTCTTTCAGGCAAATGTAGGGTTGATTATAAGAATGATACTGGGGAAGCTAAAAGAGCAAAGAAGCCCCTTCGGAAAGCTTTATTTCAACAAAGTCACATTGTATAGCTCATCCTTCTCATTTTTTCTGAGTTAACATAAGCATTTTCTGTTCCTCCCTATCCATATGAGGGGAGGCCACAAAGAAGACAAGAACACGAGTGTGAACCTCAAAAATCTTATAATCTCCTCATCCCCATTCACTCTGTTTTGGTCTACCCTGTTACCAGCTGTGAGACAATAAAAGGGCATGAATCTCCGTGACTGAAAAATACGTTTTGTTCCAGATGAGTCTCTCAGAGGGGTAGTATAAGATCCATTAGAAAGGTCAAGCAGTTGGTGGGATCATGAATTGGTAAAGATCATTTGACTCCGAATGAGAACACAATGTAGTAATTTAATTGATACCAGCCACCGAAGATTTAGAACGACTTGTATGTGTGTAGTCAGGGTCACAGAACTGCGGGCTGGGGGCCTGGTCCTACAAATTCCATGCACTTTGCTGCACTCTACGCAAGAGCTTATTTCCATTTTCCCTCCCAGCAGGACATTTAACAAGCTACTCAGTGGCAGGCTTCAGTTCTCTGCTACTGTGTCCATCCCCTTCCAACGGCTGCCCCCTCAGCAATGCTGGTTAATGACACCACTTTATTTCAACAGGGGCCCCTCTCATTGTTCACTGGAATTTGAGACATACATTGATACACGTGTTGAGCTCTTTTTTTTTTTTTTTTTGTCCTTTCTCTTTCAGAACACAAATACCACAATGAGTTAGGAGCACAGCAAATTCGCAGAGGAGCCACACTGAGCCTCAGAGAGATGAAGAGTGCTGTCCTGACTCTGGGTGCGACCCTTGTGGGGCACCGCTGAGAATAACTCTGCGGTCACTTTTTCCCTTTAGAGAATAATGCTGAAAAACACCTGATGATACAGTTTTCTTGAGAGTCATAGCAGATCTTTATGTTATTTGAGGTGATTTTCCCTCCATTGTCTAGAGTCCTTACCACAGAATCCTGTGAGAATATGGTCTAAGGATAATGCCCCATTAGCCAGCCTGACCTGATTTCTCCCTGTTTTGGGAACTTTCAGGCCAACCTATAATTTTAAGTCCCTCATATGCTTTTCAGAGTAATTTGGCATCTGCTGAAAGTCATTGTCATTTGAGATAACTGCTTTTCTTTCTATAAAGACAAAAGCAAATGAAAAGACGACAGCGATCTGCCAAAAATGGAGGTCCTTGTGGAGAAGTACTGATAAATCTCCAAATGCTATTCTATCCCTGATGCAGCTCATGCAGCGTCCACCTGCAGCCAGCAATCAACACGCTAAATCTTAGCAATGCAAGGCCACTGGAGAAAAAGAATTTACCTTGGAGTCCAGCTGCTGCATGTATGACCAAAGATACTCTATATTGGCTCCAAAAGGATGGACGTGAAGAAATGTCGAGATGATGCCTGAATTAAAAAGACAAACAGTGGACATTACTGAAAGGCAAATAAGAGTCTGAGTCAAATCATGTCATCCTATCCCAGGGATGGTTTTGTCAGGCTAAGTTATGGTCTCACCATTTTTAATAGCACTCAACAAGCATTCAGTAACAGTCGTTTTGAAGACGACAGTCATAGTAATGTGGCACACAGAACACTCTCTCTCCTGGAATGACACTAGTTAGAAAAGCTAGACTTGGAGATAATTTATAGATGAATAAAGGTATTTCTAAACAAAGACTCCTGGAAGCATTTCAACTACCAATTTTATGCTTGATTTACCAATATAAAATTGTAGTTATTGGGAGGATAAAATTCTCTGCTCTTTCCCTCAGTGGCCTTTGCGGAATGAAAATGGCTCATACAGCTGTGTCAGAGATCACACAGCCTCAGAGTTTCCTGATAATTACAGCTGCTAGTTACAAAAAGTATTTAATCCCTATTCCCTCTAACTGCCACTGAAGGAAACCCAAATCCTTTATTTCCCCCTGGTTGTTTCTGTTGTTTCAACAGAGCCAGCTCACTCTCTCCTTGCTGCTCTAATTTACAAGATCATTGTAAGAGGCCCAGGAATGGATGGTGTGGCTGGAGTCTGATATAAGTCAGAAGTCTTTTCCATTGTGAAAATCAGCTGTCACCATTGTACTGACAAATGAAAGGCTGGGTGTTGGTGTCAGGGCTGAGGTAAATAAAGGCATTACTTTTCTGTCCTCCTTGCTCCTCTATCCAAACTCAAGACTCCATAGACTGAATGCTGCTGTTTGTTATGAAACTGTGTTCAGACTGACATTTTTTAGTTCTCTTTTTAAGCAGGCTTTGAGATGAATTAAGTCTGAGGATAAGCCCTCACATTCTTTACTGGCAAACTCTGATGTTTGAGAGCCAGAGGTCGAAAGAAAGACACACGCTTGTCTGACATGCAGGCAGGATGAGCCCTAGAGGAGCACATCGTTCTTGCCCAGGGTCATCCTGGGAACTGCAGGGTGACCTTGGATTGATCTGGGATAGGGTCTCGTGGCCTCCCGATCTCCTGTGTGGTGCTGAGATGCCCCGGGATGAGTATCAGCATTTGAAGAAAAGTTCCCAGTTGAGCCTTCATCTGAGGACAGAGAACTGAAGGGTCTAGACCACGCTCTCAAAGAAGACGTGTCCTGAGAACACCACTCGTATGAGGTTTATACTGGTTAACAGAGAAATGAGGAAGATGGAAAGAATTCATTATTTCTCTATAACGCTAAGACCTCAGTTTTCAGGGACTGACTTGTTTTTCTTGAGATATGAAGAACTACCATTTTATTCTGAGATCATGTCCCCCCCCCCCTTTTTTTTTTTGCCAAACTATCCTTTTATGAAATAATGGCCATAGTAGAAGGTAATAATGGTAGTTTTATTATCTTGAAGTGGCAAACAGCTATTTTAATCTCAAGTGGAACTAACTGCCTTGTCCCCCTCCTACCACTTTATTTGTTAATTTATATTTTAATTTCATAGACCTGGCAACCACTCCTCTGTGTCTTTGGGTTCTCGGATCTGGTGGGGCGGGGGGCACTGTAAGTAGTTCTCTTACTAATGAGTTAAAAATATAGAAGCTCATGCAGGACTTACTTAAAAAAAATAAGTGAGAAGTATTTTTAAAAAATAACACTTATTTGCATTTGTTACGTGGGAGGAAGGGGGCGGCATCCTTAAGGGGAAACTCCAGTTGCAGGCTGGTGAATGGGGGTCTCCCTGCTGTCCCAGGCGGAGGACAAGTGGCGCTATGGTCACTAGGATCACAGGGAGTCCCCAACAAATTGGTAGGTGGGCCCTCCCTTCCCACCTCTATTAGAGGGCAAGACCTCTGGCCTTGTGAGAAGGTGAGGGTGTTCCTTTCTCCTGGCCCACGGACTCTCCGAGGCAGGGAGGGGGGTGCTCCAAGAGAGTGGCTCATAGAGCCATGAGGGGTGCTTCAGGATAGGGGCAGTAGCCCCTTTCTTGGTGGGAGATCTGCTTAGGCAGCAGACCGATCAGCCTTTGGGGTGACAAGGATATGTGTATTTCCCACTGGGTATGGGGGCATCTTAGAAGGCAGAGTTTTGAACAGTCTTGTGGTGCATAAACCACCCCAAGGGCACCAGCAAATAGAGAAAGGCATTTTTTTGTATTAATCTCTCTACTGGACAGGGACTCATCACCATCTCCTAGATAACCCACAGCCTCTTCTATAAATATCCATGGGAGCGTGACGTGAAGTTAAGTGTCTTCAGTAGAATAAGTAGAATGAGTCAGATGAGGATTGGGGTGGGGTATGGGGAAGAAGTTGATAACTTGGCCTAGGAGATGAAGTGCTGAAAAAGAACATTTAGGGATACCAGTAATGGGAGGACCTGGAGCGGCTGCTTTTGTTGTCTCTGTGGACATGCTCCCTCATCCTGGGTGTGTACCCCCAGGGAACTCTGCCCTTAGACAGTCTTTGGGTGTTCTGGTTCAGTATTGGGAATATAGTATACATTTACAATAAATGTATTTTGAATGAATTGATCCTCTAGAACTAAGATTTGCCAGTATACTTGTTTAAAATTTCTACTGTTCTCTTATTGATAAATGGGGATAAATAAGAACCTTAAAAATTGCTACCGTACTAACTGGTGATGTTTAGCAGTCTTTCAAAAATCAGGTAACTTTGAGGCATTATCCACTAGTGATTCCTACCCTTATCCTATTATGGATTCAGGACAGAGCAACCTGAATGTTTTAGACATGGAAACCTTTTTTTTTTTTTTTTTTAAAGATTTTATTTATTTATTTGAGAGAGAGAGAAAGCATGAGCAAGGGGTAGGGGCCGAGGAAGAGGGGGAAGCAGACTCCTCACTGAGCAGGGAGCTCAATGCAGGGCTCAATCCCAGGACCCTGAGATCATGACCTAAGCCAGAGGCAGACTCTTAACCTACTGTGCAACCCAGGTGCCCCAGGCATGGAAACTTTTTATTGAAATTCTTTTGCTCATAAACGTAAGGAGAAAATGCTTATATGATTTCTCTATATCTTTGTAAAATCAGACTAGGAATCCTGACCCAGACATGAATATCTTCCCCTGGACGGTATTCAGAACTGTCACTGTGGTAGCTGATATTAATAAGCCATTCGTTTTTCTTTATAAAAACTGAGCAACTGCCATTAGATTCATTTGGGGCCAAAGTAGGTAATGAAATAAAGCCTTCCCAAGCTTTTCCTATGGATGGCAACTAAGCTATTCAGTACTGCTTGCGCTACAGCAGAAATAGGAAACATTAGTCATATCCTCCCGAGTACTGCGCCCCTCCTATTCCCTACTCCCACCCTGCCTACCGCTGCCCATCACAGTGTCATCACTGCAGAAGCATTAGTCATGCCATCTGAGAAAATGTAGTTCCTAAGCTCTGGTTTTGGATTGCATTCATGGGTGGGGTGAGGTGGGGCTTCCTGAATAATTAACTAAAGCCTCTTTGTAGCTCCTTTAAAAAGAACTGGTATAATTTCGGAGGATGAAAAAGGGCAGGTGGAACTTATGATCTAACGATTAATGCTGCAAACCCAGAAACTGGAGACTGTGTTATGGTCCTCTGGGAGGGACCTAAAAGCTTGGAGAAAAATACACTACCAACTGAACTACCATTACTGAACTGGTGGATCTCCAAAGGGACAGTCACTCCATCACTGTTCTTGGCTGTTTTCATGGAGAAGCAGAAGTCTCCATATTTAAGGATGAGTTTCCCAGCCAGGAAGATACAACTAAGTGTAAGTCACTGATTTAAGAAAACAACAACAAAAAAGGAATAGAGGAGGCTGTCCCTACTCTTGGGCTTTCTGCATATTGCAGGGCCTTAAAAACCGCTTTAGAAAGACCTACAGACCAGCTCTGTACGGCCTGTGGTAGACCCCTCATTAGGAAGGCCCATTTAAACGGGCACATAAAAAAGCATTTTGAGGTTTTTCCATGAAAATCATTGAGTTTATTCCCATTTTTAGACCTGACTAAGATCGAGGAAGTAGCAGCATTAAAATTAGCCAAATGGTGCTAGATTTTCACTGCTTCATTCACTCTTCTTTAAGCGTTTCCTTAGCAGCAATTAGGTGCCAGAGTGCTAGGGACACAGCACTGCACAAGACAGACAAGGCTCTTGCTCTTGGGGAATTTATATTCTAGGTGAGTTACAGGGGATAAACACAAAGATTAAAAATAAAGGAAATATTTTCAGCTAGATAGCGGTAAACATAGCGAAGGAAACCTAACAGGCTTGAGCTTGGTGGAGTGCTACTTTACGCTGAGAAGGGGAGTCAAGGTACATTTTCCTGTGTCAGATGGGAAGGAGCCAGCCACAGTCAGCCCGGGGACAGGTGATTTCAGGTACAGTCAACAGAATGTGCAGGAGACCTGAGGTGGAAATGAACTGGCAGGAACCACCATGGCTGGAGAGTGGTACAGCATGCGTCTAGAGGTAGGTGGGGAGCCAGATCATGTAGGGCCATGTATTATGGCAGAGTAAGGGGTATGGATTAAATCCTAAACATAGCAGGAAACCAACAGAAGAGTTCTAAGTAGGGGCGTGATATATCTGAATTACATTTTAAAATTTTTATTCCAGCTACTGTTTGGTGAGTAGGTGAAAAGGAAACTGGGAGACCATTTAGAAGTGTCTGCACAGGACCTGAAGTGCTAAGTAGTGATTTCAACCAAAGAGGAGAGGGCATTGAAGGTAGGGCTGATGGAATGCATGTGAGTGTTGGCGGGGAGGAGTCCTCAGTATTTGGCCTGAGCAACTGGGTGGGACCATTTTCTCAGACAGGACTATGAGGGGAGGATCATATTCGGGCAGAGAAAAGGGGGAATCAAGAGTTTGGTTTTGGCCCTATTACATTGGAGATGTCCATTTGGATCTAAATGAGGATACCAAATGGCAATTGGAGAGGGTACAAATTTGTGAGTCAGTGGCAATAAAAAGGGATTTGAATAAAAATGCTCAGTGAGATTACGTAGGTAGAGGAGCGTCCTCAAGACTGAACCCTGAAGCAGCACAAAAGTTAGAGGTTAAGCTGAGGAAAACTCATCAATGGGCGTGATCCATAAGAAAGAATGGTGTCATGATAGCTAAGAGAAGAAAGTATTTCTGCTCAGAAGGTGTGAGGAGTCAACTGTGTAAAGTGCAGATGACAAATGGAAGGGTTGAGATTGGCAGTGTGAAGGTCTCTGATCACACTAACAGAACTGCTTCCGTGTGAGGGTGCGAGCCATACTGGAGTGGAGGCTGTGAGTGTAGACAGGTCTTTGGAGAAGTTAGGTTTGCATGGGGAGCAGGGAAATAGCTGTTGGAGTCAAGACAAGTTTTCCTTCTCTTTTGTTTTAAAGGTGTGAGATAGCAGAGTTCGTGTTAATATGCTCAGGGTATGAGCACCTGCTTACGTGTAATATCACCACGTAAGGGGCAGCGCAGCTTTCGTAACAGCCCTCCTAGATTACAGAATAGTGAGTTGAAAAGGACCGTCTGATCAGACCTCCTAACTTTATATGACACGAGAAATTAGATCCACAGTGGATATGTGATTTGTCGTGAATCCAATGCCTGCATCCGCCAGTGCTCAGAATGGGCCTCCCTTGCTGAAGGCTGTTTAGAGATTATCAGGCACTGTGGTTCGTCACAGGGCCAACCCACCCCTCTCCCGTCTTTTTTTCTCTGGTGGCCTCCTATTTAAAACATTTTATTGGTTATCTGTTACGAATAAAATACCAGTTTGTATATTCATTTTGGTCAGATGGAATCCCAGCAGAATATACCCCCCTTCCTCAGGCTATGTGCAGTTTCACTCCAGACTGTCAGCTTGGAAAGTTCTGGCCGAGATGAGCTTATCACTACATCCACAGTGGCTGATTGTCTCCCAGGAAGTTTAGAAAACCCTGAGGCCTGGCAGCTTACTGGGCAAGCGGGCCTCCCAGGGAGTCCTGGGAACCTTGGCTCTGCAGAGGAGCAGCTGTCCCTCTAGACAGTTGTGTCTTGCTGGTAACCAACAGAGGCCTGGCCAGAGGCAGCCTGAATTGTTCTTGTTTCATGTTGCAGCCTACAAGGCTTCCTGGACACTGAACTGGAGAGACAGCAGGGGCGATGCCGTGTGAAATCTGGGCTTCCCCCTAAGCCAGGAGTCTGCACAGTGCTAAAGCGTTCATGGGAATTGGGGAGAGGCTGTGAGTAAGCGGTGGAAGATGGATCAAACACTGGGATTGGTCTTACGCTTCTCAGTGCATTGGGATTCTAAAACGCTTTAATTGTCCAGAAAAGCAGCTTGTTCTGCTAATCTGGTGAGTATGATACTGATCTTGTTTAGTTTTTTTTTTTTTAATTTAAAGAAAAAATAAAAAATGTCTGTCTGTTGGTCTTACTTTAACTAAACCCTTAACACTACATCTGGTCCTTTCAGTACATTGTTCCTTGTGTCTGAATGGGCCTTGACAACTCCCTTATCTATCTGGAGAAATTCTGTGCATCCTTTAGGACTCGTTCAACCGTCCTTTCTTCCAACAAGGCATCTTTAGCGTAAGTAGTCCTTTCTTTGTGTTTCTGATTTTAGTACAAACCATATTTCATTGTCATTAGGTGCTGTCTTTCTCACTAGTCTATGAACTTCTTGAGGGAAGAGACGATCTGATCACTAGCATCGGTGAACACGGGTTTGGACCTATGGCAGGCCAGTAGTTCGTAGAGCCTGGTCCCATTACTGCCTGTTCAAGCATCACCCTGGATGTTAGTTTTACAATAAACACAATCTGTGTATGTGGGGCCAGAGAGTCCGCCTTTTAAACAGGCTGCCCAGACGATTCTTTCCCAGAATGAAGCCTGGTAATTTTTATAGCAGGCTCTTGACAAATGTTTGTTGATTTATTGATATGGACATTTGTGTCTTGGAAACAAGATTTAGGTCAATGACTCATTCTTTATGGTCAGTAGCTTTCAGAGAAGCACACACTTTCCAGATTACTTTTCTCAGGTGCAGCCTAAATGTAGCCTCAACTCCATTCACTGAAAAACACCAAAACATCACCATTTAACCTTCTTTAAGTGCATTTCTCCACGTTCCTTTCATTTGCTTCCTAATACCCATGTATTAGGGGGGAACATTCTCGCTCAGATAGAGACTAGTTGTGCACAGATGCATGAACGGGTGATAGTGATAGAAGTGGGGGGGTTTGACAGGAAGCAGCTGGTTCCTAGTAATATGTATCTGTAATATGTATGTCCTGATCTGTAGAGGAATCAGGGTGATCTGTAGTTTGACTTATCATTAAGAGTAACGGGGCCTGGGGGAATTTTGAAGAACAGATACTTTTTATAAATAAAGTTGTTGAGAAGGTTTGGACTATATCTGGATGGGATTTACAGTGATGACTAGCATTGACAGTGTGCCAGTCAGGGCTGCTAGGATTGGAAATCTACTGTATTAGAATTACTGAAAAAGAAAGAGAACATGGAGTGAGTGATACAGACCCAGAGTTAAAGTGTTAGGAAAAAACTCAGAAGAGATGCTATCAATAGAAATTTTTTTTTATCCATTCTTCATAACAGTAGCCAGTGGTTTCCAAAGTTTCTGTTCCATACAGGTTCAGTGCCTGCCAAATCCAATGTGTAGGCCATAAATGAAGTGGACAAGGAGCTTTGGCCTAGACACTAGGCAACATCACTGACCTAATGTGTAATTACTACAGAGCTGTGAGCTGTAAAATAGTACCCTGCATTGCCCTCTGTAAAAAATATGTTAACCTCTCTTTCCAAGCATTGGTTATAAAATAATCCAGAAATCACAATAATAAAGTGCTTTCTAAGGGCCGAGTTGGAAGATAGTACTTGGTGCCCATTAATCTCAAGCAGAAAGTTTGGCAGAATGGCTGACCTCTCAAGGGACTCAGGATCCAAATCTACAAAACCCCAATAGTATCTATGGAATCCCACCAATCTTCTGTTAGGTTTACCTGCCTTATATCTTACAGACTCCAGTTCTTTAAAAAGGGACAATAGAATGTGTAGAAGAATACCTACTCTTGCCCAGATAGATTAGTATAACAGTAATCACAAATAATTGGGATTGCTTGTGGTTTAGAAAGTTCTAGCCTCAGTTTTATGTTCTCTGTATTCCAGATTTGGATAGCTTATTTCTCACTCCTGGCTTCTCTTCCGGGAAGTCAAGATTTATGCCACTGTGCATTTTTATATAACATTTGTGTGTCCCAAGAGGGTGTTATCTGAATATATTTGCATATGGCATATACTATAGGTACCCAGAGGGGATGAAAGTTTTGCTAATTATTTCCAGTTCAAGGGAGATTTCTGCTGGGTTGCTGGCCTTCGAGGCTGACTTACAGCAGGCCCTCTCTACCCTCTATGTGCTTAATTATTCTGAGGGAAGATTCCGGGGACATTGCAAAGAGTATTCCTGACCTCTCTAGATATATCAGAAGTCCAGGGGAACTCACAGTGTCATTCTGCTTACAAGTATTCTTCAGAAAAGAGTAGCCCCAGCACCAGAAACTCCTTTCTCTGTCTGGCCTGGTCCAAAGCAGGTTGGGACCCATATTCTGTCATTCTGTCCTTGTGACAGCCCTCATCTAGATTCCAGAAGCTGCATGAGAAGTCTTTTTGGTCCCAACATTCAGCGTTCTACAAAGGACGAATGGCCAAACGCAATTAGCAGAGAGGCATACCGAATGGCAGGATCCATTTGCCAGTCTTGGAAACTCTTTTCAACCTCAGAGTTCCTCTGAATGATAATTCTCTCTGTGACTACCAAAGGGTAAGTACCTCGGTATTTGTGGGGAGGGTCTGGATAGGAAATCACATCTCATTTAAAACTTCCATTAAGGATGTTATTCTGTATGTTGGTAAATTGAACACCAATAAAAAATAAATGTATTAAAAAAAATAAAACCTCCATTAAGGTTGAATAAGATAAAATACCAAGGTATAGAGGTAATGAAGGGGGAAAAAACCTCCCAAGTTTATTTCAATAAAAGACTTGAGTTTCTAGCTTCCATTCTACCTAAACTTTGTCATATACTGATCAAAAGGAGTGTCAAATGCTAATATAGGTAAACCAGTTCAAAAGACCAAAAATGAGAGGGAAAATCTTGGAAAATTCAGAATTGGTTGTGCCTACTTTTTATTAAAGATTCTAACTTACTAAATTTTTTCTAGTACACTTGAATTTTTTAATACTAAAGGACCTCATGTTATAAAGGTAACCTCCTATCTACTCCTATTAACCTGTGGTGTGTAAAGTAGGTCATTTCTTAAATTTTGAAATAGCTGAAAAAAAGTGTGTGTGTGTAGTAACTATTTAGGAGACACTGTAAGTGAACTGTGTTCTCCAAGTAGAACATACAAGGAGAAGCAATCTTTAGTGAGATTCATTCCCATTTTTTAAAGCTTCAAATGGTATTACTCATGCTTAAAGAGGGGACGTTTACTGCTGATCATCATGTGCTTTTGTTCATACCCTAAAATCATGGGGGACCTCACAACTTTGTCACACTGAGCAAAACAGAAACAGTTGTCAGAGTTTGACATGTTTTCCAAAAGAAGAAAAATCTGGTTGCCAACTACATATGGGTTCATTTTGGGTTCCTGGAACTGATAACACATCAACATGTCTTATGAAACTTGTGCATGGCATGTTATTACAGCTGTATATCATCAGAGAGAAAAAATAATTGGTTTTCCTTAGAGTATCTCTAAGTTGATGTCATATTCAATAACCCTGTAGTTGAAAAATCTATATATGATGGATGAAGTTTGGACTATCTTCAATTTAATTCCTCCTGTGCCAGCTTCTACAGGCCCTGGCATACTGTCATTTTGAGGTGAGTGCATGCATTATTTAAAAAATGCAACCAGGTGCTACTTCTGCCAGAATATCAACTATAGAAGAACAATTTGTCTCACATGTACAACAGCCTCATTCTTCACTCTTAACTGTGCCAAGGAAGAGCCAGTTTAAACTTGGAACCCCACGCCAGGGTCAGTGCCAAGGCGCAGCTTGTATCAATGCTGTGCATTACAGACTGAGGAGGACAGCTTCTCCTTCTCAAGAGCGAGGACTTTGGAGATAACTCTTAAACATACTTCTAAAGTGGGTTCCCAGACACATCATCAGCCTATCCTCATCAAGAACTCTTCCTTGTGAGAATAAGTACTCGTTCTCAATCTGCTCATGAGGACTCTCAAAAGAGACCATTTAGAGCTTTGTTTTTGGTCCAGACCAAAAAAAACAAAACAAAACAACCAACCTAGATGTATTTTGTGGGGCAAATAAAGAATAAATTTTTCCTTTCTTTCCCCTTCCTTAGTGGCCAGGTTGTTTTATTTATCTTGGTTAAATGAATCCAAGCTTGGGCAGGGAAGCCTGGATTAGCATAGCAGTGGTAGTCCAGATGTCCCTATATCATCAACATTACAGGGCTGACCTCAGGATGAAGCTTCTCTTGAGTCTGGGGATCTGGCTTGATTTGGAACTTTTGGACTGGACACAACGTGGCCATCAGTTGGAAGTGGTGTGTCCAAAGTTTGGAATTCAGATTTGTAACATCTGAGATGCAAAATAATCTGTCTTCTTGTAATGAGTTTTATGTTGTACAACCAACTACTTTACATGATTACAGTATAGCAAAACCCTTTGGTTTTTATGTCCCTAATTTGAAGTTTAAGTATAATATGTTCTTGACAACGTTAAATATTATTTAAGATAAATAGATGAGGAAAACAATTTCCTTACCGATGAGCAGAGCTTCTTTCTCTGATTTTAAGCCTTGGCTTCTTTTTTCAATATTGTTTTCTCGGTCTTGGTTGACCAGTGCGACTGTCAACACATTGATTTCCTATGAAGTTAAAAACAGAAACCATATAGGAATGCATGTAGATTTTGTACATTTCAATAAAAGCCACCAGGTCTTTTCAACTCTAAAAAAAAAAAGGTCATCACTTCCATTTATAACTGAACATCAGCTTTTATAAGTAATTGATCTATGTGCCCAAAAATAGAAAGTAATACTAAAATTTAGCCTCCTGGCTGTTACTCCCAGAAAACCAAGTAACTATGCAAAAGTGGCAAATTTGGCATAAATTATCTTTTGTTCATGTTTTGATTAAACTCTGTTAGCAAAAAATATTTGATTATAGCTACTTTAACATGTTTTTATTTCAAATATAAAAAACTTCTCCCAAAACATGCACAAAACTGATTTATAATACTATGCTAGTAACTTGTATGAGTGTTTGGCGGAAATAGGGCCTATTGGGAAGGTGAGATAGGATTGTTATTAGAAGTGTTTACGTTGAATAAGTATATGTCCTTATACACAACTGTGAAAGGTAGATAAAGCGAAGGTTGAGAAATTCTTTTCTTTGGAAACTAAAAATGAAGAATTATACAACAAACCAATAATATGTGGAACACTGAAGTTGAACTATTTTTAGTTCTATGGTCTTTTTTTATTTAGAGTCAAAGAAAAATATTTGACTCCTATTCTCCCAGACCTGGTATTAGGGCTCAAAATGGAGAATGAGATAATAGAAAATCAAATGTAATGATCAGAGACATACATATTTGGGATAGAATCATTAGGGTAGTTGAGTTTCAGAGGAAGATTTCTCACTGAAAGTTATCAAAGAAGGATGAGCATATTGAGCAAACAGTTGAGGATACTCTATCAGATGATACCACAAGGCTAGATGTTCTAGAGATTAGTAGTAGGGTGGGGCGAAGGAGAACTTAGAAGGTCTGGGCAAAAGGTTTGGCAGTTGTTATCAGGACTAGAACTGATTATAGGGATAGATATTGATCCAGTTAATACAAATAAAAATTGGTCAGATAAAGGACATCTAGGAAATAAAAAGCACAAACTCCATCTGAAGGCATTCAAATAAAAGAAAAAAATAACTTCAGTGTGTGTCAATCACAAAAGTTCTATGAGCTGAATTTAACCTCTGAGCTGCTACTTTGTAAATCTGGGGTAATTAAAAATTGCCAGGAATGAACACTCTTCTAAGAAATTGCAATCGGCAGTATTTGGTGAGCATTTTGGAGGTTTGTCTAAAGGTCAGACTTACCTGCTGAAGTTGGAGTAAGAAATGAAGATGGGTGTAAGATAAAGATAGATCAGAGGAAGATGCTGGTTGGCTAAGAGGGTACTAGTGAGGCCTGAGGCTGATAGTGGGCATATACCCATGAGACAGTTGTCAGGAAGGGTTTAAGGAATGGTCCATATAGTGAGGCTGGAGACAGCTGGACATAAAAGACCATTAGAGATGAAAGATGTTCTTATATATCTAAAAAGGGATCTTGGGGAGTGTTGTTGGTTGAACGTCTGCTTTTGGCTCAGGGTGTGATCCTGGGGTTGAGTCCCAGATCAGGCTCCCTGCAGCGAGCCTGCTTCGTCCTCTTCCTGTGTCTCTGCCTCTCTCTATGCCTCTCATAAATAAGTAAATAAAATGTTTTTTTAAAAAGGGCAGATTCTTGGGAACCACCCCAGAAGGAAAAACACAATTCAGAAGTTTAAAACCAAACAAACAGTGATTTATGTAGAGGAGCTCAGAAGAGGAGTTAGAGGAAAGGTATAGGAATTCCCACTGTAATTAAATAAAATAGGGATGTGTTTTAAGAGCTAGAAGAGGTCTAGGAGGAAAGAGATGGAAGATATTACCTAGAATGATGATAGTATCATTTAAGAGATAATGAACCTGAGGGGCGAATGGAAACAGTACCTCCCAAGAAAAGGTGATCTGTTCACAGTCTGGATGGTAATTGGAGCCAAATGAAATTACTGAGAAGAGTTTATCAGACATCAGGCCCACATTAACTGACAAAACTGAGTGGTGTCCTGGAGCCATCACCCAGTTGAGGATCCAGGTTTAGTAAGGGAGAAGGACCATGGAGGGAAGGCTGTTAGTATGTGAGGAACAGTCACAGGGGAAGAATAGACAGAGACGGCTCAAGGGTCTTATCAGGCACTTGTCCCATATTCAAAGCTGGAAGGGGACATTGAGCAGGTCACAACAAATTCTCCAGGGAGCCAGAAAGGGCTTACCACTGACTCTTACTTTGATAACGACTTAGGGTTGGGTAAATGGGGACGGAAAGAGAGATGAGTCCTGGAAAATATCTTAGAAATCGACTATTGCAGCATGTGCTCTGCTGACCACAAGTGATGTTCTCCTACATGGTCACTGTCAGTGACTGTGAAGCAGACACCCCTCTCTTTAAGGCTTTAACAGCAGTCCACGAGGCCAGGGCCCCAGTGGTAACTGTGGGTTCTGCCCGGGGTGGATATGGTGGTGCTTTTCTGCCTCCTTCCCCAGGGCCCAGAACTATCTTGGGAAGTGGTACAGGGCCTAAAGAAGGCAGTCAGGCAGGCTCCAAGTAGTGTTGGAAGGTTGTAAGAAAATTCTCGTTTCCATTATAGTGCAAGGTGTGTCCAAGTGCACCGGGAGACCTGGGTCCACCAGGTCATTAGTGACATGGGCCAACCTGTGTCCACTCAAAAGCATTACTACTGACCAAGTGCCCTGGATCCTAAGCCAGTCGCAGGCTTGGTGATACCAAGGTGCAGACTTGGAGGTTCTGGCAAGATGGCAACATAGGAAGACTCTGAACTTCCCTCCTCCAGGGAACACCCCACATTATACTTATTGATAGAACAATTCCTCCTGAAGAACAACTAAGGCCTGACTGAACAGCTTCTACATAACAAGAGAGAGAATGGGAAGAGAGAGCAGTGAGAGGGTAAAGAAGGGAGCGCCTACCCCCACGCTGTGACTGGCAGTGGGTAGGGAAAGAACTGAAGGACCTGGAACTGATTCCTCACAAATTGGACACAGAAAAAAAGCCATTGCTTAAAAAGAGTGACTAGCATATAAAAGAGCCAGCCCTTGAACTCCACCAAATGGTGGAAGAGCTATGGGAACACTCTCTGGGTCCCAGAGACTGGAGAACAAGATGGTTTCCGCTCCCCCCTCCACCTTAAAAGCAGAGACCAGAATCTAGTCCAGTCACCATAGCTGGCTGGCCACCTCAGCAAGTCCCAGGACCCCTGGGCAAACACCAGCCTCAGATGCACTGGGGCACAGAAAAAAGCCATGGTTTATTTTTTTATTTTATTTTTATTTTAATTTTTTTAAAATTTATTTATGATAGGCACACAGCGAGAGACACAGGCAGAGGAAGAAGCAGGCTCCATGCACCGGGAGCCTGACGTGGGATTCGATCCCGGGTCTCCAGGATCACGCCCTGGGCCAAAGGCAGGCGCTAAACCGCTGTGCCACCCAGGGATCCCAAAAGCCATGGTTTAAAAATAGCAACTAGCCTATAGAAAATCCAGCTCTAGAACTCTGCCAAATGGTAGGGGTAGTTGCTGGAGTGCTCTGTGGGTAGGAGGGGCTGATAAACACCATCTAGTCTCACTACCCATCCCACACACCTTGAAAGCACTGAATGATGCAAAGTCCAAGTGGCCTCACTGGCCTACTACCTCCGTGAGCTCTGGATCCCGAGCCCACACCAGTACCAGCCAGCCCACCAAGGCAGCCACAGGGCGCTGCACACTAGAACACGTTTAGTTAGCATTCACCACAGCCCTAGCCTTCATGCCAAGGCTGCAACAGAAAGCACCAGAACATTCAAAACCCCCACCACTTTGGCTTCAGATGGCTTGCTAGGGCACCTCCGATGTAGAGTGTTATAGAACCTTTCGTCTGACATCTGCTTGAGCGACAACTGCCCTGCCAGGGCCCTCAGCCCATGCCTGTATCTGTTCCAGTCATCACATCAGGGCACCCCTGTACAGAGCACCACAAAACACTGCTACCCAAACTGGCTTTGGCTCCAGTTGCCTGGCCAGGGAGCCCCCTGCAATAAGTCCCCAGAGACATCCCAGTTGGCACCTAATTTAGGTACAGCCGTCATCCTGGGGTTGCCCTCAGTGTGGAGAGCTCCAGGACAAACTGGCTCGCACCTGCTTCAGCCGGCCTGCCAGGGGATATTTTGTGTAGTCAGTTCAGGGACCACACTATCCTGTGTCCAGTTTAGCTTTTGCTGTCCTGTCAGGGTGCCCCCTGCACAGAATGCCTGGAAAACCTATTGGCCTATACCCTGCCTCAACTCCATCTACTCCTTCAGCACATCTTCTGTGCTGAGAGTCCTGGAACATCCCAGTTTACATTCACTTGAGCTTCAGCTAGCCTGCCAATGTGCCCTCTGTGCCAGGTCCCCCTGGCCTGCACCTGCACTTTAGTTTCAGCTATTCTATCTGGGCATTCTCTGTGTAGACAACTCAGAGAACTCCCAGCAAGCACACTGCTTTGGCTCCAGCCACCCTGCCAGGATACCACTTGCACAGAGTTCCCTGAATACCTTAGATTGTGCTCATTTCAGCTTAAGCTGTCCAGTCAGGGTGCCCCCTATGTGGAAAGCCCTCGAACCCATAGCCTGTGCCAGCCACAGCTCAAGCCAACCAGCAAACATCACCAAGGACACAGAGGATAACCATATACAAGATGATTCCTTCAAGTTTAGGAGAAGTAACTGTTCATCTAATCCACAGAAACAGAAAGTTAAGCAAAATGGGGAGATGGAGGAATGTGCTCCAAGATAACAGTACAAAGCCTCACAAAAAGAACTAACTGAAATGGAGATAAGCAATATGCCTGATAAGGAGTTTAAAGTAATGAACATAAAAATGGTCACTGGGCTAGAGAGAAGAGTAGAAAAATCCAGTGAGGCCTTCAATAAAGAGATAGAAATGAAACTATAACAAAGAACCAATCAGAATCGAAGAACACAATAACTAATAAAATGGTAGATGGAATCAACAGTAGATTATCAGATGCAGGAGAATGTATCAGTGATTTGAAAGGGTAATGGAAAGCACACAAGCTGAAGAGCAAAAGAGGATAAAAATTTAAAAAATCCAGTAGGTTAAGGGATCACAACATGGAGCAAACAAACATTTGCATTCTAGGAGTCCCTGCAGGAGAGAGAGAGAGAAGGGGGTAGAAATAATAGCCAAAAATTTCCCTAACCTAGGGAAGGAAACAGACATCTAGGTCCAAGAAGCATAGTGCATTTCAAATAAGATGAACTCCAGGAGCTCCACACCCTGACACATAATGTCAAAGGTAAAGAGAATTTTAAAACAGCAAGAGAAAAGCAAAAGTTACCTACAAAGGAAAACATGCAAAGACTGTCAGCTAAATTTTTTTGTTTGTTTGTTTGTTTTTTGCAGACTTTGCAGGCCCGAATGCAGGGGTGTGGTATATTGAAAGTGCTGAAAGGGAAAAACCTGCAACTAAAAATACTCTACCTGGCAAGATTATGATTCAGATTTGAAAGAGAGAGAGAGAGAGAGAGAGAGAGAGAGAGAGAAAGAGAAATAGAGTTTCCTAGACAAAAGATAAGGGAATTTATCACCACTAAGTGAACCTTACAAGAAATATTAAAGGGACTTCTTTAAGTGGAAAAGAAATGGTCATATGAGATGTAATAAAATACAAATAAAAAGATATATGACAAGATATACATAAAATATGGAGAAGGGAGTAAAACAGGAAGCAAAGTGGGAAAAAATTTTTTTCTTTTCTTTAAGAATGGGCCTGAACTTAAATGACCATCAGATTAATATAGACTGCTAGTTACTTAGGACATTATATATAAACCTCTTGGTTACCACAAGCCCAAAACCTGTAAGAGATATACAAAAAATAGAGAGAAGCCAAACAACACTATAGAAACTAATCAATCACAAAAAGACCAAGAGAAGAAACAGAAGAGCTACAAAAACAACCAGAAAACAAACAACAAGGTGACAAGTACGTATCTGTCAATTAATGTCAATGGCCTAAATGTTCCAATAAAAAGCACAGCGTGGTACAATGTATAAAAAAATCAAGACCACCTATATGCTGTCTATAAGAGACTTACCTCCTACCTACAGAAGATAGGAACACATATAGAATGGAAGTGAAGGGGATAGAAAAACATTTACCATGCAAATCAAAGCAAAAAACCCCCAACAGAACTGGGGCAACAATAGACAATAGACTTTAAAACAAAGACTTTTCACAAGAGACAAGGGCATTCCATAATGATAAAGAGATCCATGCAACAAGAGACTATAACAGTTGTAAATATCTACACACCCAACACTGGGGCACCTAAATACATAAAGCAATGTTAGTGAACATAAAGAGAGACACTGATGGTAATACAATAATAGTAGGGGACTTTAACACCCCACTCACATCAATGGATATTATCCAGGCAGAAAAACCAATAAAGATCAGTGTCATTGAATGTTACCTAAGACCAGATGGACATAATAATATATACAGAATATCATCCAAAAACAAGAGAATATGCATTTTTGGGGCACCTGGGTGGCTCAGTTAAGTGTCTGCCTTTGGCTTGGGTCATGATCTTGGAGTTCCAGGATTGAGCCCTGTGTTGGGCTCCCTGCTCAGCAGGGAAAAGCTCAACCTGCTTCTCCCCTCCCTCTGCTTCTCTGCATAGCTCATGCTTGCTTTCTCTCTCTCTCTCTCTCTTTTTCTCATTCCCTCTCAAATACAATATTTTTTTTCTCAAATACAATCTTAAAAATTCAAAAACAAGAGAACACATTCTTTTCCTTAAGTGCACAAGCAGTATTCTCCAAAATAGATTTTGTTAGGTCACAAACAAGTCTCAACAAATTTAAGATTAAAGTCATACTCTGAATCTTTTCTGACAACAATAGTATGCAATTGGAAATAAATCACAAGAAAAACCCTGGGGAAAACATAAACACATGGAAGCTAAACAACAGGGTAATAAACAACCAATGGGTCAGTGAAGCAATCAAAGAAGAAATAAAAAATTACATAGAGACAAGTAAAAATGAAAACACAGTAGTCTAAAATCTTTGGGATGCATTGAAAAACAGTTCTAAGAAGGAAACAGTGTACAGGCTGGCCTCTAGAAACAAGAAAAAACTCAAACAATCTGACCTTATGTCTAAAGAAATTAGAAAAAAGAACAAAGCCCAACGTGAGTAGAGGTAAGGACATAATAAAGATCAGGGCAGAAATAAATAACACAGAGACTAAACTTAATGAATGAATGAAACCAAGAGCTGTTTTTTTTTTTTTGAAAAGATAAAATTGATAAACCCTTAGCCAGACTCATCAAGAAAAAAAAGAGGGGCTTCTGGGTGTCTCAGTTGGTTAAATGTCTGCCTTCAGCTCAGATCATGATCCCAGTGTCCGGGAATTGAGCCCCACATTGGACTCCCTGCTCAGCAGGAGAGTTTGCTGCTTTCTCTCTCTGTACTGCCTCCTTCACTCACTCTCCTTCTCAAATAAATAAAATCTTTTAAAAAAGAGATAAAAAGGACCCAAATAAGTAAAATCCATGAGAGAGAAGAAAGATCTTCCATCACAGAGATAAAAAGGCAATGAAGAGAATACTGTGAAAAATTATATGCCAACAAATTGGACAACCTAGAAAAAATGGATAATTTCTAGAAACAATATCTTTTAAGACCGAACCAAGAAGAAATAGAAAATGTGAACAGACCAATTACTAGTAACAAAATTGAATTGGGAATCAAGAAACTACCAAAAAGTAGAGGACTAGCAGCAGATGGACTCATAGATGAATTCTACCAAACATTTAAGTAAGAGTTAATATATATTCTCCTGAAACTATTCCATAAAATCAAAAGAGGAAGGAAAGCTTCCAAATGTATTCTCTGAGGCCAGCATTACCCTGGTATCCAAACCAAACAAGGATACCGCAGAAAAGAAAGCTACAGACTAGTACTTGATGGACATAGACGCAAAATCCTCAAGAAAGTACCATGCTCAAAAATACATTTAAAAAATCACTAATAACAGTCAAATGGGGTTTACTTTGGGGATGCAAGGATGGTTCAATATTCACAAATCAGCCACATTAACAAAAGATAAAAATTACAGTATCCTAGTAAAAGCAAAAAAGCATTTGACAAGCTTCAAATTTCATGATAAAAATTCTCAACAAAGTGGGTTTAGAGGGAACATACCTCAATAAAGTAAAGAGCATTTATGAAAAACCCATAGTTGGGGCATTTGGGTGGCTCATTTGGTTAAGCATCCAACTCTTCAGCTCAGGTGTGATCTCAGGATCAGGAGATGGAGCCCTGAGTCAGATTCTGTGCTCAGTAGGGAGTACGCTTGAGCTTCTCCCTTTCCTTCTATCCCTTCCCCTGTGCACATGCTCTTTCTCTCTCTCTCTCTCTCAAACAAACAAACAAACAAACAAACAAACAAACCCATAGCTAAAGTCATACTCGGGGAGAAACAGAGTTTTTCCTTTAAGATCAGGAACAAGACATGTATGTCCACTTTCTCCACTTTTATTCAACACAGTTCTAGCCACAGGAGTCAGTGAAGAAATAGAAATAGGCATCCATATTGGTAAAGAAGTTAAACTGTTACTGCAGATGATGTACTACTACACAGAAAATCTTTAAGATTCTACTGAAACACTGCTAGAAGTAATAAACGAATTCAGTTAACTGAGAGAATACAAAAATAATACCCCCAAATCAGTAGCATCTCTATATACTAACAAAGTAGCAGAAGAAGAAATAAGAAAACAACTCCATTTACAATTGTGCCAAAAAGAATAAAATACCTAATAAAAAACTTAACCAAGAAGGTGAAAGACCTATCCTCTGAAAACTAAAATATTGACGAAAAAAATTGAAGATGACATAAACAAATGGAAATATATTCCATGTTTTTGATTTAGAAGAATATTTTTTAAATGTCCATATTACCCAATGCACTCTACAGACTTAGTGCAATATCCAACAGCATTTTTTTTTTTTTTTACAAAACTAGAACAAATACTCATAACGTGTATGGAACCAAGAAGATCTGGAATAGCCAAGTCAGTCTTAAGAAGGAAAAAGCTAGACACTTTATAATTCCAGATTTCAGACTA
This sequence comes from Canis lupus familiaris, assembly GCF_011100685.1. Classification (NCBI taxonomy): domain Eukaryota; kingdom Metazoa; phylum Chordata; class Mammalia; order Carnivora; family Canidae; genus Canis; species Canis lupus. The sequence continues at coordinate 7,588,722 of NC_049243.1, read as the reverse complement.
TACAACAAACCTACAGTTTTCAAAATTGTACTGGCACAAAAACACATAGAGATCAAGGGAACAGAATACAGAGCCCCCAAATAAACCCATATTTACATGGTAAATTAATCTATGACAAAGGAGGCATGAATATACAGTGGAGAAAAAAAGTCTCTTCAATAAATGGTGTTGGGAAAACTGAACCACTTTCTAACACAACACACAAAAAATAAACTCACAATGAACTAAAGACCTAAACGTGAGACCTGAAATCTAAAATGTAAAAATTCTAGAAGAAAACACAGGCAATAATTTCTCAGACATCAGCCTTAGCAACATTTTTATAGCTATGTCTCTCATGGCAAGTGAAGCAAAAGCAAAAATAAACTATTGGGACTATGTCAAAATAAAAATGCTTCACTGCACAGTGAAGGAAACCATCAACAAAACAAAACAGGTAACCTACTGAATGGGAGAAGATACTTGCAAATTATATATCCAGTAAAGGCCTAATATCCCAAATATGTAAAGAACTTATACAACTCAATGCCAAAAACCTTCTAAAGAATCATATTTAAAAATTAGCAGAGGATCTGAATAGATGCCTCAGATATCTTTCCAAAGAAGACATACAGATGGTCAATACACATGAAAGGATGCTCAGTATCACTTATCATCAGAGAAATGCAAATTAAAACCACAATGAGATATCGCCTCACACCTGTGAGAATGGCTAAGATCAAAAACACAAGAAGCAACAAGTGTTGGTGAGGATATGGAGAAAAAGGAACCCTCATGTACCATTGGTGGAAAGGCAAATTGGTACAGTCACTGTGGAAAACAATACAGAGATTCCTCAAATAATTAAAAATAGAAGGATATCCACAGAAGATGGTGGAATAGGACAATCCTAAGCTCATCTTGTCCCACTGAACAACTAGGTAACACATCGGTATAAATAACCTGAAAAATGACCTGAAGACTGGCAGGACAGACTCTCCACCACTAAATGTAAAGAGGAGGCTGATTGAAGAGGCAAGAAAAGACAGAGACATGGTTGGGAGTTACATGGACCCACAAGACTGTATGCAGGAGGGATGGAGGGACACTGTGGGTGTGAAGAGGGAGAGAAGAAGACTATTACACCAGGTACCTCAGGCACAGGGAACTCACACAGGAAAGATAAATCCTTGCAATATGGCTTTGGAAACCAGAGGGATGTAATTTCAGGAGTTCTTACAATCAGAAGGACCTAACACTTGGAACTGTAAAAGTCAGCAGGTTCTTCTCTGAGAGAGGAAGGTTAGAGGAAATGGAGCCCAAGCCCTAAAAGAGACAGCACAAACACAAACACAGCCCATCAGCATGAAATCCTGCACAGAAGCAGCATTTTGCAAACTGCCTGGGGTATATCAGAGAAAGAGATTTATTTAATAATCTCAGAGCATGTGTTGGAGGGCCAGGGATTGTTGGGAGACTTCTCCAGGAATAAAGGAGCTGTAAAGTACCATTGCCCCTCCTCTCCCCCCAACACAGACACCTGTGGGAACCAGCAGCATTCCAAACTCTCCACCTAACTTATTAACAGTGAGCCCCACCTCATGTTCTCCTGTGGACATGCCCCCTCTATCCAGGCCTCTGCTCCAGGTCTCCTCCGACAAGCAGACCTGGGCATACCTTATAAATACTGCCTTCCCTGCACCTGCTGCTTTCTGCCCATCTGCCTCTTCCAACCTGCCTGCATCCATCCAGGCAGCTGCAGGTCTCAGCCCTGCAGCAGGAGTTTTATAAAGCAGGTCCACTTTACATCTCACAGTAGACCCACACATTTGCTAATACTACATGCCCCACCCCTAAATTATCCTGCAGACATGCCCTTCACAATATACCCTTGGTCAGAGTCCATTCAAAGTGCAGTGTGCAAGCACTCCTAGCAGGGGCCAGCACCACTCCAAAGTGACTCCTGCCCAGGGGGTGAGTGGAGGATAACTACATAAAGCAGTCCAACTACAGCCCCAGCAGTAGTTGGGTATGACTGCAGGCTCCAGGCGCCACCCACCAATGAAAGCTTCTCAGGGAAAGCACCCTGCAGTGCTACTGTATCTCTAGCAAATGCTGGTCTGATTCAAATCACATCCAGGGCAGGTCCAGATAAAATCTTTAAAAAAAAAAAAAGAAAATTTATTTGAAGAATAAATAACATAGGGACCAACCCTGCTCACAACAGGTAACAACATAGGGACCAAACCCTGCTCACAACAGGCAAAGACAGCCATTGCGGGTGACGAGACTGAAGGCAGAATGCAGCGCTGGCACAACAGTGGAGTGTGCACAACACACATAGGAAATACCCCTGAAACTCGAGGTTCTGGTGAAGAAGGGGCATTGCCTTCAAGGCACTACAGGACATCTTCATAAGGCCACTACTTTCAAGAGTAGTAGTTGTAGATGACATTCCTAGCACACAGAAACAGAGAGTCAGAAGAAATGAGAAAACAGAGGAATATGTCCCAAATGAAAACAGCATGACATCAGGAGAGCTAAATGAAGTAACATGCCCCATAGAGAATTTAAACTAAAGGTCATAGACTGGAGGAATGAGTGGAGGGACCTCAGTGAGACCCTTACCAAAGAGACAGTAAATATTAAAAAGAACCAACTAGAGATGAGGAACTCAATAACTGAAATTAAAAATACTCTATTTGGGGAGTGCCTGGGTGGCTCAGTCAGTTAAGCGCCTGATTTGATTTTGGCTTAGATCATGATTTCAGGGTCATGAGATTGAGCCCCATTTGGGCTCCATGCTGGGTGAGAGCCTGCTTAAGGTTCTCACTCCTTCCTCTGTACCCCAACTCCCAAAATACAATAGATGGAGTAGGTAGTATAATAGAAGAAACTGAAAAATGGATCAGCAACCTGGAGGACAGAGTCATAGAAAACAAGTTGAATGGGAGAGAGAGAAATAAATAAATGCAAATGGACTAAGGGAACCCAGCAACACCATCAAGCATAATAACATTCTCAATAGAGGGATCCCAAAAGAAGAAAAGAAAGAAAAGGGGGCAGAAAATTTATTTGAGGGCAGCCAGGGTGACTCAGCGGTTTAGCACCACCATCAGCCGAGGGTGTGATCCTGGAGACCTGGGATTGAGTCCCACATCAGGCTCCCTACATGGAGCCTGCTTCTCCCTGTGCCTGTGTCTCTGCCTCTGCCTCTCTCTCTCTCTCTCTCTCTCTCTCTCTCTCTCTCTGTGTGTATGTGTGCCTCTCATGAATAAATAAATAAAATCTTTTAAAAAAATTTATTTGAAGAAATAATAGCTGAAAACTTCTCAAATCTGGAGAAGGAAACAAAAATCCAGATCCAGGAGTCAAAGAGACAAAAATCTAGGACTAGACAGCTTCACAGATGAATTCTAGCAAATATTTAAAGAAGAGTTAATATCTATTCTTATCAAACTATTTCAAAAAAAAAAAAAAAAGGATGGAGAGCTTCCAAATTTACTTTGGGAGGGCAGAATTGCCGTGATACCAAAACCAGGTAAAGACAAAAAGAACTACAGGCCAGTATCCCTGTTGAACATAGATGCAAAATCCTCAACAAAATATTAGCAAAGCGAATCCAGTGATACATTAAAAAAATCATTCACCAAGATCAAGTGGACTTATTCCTGTGGCTCAATATTCACAAATAAATGTGATAAATCAGTCAGAGAAAGATAGAAATCTAGTGTCATTTTCAATAGATGCAAAAAAAGCACTTGACAAAGTACAACATCCATTCATGATAAAAGCCTTCAACTAGCGGGTTCAGAGGGAACATACCTCAATATAATAAAGGCCACATATGAAAAGCCCACAGCTAACATCATATTCAATGGTGAAAAACAGAGCTTTTCCCCAAAGATCAGGAACAGGAAAAGAATGTCCACTTTCACTGCTTTTATTAAACATAGTATTGGGAAGTTCTAGCCACAGCAATCACATAAGAAAAAAGAAAGAAAAGGCATCCAAATGGAGTAAGGAAGAAGTAAAACTTATACTATTTGCAGATAACATGGTAGTTTATACAGGAAATACTAAAGACTTAAAAAAAAAAAAAACTACCAGAAGTGATAAATGAAATAAGATCGCAAGATACCAAATCTATATGTAGAAATACCTTGCATTTCTATACACTAATAATGAAGCAGCAGAAAGAGAAATTAAGAAAACAGTCCCATTTACAATTGTGCCAAAAAGAATAAAATACCTAGAAATAAGCTTAATGAAAGAGGTGAAAGACTTGTAATCAGAAAAGTATAAAACACCGATGAGGGACGCCTGGGTGGCTTAGTGGTTGAGTGCCTGCCTTTGGCTCAGGGCGTGATCCCGGAGTCCCTGGATCGAGTCCCACATTGAGCTCCCTGCATGGAGCCTGCTTCTCCGTCTGCCTATGTCTCTGCTTCTCTCTCGGTGTCTCTCATGAATAAATAAATAAAATCTTAAGAAAAAAAACACTGATGAAAGTAATTGAAGATGATATAAATGTACATCCCATGCTCATGGGTTGGAATAACACATATTGCTAAAATGTCCATACTACACAAAGCAATCTACAGATTTAATGCAATCTCTACCAAAATACCAACAGCATTTTTCATAGAACTAAAAGAATCCTAAAATTTGTATAGAACCATGAAAGACCCTGAATAGTGATAGCAACTTGAAAAAAAGGAACAAAACTAGAGGTATCACGATCCCAGATTTTAACATATACTACAAAGCTATAGTAATCAAAGCAGTATGGTACTGGCACAATAAACCCAGTTATATGGTCTTTCTTTGATAAAGCAGGAACGAATATCTTTTCTTTGATAAAGTAGGAACGAATATCCAATGGGAAAAATTCTCTTCAACAAATGGTACTGGGAAAACTGGTCAGCTACATGCAAAAGAATGAAACTGGACCACTTTCTAACACCACACACAAAATTAAACGCTAAATGAATTAAAGACCTAACTGAACCTGATACCATAAAAATCCTAGGAGAACATATAGTAATGCCTCTGACATTGACCATAGCAACATTTTCCTAGATATGTCTCCTGAGGCAAGGGAAACAAAAGGAAAAATGTGGGACCACATCAAAATTAAATGCTTCTGCATAGCAAAGAGAAACAACAAAACTAAAAGGCAACATACTGAAGGGAGAAGATATTTGCCAAGAATGTATCTGATAAAGGGTTAGTACCCCCCCCAAAAAAGGGTTAGTACCCAAAATATATAAAGAACTTCTACAACTCAACACTAAAAAGACAATTAATCCAATTAAAAAATGGGCAGAAGACATGAATAGACACTTCTCCAAAGAAGACATCCAGATAGCCAATAGACACATGAAAAGTTGCTCAACATCACTCAGCATCAGGGAAATGCAAATCAAAACTACAATGAGATTACCTCACACCTGTCAGAATGACTAAAATAAAAAAACACAAGAAACAACAAATGTTGGTGAGGATGTGGAGATAAAGGGACCCTCTTGCACTGATGACCCAAATGCAAACTGGTGCAGGCACTATGGAAAACAGTATGGAGGTTTCTCAAAAGTTAAAAAGGAACTACCCTATGATCCAGAAATCATGCTACTGAGTATTTACCCCCAAAACCCAGAAAAACACTAATTCAAATGAATTAATGAAGCCCTGTGTTTATTGCAGCATTATTTACAATAGCCAAGATATGGAAACTGCCCAGGTGTCCATCAATAGATGAATGGATAATGAACAAGTGATATGTATGTGTGTGTGTATATATATATATGTGTATATATATATATATATATATATATATATAAAGTGATACATGTAATATATATAATGATATGTGTATATATATATAATGGAATATTATTCAGCCATAAGAAGAATGAAATCTTGCCATTTGCAGCAACATGGATGAAACTAGACAGTATCATACTAAGCAACATAAGTCAGACAAAGACAAACACCGTATGATTTCACTCTGTGGAATTCAAGAAACAAAAGAAAGGAGCAAAGGAAAAGAGAGAGACAAACCAGCCAAGAAATAGACTCTTAACTACAGAGAACAAACTGATGGTTACCAGAGGGGAGGTAGGTGGGGGATGGGTGAAATAGGTTAATGAGGATTAAGGAGGGCACTTGTCATGACGAGCGCAGGGTGACATATGGAAGTGCTGAATCACTATATTGTACACCTTAAACTGATAGAACACTGGAATTAAAATTTAAAAAGTGAGATAAAATATAAATCAATTAATTAAAACAAAAACAAAGTAGTATATACGTAGCATCTGTTCCCTCACTCCATGTGCCTTCAAGTCAAAATTATCCAATGTTTGTCACAAGAGCTCCATCCTCATGACTGGTTAAGGTGAAGGGAATACAGAGAGAATGTGGACCTAACTAATTTCCCAAGCCACACCTTTGCTGCATTTCTGCTAAGCCTATTTTTCTTTTCAGCCATCTGATAAATATTTATGCTGCATACATATACTACATGCCTACTGTATGCCAAGTAATGCTAACTTGTTAAGGATACAGAGTCCAAGCAAAAAAAAAAAAAAAAAAAAAAAAAAAGGATACGGAGTCCAGAGTGGCTTGCCCTGGGGTCAACAAGCAATTCTTTTATGAAAGATCTGTAAGAAAGTTTGCAGGCAATGCCAGTAGATGAAGCTGGAGAAGTAGGAGTTTGGATTTTATTTGGAAAGCTCAAGTATTGAGGAGTGTTCAGCACAAGAGTTACATGAGTGGTTCCACATATTAGGATATCGGTTTGGAGGCAAATGAAATTAGAGTCAGGGATGCCAGGCTGGAGTCTACTGCAAATAGTCTATTATTATTTATGATAAGGGTTCAAAAGTCAGTCAAAGAGTGCAAATGTAAGAGATATTTAAGAGGCAGAACTAAAAAAAAAAATACCAAAAACCATCTGGTGACCTGGTGGATGAGGTAAATGTTGAGGATGAGTAAGTAAGTGCCTTGGCAAATAGGGAAATAAAGAAGCAAGTATGAGAGATGATGCATCCAGCTTTGGAAATGTTGAACTTAAGCTTTCTTCTTTTTTTTTTTAAGATTTTATTTATTTATTCATGAGCGGCACAGAGAGAGAGAGAAAGAGGCAGAGACACAGGCAGAGGGAGAAGCAGGCTCCATGCAGGGAGCCCGATGTGGGACTTGATCCCGGGTCTCCAGGATCAGGCCCTGGGCTGAAGGCGGCGCTAAACTGCTGAGCCACCTGGGCTGCCCCTGAACTTAAGCTTTCTATGACATCTTGTCACGATATTTCAGAGAAAGTAGGATATAAAGGTTTTTGAACTTAGAAGCAAGGCCCTGACCATGCTTTTTATGGGCCAGTTCTCAGGTTTGTGTTTACAGCCAGCAACCCTGATATCTGCTTCCGGGACAAAGAAAAGGCTTGCTTACTACTTGATATAAAAGAAGTGGATTCCCCCAAAGCTCAGTGTTTCTCTCCGGTCACATTACCCATCTCATGTGCTTCCATCTGGGCACCTCTGTTGGGGGATGATCTGGTGAAGCTGGGATGGCTGTTTGGAAGCACCCGATAAAACCTCCAACAGGCACTCACCAGAACCTACTCTCAGAATGACCTAGTACATTAGGGACAAACTGACCATAATATTAAACACAAAGAGAGCGCATTTCAAGAATATGATTTCAAGGATGTCAGAGGATATAAGCAGTGGATGCTTCATCTCTAACTCTGGAGAAAACAGGAAGTCTCTGTCTTAGCTTGGGAATTTCATATTTTCTCTGTAGGATGTTCCAACTTATCTATTTCGTTATCAGGGACACACACTTTTTTTTTTTTTTTTTGTTTTTTTTTTTGTTGCTGAGACTCCAGATCCTAAGTTAGAAAGGCTTTTTGTCCCTTTCTTAAAAACAACACTGCCCTTATGAGTCCTCATCTCAAATTTCTGGAAAATGCAAGGAACTTTAATCCAAATGGGAAAGTTTCATCGTTAGAAACATAAAAATATGAAGACTCTTTTTATTTTATTACATTAAAATCCTTTACCCTGATGATGTGATAAAACCCTGGAGAGTTGTGTGTCTACTAGATGTTCTGGAGAAGGTGGGTTAGATGCCCGGAGACTGCAAACTGGATGTGGATAAGAGGGGATGGGATTGCAAGGCCAAACTGTTAATGGCATATCAAGTGTACAGGAGGAAGGAACATTAGGATGGGGATCAAAAGTTTCTTCATAGTGAGATCAATAGGATTATGACATAGTATTCCAAGGGAAGTGGCGGGAACACCATTCACTTGACACGGTAAAAAGCACTCCAGACTAGAAAATGCTTGAGCGGTGACCGTTCTGCCCTTGGCAAGAGGATGGACAAGATTATCTGAGAAATCTTTTCTTAGCCCACCTTTTAACTCTAGAAGGAATCATTAAAGAGTTGGAAGAAGAGGTTTCAATAACTGGAAACTAGATATCATGGACTTTTTCAAAGACTTCTTCAAGAGTCAGCTACTTGAAGGCAGAAATTTCCCCTCTGAGAGTCCTTATCAGTTACCTTGAGAGATGACCAAGGTAATTTACCCATTTAGCAAAGCTCTTCCTCAATAATTTACTGCGACCTAGAATTGCCTTTGTTGTTTTGTTTTTGTTCCCATCCATCCGCCAAGCCCCTAAGAACCGAGAACGTGGCTTCCCAGCTTCCTAGACTCCTCTGGTTATTCCTTTCATTTCACTATTCCCATGACCTCTGTAACTTCAGTGCTATTTCCTTTCTACTACAAAGCTTCTTGAATATTTGAGGGCACTGTGTTTACTGCCTTCCCATCTGAAATCTCAGCTTTCCCATCAATCACCCCATTAGCTGTCCTTTGAAAGATTTTCAGTGACTCTGTTTTCTCAGTCTCTTACCATGTGATATTTGACAACGTTGACATCAGCGTCTCTTAAATCATCTGTCTCACTTACTCCTGTTACCTAAAAGGTCCTGGTCTTTTTCCTCCTAAATTTTGTTTAGTTTCCACTGGCTTTTAATTCCCTCTGCTGGCCCACGACACATGGAGAAGAAGGGGAAGGAGGTTACTTTGTTCTTCCGCTTATAGTCTAACTTTGGTACTTGCCAGAGTTCACTCACCACTCTTTCTTCTGTAGTCCCTTTTACCAGAGGTCCTTCATTCTCATGGGTTCAACCATCATCGCACTTAACTCTTTACTTTCTGTTCCTTGTCATCAGCTGACCACTGGGGTTGTCTGCTTGGATTTACCACTGCCCAGTTTGAGTTCAAAGTGAGAGGTGACCATGAGGTGGTGCAAGACACACCACATACATGAGTTTTAGCCTTGATTCTTCAACCAACAACTGTTTGACTTTGGGGGAAGTTACTCAACCTCAAGTCTTAGATAACTTGTCTACAAAGGAGGGTACTGGGTGGAGCCAGTCACCTCTGGATAATGTCCCATGGAGCCCCATCAGCTCTACAGAGGTGGTGTGGAAGGTTCAAAGAGCAGATCTCTAGATTTCCCACTCCTTTACTGCTTTCTTCTGTTTTAGAATACCAGGACTTCTGTGTAAAGCTTCATTTAAGGAAATTTCCTAATTAAAAAAGAAAGTCTGAACTCAGCCCTACCTAACGTGTGCTTCTAAAATTCTCTAAAACCTAATTCATCTCTGACCACAGCCTCCTCTAACTTTCCCATTTCTGTTAGTAGCACCATCCTTCATGCAATTGTAGGGGGCTTGAAATATTCATCTTATTTTGATTTATTGTCACCTACTCCCTAAGTGCTTCTAAGACCTCTCTAGATCCGAATTCTATCAGGTTCCTGTGAAATGTCTCTCATGGCCCTTCCCCATTTCCACTACTGGCGCTCTGCTACAGTTCTGCTAGTTTCTTGTTTTGACCGCTAAAAGAACCCCCTGTTTTGTCTCCTCCTCTGGTCTCTTCCTTTCCCTGATAGGAGATTACCAGACCAGTTTTCTCAAATGCCACTTTCATCCTGTCAATCTCCAGTTTAAAACTTGGATGCTTTGTGATAACCCACAGGAAAATGCCACACCAAGCCTGGCATTTCTGGCTCGATCCTACCAAAATGGCCGATATGTCCAGATATGTTCTCAGCCAGCCTCGTCTCTTTTCCTTACCACTTCCAGCTCACATTATACACACATTATATACAAGTCCCATATCTCGCAGAGGCCTTTCTTCCAGGCTATTTGCAAGTTTTCCTTATCTTCACACATTTCCTATGTTACTTATGTGGCAGTTGATCACTTACACAACTGGATAGAACTGAGTCATCTGTGTTTGTTTCTTCAGCAAAACCACAGACTCCTTTAGGGTAGTCACCATTTCCAAGCCAGTGAGGCAGCGTGGCCAATGGAACCCTTATTCTCTTTCTGTCACCATTATTTATGTTAACTTTAGGGTCAACTTAGCTTTCTCTTAGGTAAAACATGGCTAAAGAACCCAAGGTTGTCGTGAAGGCCAAATGTCCTATGTGAGACCATGCTTTTGAAAACCATGACCTTCAGGGAATATATTGTACCATCATTTTTATCATCATAATTCACTTTCATTATTCTCAGGACTGACTAGATACAGTGTGGTGTTTTAGTGATTATAGAAGATACTGTTTAGGTGCCAGAGGCATCCAGACACAGTAGTTCTCTTGGTAGCCTTTTCAGATTATTCTTGGTTTTGTTTATTTATTAAATACTTAGATAGTGCTTAGTATGTGCAAGTAGTATTTTTAAAAAAGATTTTATTTATTTATTCATGAGAGAGACAGAGAGAGAGAGGCAGAGACACAGGCAGAGGGAAAAGCAGGTTCCCCATAGGGAGTCAGATGCAGGACTCAATCCCAGGACCCTGGGATCACAACGTGGGCTGAAGGCAGATGTTCAACCATTGAGCCACCCAGGCATCTCTATGTATAAGTAGCATTATAAAGAACTTTATGAATATGAACTCATTTAATCCTTTTAACAGCCCAATGAGGTAATACTGCATTCCCATTTTACAGCTGAGGAAAGTGAGGCATACAGAGACTAATGACTTGCTTCAGGTCACACAACTAGTAAGAAGCAGATGCCATGTTTGAACCAACGCAGTCTCACTCCAGAGTCTTAACTACAGTGCTAGGCTGCCTCTCTTGAATGCCTTCCTGGCACCTATTATGATCCTTGTCAATTAAAAAATGCCTGTTGAGCATGGGGATCAAATCCTCTTCTGAGGGCTGCCTACTGTCCTCATGCATTCAGAGCCAGCACAGGCATTTTTTTTTTTTTTCAGCACAGGCATTAAGGCAAAGAGGAGCAAGGTAGAAAGCCAGCAGGGGACTGGCCGAGGAACAGCGTTAGCAGGGACAGGGCCTGGCTGCCTGCTCTGGTTAGATGGTGACCGACTTCCTTTGGACAAGTGTGGCTTGTACCCATGGCCTGTGTAACAGGTAGGAATAATTTCAAAGGCGGAGTGCCAGGGCCAGTAGAGAAGAAGATACAGCACACATGCTCTCCTGGTTTGGAAGATGTAGGGGGCAGGGGGCAAGGTCAGAGCAGCGCTCCCTAAGACCAAGTGTGGGCCCCATGCAGGAATGGCTGGCTAACAGGTGAAGAGGCTCAGGCAGGGGGACCCATGATGGAGCTCCAGCTGCACCCCAGCTACGTGATCATAAGGCAGAGCCAGTGAGGTGGCAGGAAAAGAGAGAAAAGTGGTGGTGGGGGGGACACAAAAGCCATTCTAAAGAAAGAATGGACAGATTCTGTGTGTAAAAAACAAAGAGGAGACCTCAAAAATTTTTTTAAACAAATCAAATCTGGATGACTAGCAGGACAATGATACTAGAATCAGAGAGCACAGAGAAGGGGAAGTGCAGGCTCCAATAATTTAGAAATGCCAGGTGTGGGGTCTTTCAAAGGCAGGGGGAATATGGTGCACGAGCTCAGGAGGGTGGCTGGGCTGGGAATGACCTTCCAGCCCATCTTCTGTCTCTCTCCCTCCTGCACAGCCCCACCGCCCACCTGTCATCCCAGAAGTGTCACCAGTGCTCCCTGTCACCTCAAGAGTTGCCTGGACTTTGTGGGATGGCTATACCAGTAAGCATTTGTCTACACAGGATGGCGTCCTCGGTACCCAGCAGAGTCCCCTGCAAGTAGCACATCTGTACCCAACATTTTTGAAAGACTAAATAGTAGACTCTCAGTAATATTTGTTGAATTAAATCAATCAAATGGGTCTGTTGCTACACAGAGAGGATAATCACACGTGAGACTGAGTGGCGGTCATAGGGTTTGGTCAGGACCCTTGGCCTGGAGTGATTTACAAGAAGACCGTGAGGAGTGTATACAGTGGACAGTGAAAAAGCCAGCATAAAAAGCTTTGGCTGTTCTGCATTCTTTCGGTTCCTAAATGCATTTGCTGAAGCATCCTTTTCAAGTAAAATCACTTTTTTATTATCTTAGGTTGAAGACGGTAAAAATTTATCCATTATTAATGCTTTCAATATGTTTTTAATTTAAATATTAGCTTTTGCGGAGCCCATTCTAAGCTTATAACTCTGTTCTTTTCCTTTCCTTTCCAAAATTTAAGACCGTTCTCCAGTTCACTTTAATTCTTAGTAAGAGCCTTTCTTGGTTTTCTCATTACAAAATGTAATATATTTTTTCAGTGTAGAAAAATCATAAAATATAAAAAGAAAATAGATATTAACTGAAACTTGCCTATCCAGGTGGAAGCACTCTTAACTTTCAGTTATTTGTCTTTTATATTTTATGTAGAACCCTCCTTCCCGCGTATATAGAACATAATAATATACACACCTATACACATGTATATTATTATTGCTTTGGTTCTTATTTGAAAAATAGGGATTTTACCACATGTACTTTTAAAAGAGAACAGGACTTTGACAGGGAAGACTAATTCCAATTTTGTAATGTTTCCCATTAAATAGTAAGAGCATCACGGCTGCCTGGATCAT